>NC_135382.1:1200000-1500000 GCF_049243985.1 Paroedura picta
TTTCTTGTTGTTTCAACTTGTCAGCTGTCTCTTACTGATATTGGCCCTACTAAACACAGGAGGGAGGCAGAGGGAAATTCTCCCCCTGCTTTGAAATGACTAAAAACGGGAGGGGGGGATTCTGCCCAAGTTCCCCCAGCGAATAGAGACGAAGTTCTGTCTGCTTTGTTTGATAACAATGATTCTGGAGCTGCTCATTCGGAGGGATCCCATGAAGGCATTAGCATCCGTTTGAATTCTGCACGGCTTCCGGTGCTGGACTTGGTTGCTGATGTTAACGCTGCTGCGGAGTTGGAGGCCGCGGCCAGTGTTTGACACCTCATTGCCAATTTCTGTGGGATTTCTGTAGAGTAAATTAGACTCACTTCACTCCAAGCTGGACATTTTAATTGCTCAAGCCCTCCTAAATAACACGCTGAGCAATAGAACTTTACAAATTATGGGCCTATGAGCCAGCGGAGCAGCCTGCCCCAGAGCTTCGGTTCTTTTCCATCCGTGCGTCTCCAGTGTTCCTGAGGTCATATCCAGGAAGTTTGCTTATGGTAATTGCAGTGAAGCACAAATCAGCGGAAAGGACTGAGGAAATACTGGCTCAGGACCTCGAAATCTGACTGTATATTGTGGCTGATCCCACGTCTAGGAAAAACACAATCGTTCTGTTTCCATCTCAGCAATAATCTTGCCGACCGTGAATTGAATGTCTATCTCAGCATTCCTCAACTTTTTTACCATTGAGAAACCCTTAAAACATTCTTCAGGCTTCGAGGAACCCCAGAAGTGGCACGATCTTGGAGAATGCTTGGTCTACCTTAATGGCTTCTGACTTACACACAACCATACAGCTATGTTGGCATAGTTATGTCCTGGACAGGACCTTGAGCTATAAACACCATCTTAATAATGTAGCAGTGAAAATAGGCAAACAAAATAACATTATTCAAAAATTATGTGATACCGCTTGGGATGCATCTGCTACAACACTTAGATGCTCAGCTTTGGGGCTGGTGCATAGTACTGTGGAATGTAATGCTTCAGTGTGGATCAGCAGCCCCCATGTCCACAAACGTGATCTCCCACTGAATACAACAATGAAAACCACTCAGTGATCCATAAAGCCTCTCCAGCCTGTTGGCTACTCATGTTGTGCCGCATTGCTCTCCCACATCTCTGAAGCCAAGATGCTCTTCTTCATGGTTATAGAAAGATCACTGAAAACAGAGAGTTTTCTGTCCTCAAAGACATAGTTGACACAGGCCTAAGATTCCAAAACCCAGCAATAAAATCTGCACTAATCCTGTGATCACGAACTTCTGATCAAGGGAATGAATGGTTGCAAACATGGATGCAGTCAGTTAGGCAGTTGTGCAGATTAGTTGTTTAAATGGGGCCAGATACCAAGGCCTGAATACCAGCCCACCAACCTGTTTTTCATCTGTCATACAAATGTGAGTGTTGTGCTCCAGGAAGACGTGATGGAACTCTTAACTCTCCCTAGTAGATTGAAAATTTAGCCAGTAGTATTTGGGGGGATTGCAAACTTAAATGGACTCCGGGGAATGGTGGAGGACAGGAGGGCCTGGAGGATCATTGTCCAGGGGGTCGCGATGGGTCGGACACAACTTCGCACCTAACAACAACAACAATTTGGGGGGATTGCCTGCATACCTGTTATATCAACTTAGTTATGTATTTTTATAGTATTATATGTTTCCTGTGTACAACTCTGCCATACAATAAATCATGAAGTGAAGCAAGAGGTGTGTAAAAGAGTCTTGTATTTATGATTACTATGGATAAATCAGTGAAATTTATTTTCTTGCACAGCTGCATTTTAATGGAGTTATGTATGTATTTGGGTTTTAAAGCTTACATTTTATTTTATTATTATTATACTTATAGCCCTCCACTCCTGTGCTTGACAGCTCGTTGAGGGTAACAAATACAGCCTCACAATAAAAACCCCAATAAAAGCCTATTAAAACCTTCCCCAGCAGGGAATAGTATCCCTCCCACCAGCCTGCTCCGCAGACCACCTCACCTCAGGGGAAAATGGGGTGGGGGGGACCTGGCAGAAGAACTCCATTTTGGAGGCTTAGCAGAACAGAGGAAGTTCTCTCAGCAGCTCTTCCGGGAGCTTATTCCACCCGGCCAGGGCCAGGACTGAAAAGGGTCTGGCCCTGGTTGAGGCTAGGTGAACCTCCATTGGGGTAGGAACTTCCAGTAAATTTGCACCCGTCGAGCAAAGTGCCCTGCTAGGAGCACAGAGAGGTAGGTGGTCCCTCAGATATTTGGGGCCCAAACCGTGAATGGCCATGAAGGTTAAACCATTACCTTGATCTGTGCTGCAACTGGTAACCAGTTCAGTTGCCTCAGCACTGCCTGGATATTGGCCCTCCAAGGTGATCTTGTAAGGACCCTAGCAGGTGCATTTTGCACCAGCTGCAGTTTCTGGGTCAAGGACAAGGGTAGGCCTGCATAGAGCGAGTTATAGAAGTCAAGCCTGGAGGTAATAGTTGCATGGATGACAGTGGCCAGGTGCTCTGGGGCAGATAGGGTGCTAGTAGCTTCACCTGACAAAGGTGGGAAAATGCCATGTAAGCTACTCCCCTGACCTGGACCTCCATAGTCAGGGAGGCATCCAGGATCGCACCAAGTTCCTGGTCAATGGCGAGATGTTAAGTTGCACCTTGGCCAAGGTGGGTAGACATACTTCTTGATTGGTCACTTTTCCACCCAGCCACAGGACTTCTGTCATGCAGGGTTGAGGTCCAGGCAACTCTGCTCCAACCATCCAGCTATGACTTCCAAACATCTGGTGAATGTACCTGAGGGGGAGTCTTGGAGGCCATCCCTAAGGATATGGAGCTGAGTGTCATCTGCATACTGGTGACAACCCAGCCAATAGCTTTGGACCAGCTGAGCACATATAGGTGTTGAACAATGTGGGTGAGAGAACTGTCCCCTGTGGGACCCCATAAGGGAGTTGAAAGGAGCATGAAGCTCTTCCCCCACACAACAACTCAGTTCTGGAGAATGAGTGCCACCACTAAAGGACTGTCCCTGGATCCCAGCTCCTGCAAGACAGTGGGCTAACAACTCGTGGTCGGCCACGTCCAATGCGGCCGACAGATCTGGCATCACAAGACAGCTGAACCGCCCTGATTGAGCTGCTGCTGGAGATCATCCATAAAGGTGACCAGCACTGACTCCACCTCGTGACCAGGACAAAAGCCCCACTGATATGGATCAAGCACCTAAGTTTCCTCCAGGAATGCCAGGAGCTAGTCCGCAGCAGCCCATCAACCACCCGTATCATCCAGAAATGCAGGATGTGAAGCTGTGTGGTGGCTGGCCAGGTCCCGCAGATCCAGCGATGGTTTCTTCAGTAAGCGCCCTGGGAACTCCCCCGAAGACAGGGAGATTATTTCGTATTTTGTGTGACCAGAATCCAAAGAAGCTCGTGAGTGTATTAGTTTTTCTGGCAGCAGCCTCTTGACCTTTGTGAGACCACGAGAAGGCTACTCCCATATCCATTTGGAAGCTGCCCTTTCCACCAATTTATTATAACAATTTCTTAGCAGTGGTACTTGTGGCTTCCAAAGAAGAGTTTGACCTTCAAGTCTGTACGCCACAAATGTATTCACTATCAGAGAGGCAAAAATATTTGGAATGCCTACTTAGCTTCATTTTTCCCTCCATATATTTGAAGTACTATAAATGTGAAATAGTGCCTTCTTAGAAAAAGATCAGTATATTAAAAAATATATATATATACAGTTTCTGATTTTACATGTGTCTTTAAAAATTACTTCTTCAGCTGTGAATAACTTTTAGCAATATGTTTTTTAATTGCAGCTTAGTTCAGTGGCTCAAACACAGC
Source organism: Paroedura picta (assembly GCF_049243985.1). Taxonomy (NCBI): domain Eukaryota; kingdom Metazoa; phylum Chordata; class Lepidosauria; order Squamata; family Gekkonidae; genus Paroedura; species Paroedura picta. The sequence continues at coordinate 1,203,881 of NC_135382.1, forward strand.
AGAAAAGAATACTGTGAACTATGTAAACACAGATTTGCTTTTACACCAAGTAAGTACATGATATGAGTTTGTGCTGTGGTTTGCCTTTATGGTTTTTTGAATCGATAGAATATGGATTCGTACGTTCCTTGCAATGGTGCTTTCCATCCAACCTGCTGATTTAAACCTACCTAAAAGGATTGTAGTGAGGTTAAAATGGAGAAAGGGAATAATAAAATCATAGAGTTGGAAGGGACCTACAGGGTCATCTAGTGCAACCCCCTGCACAATACAGGAACTCACAGCTACTCCCCCCCCCCCACAGTGACCCCGGCTTCTTGCCAAGTGATCCCCCCACCAAAAACCTCCAGAATCCAGTCTGGTCTGGAGGAAATTCACCTTCCATCCCACAATGGCGATCAGCAATTCCCTGGGCATGCCAGGAAGGGCCACAAGAGACAAACGCTGACACATCCCTTCCCTACCCAGCCACTCCCCATCTGCCTAAATTCATAACATCAGCATTTCTGTCATACCTTATGGACTGCCAAGCTAAATACAGCTCACCAGCCATGTATCTGTCCCCTCAAATGGACTATACCAAGCGGATGCATGCATACATGCACAAACCTTTGACATAAAAAGAGGTTTATGAACAAAGGAAACAGCTAAACTACTAATAATGCACCAGTAATCTTTGATTCAGAGCCTCTTGTGGCGCAGAGTGGTAAGGCAGCGATATGCTGTCTGAATCTGTCTGCCCATGAGGTTGGGAGTTGAATCCCAGCAGCCGGCTCGAGGTTGACTCAGCCTTCCATCCTTCCGAGGTCGGTAAAATGAGTACCCAGCTTGCTGGGGGGTAAACGGTGATGACTGGGGAAGGCACTGGCAAACCACCCCGTATTGAGTCTGCCAAGAAAACGCTAGAGGGCGTCACCCCAAGGGTCAGACATGACTCGGTGCTTGCACAGGGGATACCTTTACCTTTAATCTTTGATTCAAGAACTAGACAAAAATCATCCATAAGAAAAGTGCCATTGACATCCTTGTCACTCAGTAGTAATTGACACATCAGATCTTTTTGATGAGGCCTCCATTTGGATCTGAGGGGCCTGGCATGCCTTGGCTGGACCGTATGCAAAGGGCAATCCAGTATAATGTGTCGGGGACACTTAGTTCACAAGGACATAATCTCGCTTTTGAAAGATCTTCGTTGCAGCATGTTTGTTGCAGTCCTCAGTCTGAAAGAGCAATTTAAAATTTCAGAGTTGAATAGGACATGAAAAACAAGGATACTGTGCATTCTCCTTCCTCCACCCTGCCTTATGTTTTGAAGCTGGAAGCAGAATACCAAGGGGAAAATTATTTGGAAATGTCACAGGAATAGAGTAGTCCAAAATTGTAAACTCCCCTGATTTAAACCTGCTTAAATCCCTCTAATAGTATTCAGCCCCACTTGGTTTGGATTTCGGCCCAGGTTTTTTAGCCTGTGTTGCCAGTCTAGGATCTGGGAGAGCTTTGGCCAGTCCTAATTGAGGTATGAGGTAACTATTGTATGAGGTAACTATGCAAACTATTCTCACCCAAGGAGACTTATGGATCCTGTGAGATTCTGGAACAGAGTCTATGTGATCCAATGCACCCCCAGCCCCTGGCAACTCAGCAGATGACTAGTGGAAGACGGGCACAACTGTCTTTCCACAGCCACCCATCATATTGGGCAAACCATTGGTTTGACCTCATTAGGACTGTTGTGTCCAGTTCTGGGCGCTGCAGTTCAAAGAGGACATTGACAAGTTGAAATGTGTTCAGAGAAGGGCAACTGGGATGGTGGAGGGGTTGGACTCCAGGCCTTAGGTGGAGGAGAGGGTGAGAGAGTTGGGTCTGTGTAGCCTGGAGAAGAGGGGGTCCAGGGGTGATGGGATAGCCATGCTTAATTATGTAAAAGAGGGGGGGCAGCTTGTTTACTGCAGCTGCAGAGACAAAGTCCAAATGACAGGAAGGCGGTTCCCCTTATTCGAAAGCACTTTCTGATGGTGAAGGTTGTTCATAGGTGGAATCTCCGTGGTGGAGAGTGGGACGTTTTAGGAGGAGATTGCATGAGCACCTGTCAGGACTGTGTGATTTTTAAGCCCCTGAGAAAGGTGGTGAGTTGGACTGGATGGCCCTTTGTCTGATTAGAAGATTGCATTCCCCAATGCCCTGTCCAGTCTCTTCTGAGGCCAGCCCCCATTGAGAGCAAGTTTGGAGAAAAACTCGCAACAAAGTGACAAGAACATCCTATAACATGCTTATGAATACTTATGTAATGGCAGTAAATGCCAGAAAAAATGATATTTTGTAGCCTCTGTTGCTTCTGCGAGCTTACATCCAGCTTACCTTATTTGATATAATATTCCATCTTTGATTACCTTGATGATGTCCAAAATTACTTGATTGGATATGAACTGTGAGGCCTTAGCAAGCTTTTTTTCTGGAGAAACTCCGCCACGACCTGCCCATCAACTTTGATAGTCACAGAACTGGAGGCCCCTTGGCTGTCTCAGGGTTCTATTTTGGACCACTCCTTAGCTGATGTGGGCAGAGCCCTGGCACATCATTGTCCTTCCACAGGCACCCTGAGAATGGAATATTTAATTTCTATGCCGCCCCTCCCCATACGGCTCAGGGCGGTTCACAACAACAAAGACTTGACCTGTGACCCTTGTGGCTGCTGAAGGCTGGCAGCGAGGAGATCCAGGTAGCGGTGTGTGCTCCGGCTTGGTTTGGCCATTTCGGCAATCACCGCAGCCCAAGGTGGTCAGTGGCATGGAGAGGAGGGGTGGCGGTGCGCCAGCCAGCAGCTGTAGGCAGGCGCAGAGGTCTGGCCTGCATGCTGCTGCTGGCTGGCGTGCCGCTGGTGCCGCCCTCCTCTTCACAGCACTGGCCTCCTATGCACCACTTCAGGTTTCGGTGATCGCCGAGGCGGCTGAGCTGAAGCGCACACCCCTAGATCCTGGTCCTTCTCCAGGAGATTGTCAGCTTGTCCCTGGCTACAGGGACTTTTCTGGAGACTTTGGTGAGACCACTTCTGAAAAAAACAATGCTGGATCCATCCAACCTGGCCAGCTTCTGCCTGGTCTCAAACCTGCGACTTCTGGGAAAGGTAATTCAGCACGTGGTCGCAGAACAGCTACAGAGCCTCCTGGAAGAGACTTTGACCCATCTTCTATCCTGGCCATGGGGAGGAAATGGCTCTGTCTCCCTCGTGAACAGTCTCCATAGATTGGTGTTCCCCAACCACCAGACTGCAGCCCAGTATGGGGCCGTGGCCTCGGTACCAGGCTGCGGCGGGGGGAGGGAGGCGGAGCTCCAGCTCACCAGGAGGTGTGCCTCCCCCTCCTCGGTATTTGCTGTGCCGAGAACAGTCGCCACCTCCCGGTGGAGCGAGCGCTGCAGGGGGGAAGTGGGAGCTGGTGCGCCAGTGGGTGTTTGTGGGCGCCGGCACATCAGCGGTTGCAAACTCGCAGGCGCGGACCTGCCGCGCCTGCACGTTTGTAGGCTCTGATGCCTCCCCCTGCAGCAAGGCACTTGCTCCACCGGGAGGTGGCCGATTGCACCGGGCACAGTGAGCGCCAGAGGGGGGGGGAGGCGTGCCTCCTGGTTTGCGGGTGCCGGCATGCCAGGGAAAGGGAAGTTGGCACCCTGGACATGGTGCCCTGCCTGCCCCGGCAGCCGCCTAAGGAAGGTGCTCTGGCATTCCCTGGGCTTTGGCAGGGCTTCACCATGGCCGGAGTGGGCACAGGCTCTCTGCCTGGTTGGGTTCCTCCCACTTACAAAGCTTGTGAACGGATCAGGCGTTCCGTCTGTTGGGCTTCACCGCGGGAAGTGCTGGCCTGTCCCGGTTCCTGTTCACCTGGCCTCCTCTCAGCCGTGCCGTGCAATGAGTGCCTTTACCCCCTGGCCTGGAGCTGGAGAAACAGAGAGGCTCACGGCAACTTCAGACAGGGGTTCAGAAATCAGATCTACATCTTCAGCATTTGCTGGCAGGGGCTCATGGGAATTGTAGTCCATGAACATCTGGAGGACCACAGGCTGACTACCCCTGTTCTAGTGTATTTGTTGTGTGTAGTAATGTTCCATTTATAATCCTTTCAGGTTGTGTGATTGTTTCCACCCCTTCTTAGTTTATTCCCCAGATATGCCTTCCCGGCTTCCAATCCAAGATATATTTGCTGGACTGGTTACAAGTATTGGCACAGCAATACGATACTGGTTTCACTATACGCTTGTGGCCTTTGCATGGTTGGGGGTTGTGCCCCTCACAGCATGTAAGTACCCCCTTTTATTTGTATGTGGCTGGCCGTCCCAGGGGTAGTCGGGAGCAGGGTTGGCTGCTGCGGGTGGTAGCACTGATGAGCCCAGCAAGGGCCCTTGCCGCAGAAGGAACAGCTTGGCCTGTCCAGGCCACTGAGAGCATCCTCGCTGCTGGAGAAACCCAGCGGACGACAGGCACTCCTGCCGCGACCCGGTGGACTGTGCACTGTGGACTTTGTGGGTCCACAGAGGAGAAGGTGGGCAGCCGAAATGAAACGGACGGGGCCTAGCAGCATTTGATGCCTTGGAAAGGACAAGGGTGGGTTTCTGGAATGCGGGCATAGAATTTCACTGATTGCAATAAAACCTTTGGTAGTAAAAAGTTTGTGATAATTAAGTGGCCTCAATTTGCTGCTGTTTCTCACAGTTTCTGTGAGAGCCCTACCTGTACTGCCTGTAGTTCTGTGTTGGCTACACAAGAGTGACATGGGTCAGTTTTGTTGTTTTTTATGAAGTCCTGGTAAAAATGGATTAGGTAATATGATTCAGTGTGAAACATAAGGTAATTTGATTAAAATGTAATTATTGGAACCCAAGCAAATGCAGTCTATTTTAATGAAAAGATGTAATGATTAATTGATGAGGGTTGGAAATTTTGATAATTAATGATTCTTCAGATGTCATTAACAGATTTATTGTAACAACTCCAAGCCTGGCTCACTCTGCTCACGTGTCCCACCCCTCCTTCTTTTGTCCTCTGGGGCCCAACGGCTTGGTGTGCAAAGAGAGGCTTTTCCCAGCCTTCTGATCTTGCAGTTGTAAGTAGTGGCCCAGAGGGATAGAAGAAGAATATGCCGCTTTTCTCTACCCGAAGGAGGCTCAGAGCGGCTTACAGTCACCTTCCCTTTCCTCTCCCCACAACAGACACCCTGTGAGGGAGGTGAGGCTGAGAGAGCCCTAATATCACTGCCTGGTTAGAACAGTTTTATCAGTGCCGTGGCAAGTCCAAGGTCACCCAGCTGGCTGCATGTGGGGGAGTGCAGAATCGAACCTGGCTTGCCAGATTAGAAGTCCGCACTCCTAACCACTACACCAAACTGGCCTTGGTATTTCCAGTTCTCAAAGGATCAGGTATCAGGGGATGTGAAAGACCTCTGTGAGACTGGAGAGCTGCCACCAATCTGAGTGGACAGTATCATGCAATAGAAGACAACTTCATGGGTTGAGTGCAGTTGAAGGTTTCCTGCTTCTGAAATATTGGGATTAATCTGTAAGTACGTGGACACTTGGATACTTTCTCCACAAGCTGGGATTCTGTGCCAGGAAGAATCCAGGTTTGTGGAGAAGGAGCCAATTCTGATCGGTCCAGGGTTCTACAAGATGGAGTTAGGCTTCAGGAAGTTCTCAGGTCATGCTCTGCATATGAGAGAAGGAAGAAATGCAACCACGGGGTTCATTCCCGACCTGAATGAATTTCATCTTAAAACAGGCTGTTCAACACTCAAAATTTAAGCATCCCCCAGTCTGGGAAATAAAAATATCTTCTCCTGAATGCAAACTGATTAGGAGCTGAAAAGGAAGAAAGAAGCACATCCCAGGGAATTAATGCTGAGCTCAACTAGCAGGCAGGACAGTGTAGAAGCAGGTGGTCCTTCGGCACTGAGAACCCCTCCCCCAGGGCACTAGAGGGACAGCAGGGCCAGAGGACTGGCACAGAGGGAGGCATTATCCAGGCGTGGGATCGTGCTGTTGGCGCAAGCGTTCTCTGCCCCACCCCTTGCTCTCCTCCCTCGCCATATCCAGGTGCTGGCCATTGACCGTGGGTAGAGTGAACCTGAGGGTACTGCTAAGCTCTTTCAGACCCGGATTTTCATCAGCGGAAGTTTTTCTGTCTTTCTTTCTTTGCTCACTAGGCCGCATCTACAAGTGCTTGTTTACTGGCTCTGTGAGCTCTTTACTGACACTGCCGCTAGATATGCTGTCCACGTAAGTTTTGCCTTCCTGTTGGAACATTTCTCTGCTGCATTTCTGAAATCTAATTGATAATTGATTGCTGCTGTTCTTTTTCATAAACTTGGTAACCAAAACTAATTATTCTGCCAGATTATGTCCTTCATTGAGTAACAAGGAAAGTGATGACTGAGTGTATACATGAAACAAGGCAGTTTTTTTATATCTGCTGGTCCTTAAAGGATTGCCAGGAACTGATTTCAGCAGAGCTTGAGAAAGTTACCTTGCTCTCTGCCAAGAATCCCGTCCACTCTTCCCTTGATAAAAGCACTTAATTAATGTGATGATGTTGATCAAATCTCTGTGTTGTTCTTTTGTTGCATTTTACTAATTATTGTTAAGTATTCCTTGAGAGGCTATGTCAGGAAAGTGGCCGATTCTTTTTTACCTAAACAGTATAGTGTTATTTTTTTTAGAAAAATTACACCAATGCAAAGCTCTACTTTAATGTTTTTAAAGATTATTGTTTATAGTGCTCTTCAACGTGCATGAATGGTATTTGGAACCCATATCTCGTACCCGCCCAGGGTTTGGGATTCTGACTCTGAGTGGTGGGGGCAGCACGAGAGGCAGAGCCAGCCCCCAAGTGGCTCGCTCAAGAGGCGGGGCCACAGGCATAGAAAGCCAAAGTACAGAGGACAAAGGGGGCCATATTCACTGGGAGAGTGGAAGGAGAGAGAGGGGGGAGAGTAACCAACACTGTTGGTAGCAGCCGTAGCCAGATGATTTTGATCTGCTCAGACAGCCATGTTTCCAGTGGCCGGTCAGAAATCCTGCTGTGGAGGAGCCTCATCCAGTGGGGCCCGAAGGCTCCACATTGGGGGCCCCTGCCCTGACTCATGCACTTGTTTTTCTTCTTTAGGAGAACTGATCTGTCAACATAATAGATTACTTGATCAGATTCATTACACTGATGAACGAGAGAAATATGAAAATAATGGGTTTTTTTGGGGGGGGGCTGTGGCTCAGAGGTAGAACTTTGCTTGGCATGCAGAAGGTTCATTCCCCAGCACCCCCAATTAAAGGACCAGGCAGGAGGTGATATGAAAGACCTCCGCCTGAGACTGTGGAGAGCCACTGACAATTCTGACTTGGATGGTTGAAGGGCCTGGCTCAGTGCAAGGCAGCTTCAGGTATTTTTTATATAGAATTATCCAGAAGTTCAAGTATCAGCACATTGGAGCAGTAGGATTGTAAAAAGCTGATGGCTTTGGCACCTGATTCTGGATAATTTGTGTCTGTTTGCGATCTTTGCTATCCTTGTAGTGCAGTGAGGGAGGCTGTGGAATGCACGCATGGGGCGGTGGGAGAGGGATGCCCTGGCAATAGCAATTGTAAATAATGTGTTGGCTATCTCTTCAACAGAGAGAATTTACTGGCAGACTGTTTGCAAGGTTGTTTCGTGGTGACGTGCACACTCTGCGCATTTATCAGCCTGGTATGGTTACGTGAACAAATTGTCCATGGAGGAGCACCACAGTGGCTGGAACAAAACCAACAGCAAGCCATTAATGGCATCGGGCAGCCGAATGAGGTACTCTCTCATGCGCCTTATCAGTTCCAACTTTTAGCATGAGTTTTTCTTTGAATGAAGCCGCCTCTCTCTCTCTCTCTCTCTCTCTCTCTCTCTCTCTCTCTCTCCCTCTCTCCCTCTCTCCCTCTCTCTCCCTCCCCCCCCCCCCAGATTTTGACCTATTTGTGAAATCAGTTAGATTAAGGTGCATGGTCTGCTGCATTGAACATTGTTTTGCCAATAGTCCCTTGGATGTCACTTAGATTTGACCCAGGGGGTTGCTGTAAATGCCAGTTGTACCGTGTGTGTTGCGCTGTCCCATTATCAATTTGATAGCACAGTCCCAAGCAAAATGCCCCCCTTTTAAGTTGTTGTTGTTATGTGCGAAGTCGTGTCCGACCCATCGCGACCCCATGGACAATGATCCTCCAGGCCTTCCTGTCCTCTACCATTCCCCGGAGTCCATTTAAGTTTGCTCCTACTGCTTCAGTGACTCCATCCAGCCACCTCATTCTCTGTCGTCCCCTTCTTCTTTTGCCCTCGATCGCTCCCAGCATTAGGCTCTTCTCCAGGGAGTCCTTCCTTCTCATGAGGTGGCCAAAGTATTTGAGTTTCATCTTCAGTATCTGGCCTTCTAAAGAGCAGTCAGGGTTGATCTCCTCTAGGACTGACCGGTTTGTTCGCCTTGCAGTCCAAGGGACTCGCAAGAGTCTTCTCCAGCACCAGAGTTCAAAAGCCTCAATTCTTTGACGCTCGGCCTTCCTTATGGTCCAACTTTCACAGCCATACATTGCAACTGGGAATACCATAGCCTTGACTAAACGCACTTTTGTTGGCAGGGTGATGTCTCTGCTTTTTAGGATGCTGTCTAGATTTGTCATAGCTTTCCTCCCCAGGAGCAAGCGTCTTTTAATTTCTTTGCTGCAGTCCCCATCTGCAGTGATCTTGGAGCCCAGGAAAATAAAATCTGTCACTATCTCCATTTCTTCCCCATCTATTTGCCAGGAATTGAGAGGGCCGGATGCCATGATCTTTGTTTTCTTGATGTTGAGTTTCAAGCCAACTTTTGCACTCTCCTCCTTCACCCGCATCAACAGGTTCTTCAGTTCCTCTTCACTTTCTGCCATTAGAGTGGTATCATCTGCATATCTGAGGTTGTTGATATTTCTCCCTGCAATCTTGATCCCAATTTCTGACTCCTCTAATCCCGCATTTCTCATGATGTGCTCTGCATACAAGTTAAATAGGCAAGGCGACAATATACAGCCTTGCCGAACTCCTTTCTCAATTTTGAACCAGTCAGTGATTCCATGTTCAGTTCTCACTGTTGCTTCTTGACCTGCATATAAATTTCTCAAGAGACAAATAAGATGCTCTGGTATTCCCATCTCTTTAAGAACTTGCCACAATTTGTTGTGCTCCACACAATCAAAGGCTTTAGCATAGTCAATGAAGCAGAAGTAGACGTTCTTCTGGTACTCCCTAGCTTTCTCCATGATCCAGCGTATGTTGGCAATTTGATCTCTAGTTCCTCTGCCTCTTCGAAATCCTGCCTGTACTTCTGGAAGTTCTCGGTCCACATATTGCTGGAGCCTAGCTTGTAGGATTTTGAGCATAACTTTGCTAGCATGAGAAATTAGTGCAATGGTGCGGTAGTTTGAACATTCTTTGGCATTGCCCTTCTTTGGGATTGGAATGTAAACTGACCTTTTCCAATCCTGTGGCCATTGTTGAGTTTTCCAAATTTGCTGGCATATTGAGTGTAGCACTTTTACTGCATCGTCCTTTAAGATTTTGAATAGTTCAACTGGAATGCTGTCACCACCACTAGCTTTATTATTGCTCAGACTTCCTAAGGCCCATTTGACTTCACATTCCAGTATGTCTGGCTCCAGGTCAGTAACTACCCCACTGTGGTCATCAGGGATGTTAAGCTCGCTCTTGTATAGTTGTTCTGTATAATTTTGCCACCTTTGTTTAATCTCTTCTGCTTCTGTGAGGTCCCTACCATTTTGGTCCCTTATCATACCCAACTTTGCATGAAACGTTCTCTTCATATCTCCAATTTTCTTGAAAAGATCTCTGGTCCTCCCCATTCTATTGTTTTCTTCTATTTGTTTGCACTGTTCATTTAAGAAGGCATTCTTATCTCTTCTAGCTTTTCTCTGGAATTCTGCATTCAGTTGGGTGTATCTTTCTCTTTCTTCCTTGCCTTTCACTTCCCTTCTCTCCTTAGCTATTTGTAAAGCTTCCTCAGACAGCCATTTTGATTTCTTGCATTTCTTTTTCTTTGGGATGGTTTTAGTTGCTACCTCTTGTACAATGTTGCGAACCTCCGTCCATAGTTCTTCAGGCACTCTGTCTATCAGATCTAATTCCTTAAATCTATTTGTCACCTCTACTGTGTATTCGTCGGGGATATGATTTAGTTCATACCTGAGTGGCATAGTGCTTTTCCCTACTTTCTTCAATTTAAGCCTAAATTTTGCAACAAGAAGCTCATGATCTGAACCACAATCAGCTCCTGGTCTTGTTTTTATTGACTGGATAGAACTTTTCCATCTTTGGCTGCAGAGCACATAGTCAATCTGATTTCTGTGTTGACCGTCTGGTGATGTCCATGTGTAGAGTCGTCTCTTGGGTTGTTGGAAAAGAGTGTTTGCTATGACCATTGTATTCTCTTGACAAAATTCTACCAGCCTGTGCCCTGCTTCATTTTGTACTCCAAGGCCAAACTTGCCTGTTATCCCAGTTATCTTTTGGCTTCCTACTTTAGCATTCCAATCCCCCATGATGATAAGCACATCATTTTTGGGCGTTGCTTCTAGAAGGTGTTGTAGGGCTTCATAGAACTGATCAACTTCATCCTCTTCAGCAGCAGTGGTTGGGGCGTAGACCTGGATCACTGTGATGTTGAATGGTTTGCCTTGGATTCGAACTGAGATCATTCTGTCATTTTGGGGATTGTATCCCAAGACTGCTTTTCCTACTCTATTATTGATTATGAAGGCTACTCCATTTCTTCTGCGAGATTCTTGTCCACAGTAGTATACCTGATGGTCATCTGAATTAAATTCACCCATTCCTGTCCATTTTAGTTCACTGATTCCTAAAATGTCGATGTTCATTCTTGTCATTTCTTGTTTGACCCTTTTAAGTACTGTAACTAAATCTGTAAGGGTGTTTTTTAATTTATCATATGGCAGAATTGCACACAGGAAGCATATTCATAATATGAAGCCAAGTAGGTCCAGGGGTTATGGAGACTGACTGAGCAGTCCCCGTTAATTTTATTTAAAAAGTGATGAAAATACAAATTATAAGCAAACCTTGCATTACAATATTGTTTAAAAAGTGATGAAAATACAAATTATAAGCAAACCTTGCATTACAATATTGTTTAAAAAGTGATGAAAATACAAATTATAAGCAAACCTTGCATTACAATATTGATCATTACATTTTCACTCTACAACCACTCTTATTATGACTTCATAGCAATTCTTCAAATTCTAACAGAAAATTTTGCCTTCCTCATATTTCATATAGCAAAATTAAAAGTATTTAACAGTAAATTTCTAACTGCATCAAATTTCACATACCTAATCTTAAGTAATACGTAATAAGTAATCTTACTTAAGTAAGCAGGATTTCGAAGAGACAGAGGGACTAGAGATCAAATTGCCAATATACGCTGGATCATGGAGAAAGTTAGGGAGTTCCAGAAGAACATCTACTTCTGCTTCATTGACTATGCTGAAGCCTTTGATTGTGTGGAGCACAACAAATTGTGACAAGTTCTAATCTGGGTTCAATTCTGCACCCCCCCCCCCCATGCAGCCAGCTGGGTGACCTTGGGCCCGCCATGGCACTGATAAAATTGTTCTGACCGAGCAGTAATATCAGGGATCTCTCAGCCTCACCCACCTCACAGGGTGTCTCTGTTGTGGAGAGAGGAAAGGGAAGGCAACTGTTAGCTGCTTTGAGACTCCTTTGGGTAGAGAAAAGCAGCATCTAAGAACCAACTCTTCTTCTTCTTCAGTAATCTCAAAGCTCTCTCAGCCTCCCCTCCCTCACAGGGTGTCTGTTGTGGGGAGAGGAAAGGGAAGGTGAATGTAAGCCACTTTGAGACTCCTTTGGGTAGAGAAAAGCGGCATATAAGAACCAACTCTTCTTCTTCTTCTTCTTCTTCTTCTTCTTCTTCTTCTTCTTCTTCTATTAGATCACAGTTTCCTTCCTCTATTAGGATTTCTGGTTCTTCCTGCTTGTTTCCCATACTTTATGCATTAGTGTAGAGACATTGTAATCCTTCATTTGTGTGTCCCAGGGTTTTAGTTTTTTAATTTACGTGTAATTTAATCCTGCATATGTATCTTCTCCTGTAGTAGAACTACCAACTTAAATATTATGCAGGTTTAATCGCAGTTACCCTGAGGTAAGAACACAAGTATGCCACAGACAATGCATGTCGCTTACTTGGCTCCATCACCAGCCGTAGCGCCTCAGTGCATTGCAGAAGTAGTTTGTATCCTTCTGCACTTGTCTGAATACTTATAAAAACTTCCAGCTTGGGCTGAATCAGCAGTCAGCCACAAGCAAACACTCCCCCTCTGCACAACAATCAACCACCTAATCCAATCAGCTGCAGTCACCACCCAGACAGTGAACAGACAAGCACAACACTTACCCAAATAGCCCCCACTCTCCTGCAAGTCATACAACCCTCCCAACATTGTATGAACAGAAGGAAGCAGCACTCACCAGCAGCTCACTACCTGGCTTCTCTTCCCCTGGCCTAGCTACCTATGTTGAATCCCTTGCCTGCAACAGCCTGTATACCTGAATCTCTTTGCTTGCAACAGCTTTCCTCCAGTCATTTCATTTATTTGTTTGTTTGTTTATTACATTTATATGCCACCATCCCCTTTTCTGCTGGCAGTTCTCAGAGAATAAATTCTGTGATGGGGAAATGGGAAGAGTGCAGTAGATTCAGGTTTCTCTCCCATTCTTTTTGCATTGTGTGAGGATTCAGCAAGGCTGCCAGAGGCAAGGCAGATGAGCAGAAATCCACTCTGTCCTCCTGACTCCTCCCTGAGATATTAAAAAAAATAAAAATTAAATCCCCCTTCCCCACAACTGGAGTAACTCCTCTGGGGCGCTGGTGTACTGAGAAGGAAGTTTCTCTGCTGACATAATAGGTCTTTACATTTCTACCACTGGATATTTTAAAATGGACATTCATAAAAACAAAACAAAAAGCAAAATAAAGCCATGAAAGTTTTATTTTTATCCCCAAATTTCACACACGCACGCACGCACCCCAGTTCCTTCACAAGGATTGGGGACACTTGGGAATAATGTGGGAAGGGCTTCTGCCAGAAGGGAGACCTGGCAGGAAACCCCCTTATATTAGCGTGCTCCTCATAGAAGAATTCGTCCAGGCCATGTGGAAAGGATTCCCACATACACACCCCGAAGACCTTAAAGGTTTTTTGGGGGATAGCAGGAAGGAAGAGGTAATCCCTTGTCTGCTTATTGTTCCTTAGGGGTCCAGCCCACTGCTGGATTTCCATTCTGCAAGCAGAACCTTGAATTCAGCGAACCCTGCTTTGACTTTTCTCTGTGCAGGTTCAGGGTGCGGGAAATGGAGGAGCTGAAAATCCTGCACTGGACCAGCCTGCAGACCAGCCTGCTGAGAATGCCGTTGTTGGTGAGAACCCAGAAATCCAGGAAGAACCACCGGATGAAGAAGAGGAAGACAATGAAGATGAAGAAGATGTAGTAGTTGAAGATGCAGCCGATGCAAACAATGGAGCTCAAGGTGTGTTTGCTCGTTCATGGTAATAATTGTGCCACTTTCTAAAGCTGTACTTGGGTACCTGCTAACAACGTACTGGTTTACCCACGCTCTGTGGTGAACATTTTTATGTCAAATTTTGATATGTAATTTGATACATGTGTTTTCTGTAAGCTTCCTTGAGTGCCTGTTTCCCGAGCACTCTTAAACACTGATTTTTAGTCTTAGGGGAACCAAACGCTTTGGAGGACCTAGCCCCCCCCTTTTCTTTTCTCCTTTTTATAGTGCTATCCTATATTAAAAGCAGTGCATTGTGTTAAGAAGGATTTAGTGTGCGACTCTTCAGGATGGTTGTTTAAATTTAACCAGGTGTCACAAACTAAGGTTACTTTCCACTGTGGGCCAGAGAAAACACTTGGGTGTTCTTCACAGAAAAAGATCAGAGTTTTAATGGGGTCCAAGAAGTTACATCTGGAATTTCATGGTAGGAAACCTCTGTTGCTAGTTCATTACAAGGCTAGATGTAGGGATTTCCCTAGCCCTAGCATTTTAAAATCCCGCAGTCTTCACTTCCCATAGCTGAAAAGCTTTTATCATCAAATGGCAATGGGAACAAGGTGAAAATGGCCAATTTTACACCCAGCAGCCAAAAGGTGCTGAAGTCTAAGCACCAAAGACACGGCATGCGAAGTGCAGATGGCCTGGTGAAGGGCACTGCGTTTCCTGGGAATAGGAGATGCACTGGCTGAGAACCCAGCAGGAGGGGGAGTGACAGAGAGACAGTGAGGAGCCGCAGAGGCTCTTGGGACTCTGGTTCACTTTTGGCTTCAGTTTCTGCCAGGGACACCAGATAGCTGACATCTCTCTATAGCAACCATCCCATTGTTTTTCCTTTTGTTAGAACTCCTATGGGGCTCATAATAGTCACAAGAAGCCAGACTAATTATGCAAATTGTGTTGTCCTGGTCAAGTTCTTCCTTTAGCAATCTTAAAATTATAATTATCTGTTTAGATGACATGAACTGGAATGCTTTGGAGTGGGATCGAGCAGCAGAAGAGCTTACCTGGGAGAGAGTAAGACTTGCATGTTTCAGAAACTCTGTCATGCAGAATTGGAGTGCCTGAAATAGTGATAATTGCTTTAAAAACCAATTGATGATGATAAAGGTAAAGGTAAAGGTATCCCCTGTGCAAGCACCGGGTCATGTTTTACCCTTGAGGTGACGCCATCCAGCGTTTTCATGGCAGACACAATACGGGGTGGTTTGCCAGTGCCTTCCCCAGTCATTACCGTTTACCCCCCAGCAAGCAAGCTGGGTACTCATTTTACCGACCTCGGAAGGATGGCAGGCTGAGTCGACCTTGAGCCCACTGCTGGGATCGAATTCCCAACATGGATTAGTGGGAATAATACATTTCCTTTGTGGGTGGGTAACTCCACCATTTAAACAAGGCTTTCTCAACCAGAGTTTCGTGATAGACCTGGAGGGGGTGGGAAGGGCAAGGGCCCCAGGAGGGCGTGTCCTCAGCTCTGCTTCCCAACCATCTTCTGCACAATTGAGCCACTTCTGGGGTTTCTTGAAGCCTGAAGAACGTTTCAGGGGTTTCTGAAGGGTAAAAATTGGGAAAAAGTCTGATTTAAACTATGTAGTCCCGAAGAATTTTGATGGATATCTGTAAACCATGTTCTTGACTCTCAACTAACAGACTTTTGTCCCATTCTTCTGTTTCCCCCCAACTTTGATCACTTACTGCTAAAAGAACGCACTTCCCACATCTACTATATAACTGTTTACCTTAGTATAGTAATGCAAGAGAAGATGTTCAAATAATGCAGTCTTGGCATGTGAAACGTCTGAGACCTGGGCCCCTCTTTTAAATTTTGTCTACCTTTTGGGAAGCCCCAGATCACATGCTGTTTGTGAGGCAGGCATATTGAAACTGCTGGTGGATAGTAGAGATAACAAGTGGGGCCTCAATACTTGGGGGTGGCCTTCCCACTCTTAACTTTATTCCCCCCTCCAGTCACTGCCATTTGAGACTTTATGGCTTCACTCCACTCTTGCAGCCACTGTCACCAGGGCACTGTGGCCTCCCCCACAACCTCGATGCTAGAGAGCCAACACTCGGCTTACGGCAGCTCCCAAAGCCCCCCTCCCCCCATCCTCAGGTTTTCTACTGCCAGGCCTCCATGTTCCCCTCTTCCTCTTGCCTTTGATCCTGGGGAGCCCACCATGGCTAGGCCTTTGTTGCCGGGCCTGAAGGATTTGCTGGGGGAGAATTCCATCTCCAGCCGCATTTACTTGAAAGGGCAGCCTGGGGCTCTCCTGAGATCGTCTCTAGGCCCATGGCTACCCTTGGGCTGCTTCATTGCTGCCTCCAGGCTTGATGCGGCCACTGCCAGGCGGTTTCACTGCCACCTCTTGGCCCCGTGTGGCCCCCAGCCTCTCAAGGTGCAAGTGGTATGGTCCCCTGAGCTGCTCTGCTGGCCTGCCACAGCCCATGGGCTGGACATGAGTAGTAATGAACCTTCTTTGTAATTGCACTATTTTACTTTTGAGATATTTAACCCCCTCACTTTGTGATTTTTTTTAAAATTCAGATTTTTTTACAAACCTAGGTGGTCAGAAAACATGTTTAGTGACAATGTGGCAGCCATTGGATGGGGAAATATTTGCAGAAGATGGGTGATTTTTTTGCAAAAAGGCCGCTCATCCATCAGGGTCCACCTGTCCTTAGAAGTCAGACTGAAAGACAGACTCTCCTGGCTACTCCTTGCAGAATTCTTTTTCAGGACTGTGTCAGAGGGAAGGTCCTAGCTCCTGTTTGATTTCCAGTTCTATTGTAAATTCTTGTGTCTTCTGGGGGGGCTTAACCCAGAACTGGAGAAGTTCTTTTCAGGGGAGAGCCATCTTGGACTGCAGTAGGACAGATAGATTTTGTCTGTAAAACTTAGAGGCCAACAGTATTTTTAGGGCATAAGTTTTTGAGAGTCAAAGTTCCTTTTGTCAGACACACTTTTGAGAACTTCTGGCCTGTTGTTTCAGGCACATGGGGCAAGTGCTGACTCTGAGGGAGTGACGGCTAGTGGTGAAGGACAGCATTAAACATACCTGTGGCTGCCCTAGTCCCCTCCAGATTCACCTGCTTCCTACTTGAGTGATCAGGGCTCCTTGCTCATGAATCCAGCTATGGGCTCTTTGCTGTCTCTTATTACCAGGACATCTGTTTTCTTCTCTTCCAGCAGTGAGGGTATCAGATACTGAAACAATTATGCCCTTAAGTTTGTATTTCTTCCATAGCTTTACAGCTGTTCACACATCAGCGGGAGCTGTGTTTTCATAGTCTAATCCTCTAGAGGTAAATGGTTATTACTTGGGCTGGATGAAGAACACAATTCAGTCATTTACGTCCTACGTTCTTGCCAATATTTGGCCTTGCAACTGTGGCAGAATTGCCATAAATTGCTGAGTTAACGTAAAATGAAATATCTGCTTGAACATGATCCAACCTTTAGATTTAGTCCCCATGCAGTGGCATCTGACTATTTTGCATCAGCTGGTATTCACTTTAATTTGCAAATGCATCACTCACGGCCTTCAGTTCATGAAGGCCTGCTGCTTCCCACTGGGCTGGTATCATGTGAATCCACTGCAGCGTTTGGCCCACACATTCTCTGAGAGTTGTAATCAGTCTGCTTCACAACTAGGAAGAGATGTGTGTTCCTATGGAAGGAAGAATGCAGGGTTGTATGTCAAGTGCTAAAAGAACTCACAACAAAACTTCTGTGAAAAGAAAGCTTTAATGGAGGTTAACTCTAGTCACTATAACTCCAGAAGTCAAATCTGCCAAACAACAGAACTACAAGCATTTATCAATACAATTCTCCCGCCCAAAACTTGAATGTTCCCAGGGTAGGGTATTCCCCTCCCAGGTGCCATCCCAGGCTTCTTGCCAGAGGTGCTACAATTCGCGCGTCCTTGGGCCAGCCGGCGCCAGCGACAAGATAAGGCCACTCACAGGCACCCCAGGGTTTCTGTTACTATGTTGCTGTTACAATATGCAGAGCGAGCGGGCCGAGATCAAAGCACAAACAAATCAAAGCAGGCACTACAAAGGATGATAACATGGGAACAGAGAAGAGGCTTGGGTTACATGGTATGCAAGGAGAGGTACACTGAAATACAGGCAAGATGGAGTCACCCCTGTCTATAGACAAATCATGGCAGAGAACAGGCACTGATCCTGACATTGTAGAAATGGTGGTGAAAATTAGTTTCTTGAATCTGGGGAGAATGCTGATGCTTGTGGGGACACAGAAAATAACATTCACTGACTTTTAACAACTCCTCTTGTTTCTAGATGCTTGGGCTTGATGGATCCCTGGTCTTTTTAGTAAGTGAGCTTCTATTGTTTTTCATATTTGCTGCAGTGCTCTCTGTGACTTGATCTAGGAAATAGAATCCAAATATATGTTAAATGAATCCTATATAAGCAGTGAAAGGGTTCTTATGGGCACTCATTAAGAATTTCCATGCTCCAACTGATCTGTGCTCCCCTTTCTCCCCTCAGGAACATGTCTTCTGGGTGGTCTCACTAAACACGCTATTCATACTTGTCTTTGGTAAGTGACTGCATTTGTAGAGAGAGGGTGCCCACATTAAAATGGTGATGGAGTAGTTTTCACTTGACAAGATGATAGATGTCAAAAAGTAATTTCCACAGTTTATTTGCACCACTTTTTTAGTCATCAGTGTCAGCCGTTGATTGCAAGCAAAACGAATCTTGACAGTAAACAAAACAAACTGATAGGAAATATTAGATGCTCCTGTGATTCAGTGAAGGTCTAGCCATTGAGACTCACTCAGCGGCCCTGGCGGCAACAAGTGAAATGGGCTGAAACCAGTGGCAGGGCCTTCTCAGCCCTGGCCGGATCCTGACGGGAGGCTCAGCATAATGTGAGCAGAGACTGGCAGGACCTCCATCAGATCTGCCAAGCCTGTGGCTGAGGCCTAGAAATAACATCTCGAACCGTGCTGGCCTCTTGGCTCAAATCTCCCCCTGCAGATCCCTCTCTGAGAACTGCATATGGCCCTCCAGCTCAGTCACTGTTTCAGTCCTTTGTGCAAAGGAGAGGCAGTTGTGGGTTTCTGTACAATTAGATTTGTATAACATTTCTTAAATTGAATTTTAGAATTTTAACACTGAGATTAATAGTTAATTATTGCGTATTTTAAATATTCTAAGCTACCCTGAGCCCCCTGGGGAATCAGAGTCATAGAGCTAGAAGAGACTTCCTTGTTCAAAACCCTGCATAATGCAGGAACACACAGCTACCTGCTCACCAACAGGGACCCCAATTTCATGCCCGACCAAACACCTCCGAATCCAGCCTGGCCTGGAGGGAATTCACCTACCATCGCACAGCAGCAATTAGCAATTCCCTGGGGATGCCAGGAAGGGCCACAAGAGACAAAGCCTGGCATGTCCCTTCCTGCTGTCAGGCTGACAGACTGGAAACAATCTCTTCTTAGGAAGAAAGCGTTTATTTTCAAAGCAGATCGATACCTTTGACTATCAAAGCTGAAACTGATGAGTACAATCAAAAGACAGCACTTTACCCCAAGTTTTCCCGTGAAAGATGTTCCCACTCCAAAAGAAGGAGCCCCCTCCCAGGTCCAGGTGTCGTCCGGGAAAACAGCCAAGACAATAGCCCAAACCTCCCCGGGCCTGGTCCCACTAGCTACAGCTTCTACACAGATCAGGCTGCCTGGAAATGTTGCAAAGAAGAACAGAGCAGTGCACAGAATACAGAAAGCCAAGACAGACAGGCTGAGCATTACAATCAAAATGGATGCACACTGCTTCACAGATGTCATGGCAGCAGTCATGGGATTCTGACACCTGCCCGCCCACTCACAATCTAAGTTCATGAAATCAGCATTTCTGTCAGATGTCTATCTAGCCTCTGCTTAAAAAAAAAAAGAAAGAGAATCCACCATCTCTGAGGAAGCCGGTTCCACCAAGGGACCACTCTAACTGTCAGGAACTTCTTCCAGATGTTTAGCCAAAAATGTCTTTTGAATTAATTTCATCCCATTTGTTCTGGTCTGACCCTCTGGGGCAAGAGAGAACAACTCTGCTCCATCTTCTATAAGGCAATCCTTCACGTTGTACGACTTGGTCTTCAAACTGCTCCCTGTTTTCATAACTTTCCTCTGGACACGCTCCAGTTTCTCTACAACCTTCTTCAGTTGTGGTGCCCAAAACTGAACACAGGACTCCAAGTGAGGTCTTACCAAAGTGGTAACATCACCTTGCGTGATCTGGACACTATCGTTCTTTTAATACAGCCCAAAATCCTGTTTGCCTTTCTAGCCACCGAGTCACACTGCTGAGTCTATGTTCAGTGTCTGGTCTACTAAGACCGCCAAAATACTTTGCATACTGCTGCCAAGACAACTCTCACGCATCCTATAGTGATGCATATGATTTTTTCCTACCTAAATGGAGAACTTTACATTTATCCCTATTGAAAGTAATTTTATTCATTTTAGCCCAGTCTTCCAGCCTGTCAAGATCATCTTGCATTCTGATTCTGTCTTCTGGTGTTTTTTCTACCCTTCCCAGTTTAGTGTCATTTGCACATTTAATAAGCACCTCCTCTATTCCTTCATCCACATAATTCATAAATATGTTGAACAAGTCCGGGCCCAGGACAGATCCCTGAGGCACTCCACTCGTCACTCCCCTCTTGTCCCCACAATGGTCCTACTGTGTCCCTATTCTTTTTCTTACTTTGAATATAACTAAAGTGTGCAAGAATTTATTGGACTTTTCATTTTTAGCAGAGCTGGTCTTCCAACAGATACCTGGTATTTGCAATCTCCCATGACCACCAGGTCCCGTCTCTTTGAGAACTTTGTAATCTGGTCCAGGAGCATCTTATCCAAGTCCTCCACCATAATACCATTAGTATTTCCTACTTTTATTTTGACCCAAAGACACTCAGTTGAACTCTCACGCTCAGATACATATATATTGAACATGTAGTGCTTCTCTTTCCCTGTTCTTTATTTGTCTGTCACTTTAAAATAAGCTGCAACCCTCAGTCCTATTATTCCAGTTGTGTTATCCCACCACGTTTCTGTAATCATACTACTCTTCCTTTATTAGGACTTCTAGTACCCAGCTTGCTGGGGGGGGTAAACGGTCATGACTGGGGAAGGCACTGGCAAACCACCCCGTATTGAGTCTGCCAAGAAAACGCTGGAAGGCATCATCCCAAGGGTCAGACACGACCCAGTGCTTGCACAGGAGTTACCTTTACCTTTAGTTCTTCCTGCTTGTTTCCCACACTCTGCTCATTAGTGTAGATCCTTGATATGAGTACCCCGGGGTTTTAGTTTTTGAACTTTCCTGTAAGTTAATAGTTCCTTGCATATGTGCCATTCATTTTAAACCTGCAGTGTTCCCATCTACAGTCATCATCATCAAACTTGGCTTTGACTGTACCTCTCACTTTCCCATTGGACTTGGTTTTCAAAGCCTTCCTCACCAGGTCTGCAAGACTCTTTGCAAAGACATTTTCCCCCACCCTTGTGCGGTGCAAACCGTCTCCCGGTAGAAGAGCCTCATCACGGTAGTTATATCCATGGTCTAAAAACCCAAACCTTTCCTGAGGACACCAATGACGTAGCCAGGCATTTATCTCTATTTAAAATTATCCTCGGCCGTTAATAGGAAGAGCCGACAAAAAAAACAGTGTGCATTCCAAGTCATACACTTTTTTCCCCCCAAGTGCTCTGCACATTGCAGTATCATTCATTCATTCATTCATTCATTCATTCATTCATTCATTCATTCATTAATTCATTCATTCCACTTGTATCCCACCCTCTCCTGAGGCTCAGGGCGCTTCACGTGGGACTTAAAGAAACATACATCAAACTCTGTTTTTGTGTCAAATAGAAATACAACAATGGTAATAATAATAACAACAGAAGAGAACAATTTAAACAGAATAACAATCAAACAGGTCCATGATTCAGTTCAGGTATATGGATTCCTGGGAGGGAGCTTCAAGGGCCCGGCGGGTGTTGCTAGTTCTGGTCGACCTCAACCAAATGCCTGGTGGAAGAGATCCCTTTTTCAGGCCCTGTGGAACTGTTTTAGTTCCATTGGGGCCCTGATCTCCAGAAGCTCATTCCACCAGGTGAGGGCCAGGACAGAGAAGGCTCTGGCCCTGGTTGAGATCAAGCAGGCTTTTTTTGGGCCAGGGATCACTAGCCTGTTGGAGGTAGCAGAGTGCCAAGATCTTTGAGGGGCATAGACAGAAAGGCGGTCCCTCAGGTACACTGGGCCCTGACTGTGTATGGCCTTGAAGGTGATTACCAGAACCTTGAGCCTGATCTGGTTACCACTACAGCGGCTGGTTACCACTACAGCTGATGGAGGATGGATCAGATGTGGAATCTCCATGGTGCTGCTGTGAGGATCCTAGCCACTGCGTTTTGGACCAGTTTCCAGATCAAGGCAAAGGGCAGGCCTGTGAAGAGCGAGTTGCAGAAGTCCAATATAGAGGTGACCATCACATGGATCACTGTGGCTAGGTGTTCTGGGGTCAAGTAGGATGCTGGTAGTTTGCCCTGGCAAAGGTGGTAGAATGCCAGCTGCACTACTATCATGACCTGAGCTTCCATTGAGAAGGAAGCCTCCAGGATCACACCCAGGTTCCTGGCAGAGTGAGCCATTCATAGCTGCACACCATCCAGGGGCGGGCATGCGTGCTTCTTCGCATGTTCCCATCTTACCTAGCTACAGGACCTCCATCTTTGAAGGATTGAGCTTCAGACTGTGCTTCAGCCACCTCGTCATTGCTTCCAGGCAGCTGGCCAATGCTTCTGGGGGAGACTCAGGGTGGCCATCCATCAAGAGGACAAGTTGGGTGTCTTCTACGTATTGATGACATCCCAGCCCAAACTTCCATACCAGTTGGGCAAGGCGCATGAAGATGTTGAATAAAATTTGGAGAGAGGAGTTTTCTCTCCTTTTGCTACCCTCTGTCTGCGATCCCAGAGGAAGGAGATCAGCCACTGAAGGGCTGTCCCCTGATTTCAGGTGTCAGAGATACAGTGAGCTAGAAGATTATGGTTGACTCTGCCAAATGCTGCTGAGAGATCTAGTAGTATCCTCAGTTCAGTTTGCGACAGAGGTCATCCGTCAGGATGTCTGCACCCCGTGGCTGGGTTGGAAACCTGACTCAGATGGGTCCAGGACTGAAGCTTCTTCAAGGAATTCCGATATTTGATCCATGACAGTTCTTTCCACCATTTCCCCCAAAAACGCTAAGTGTGAGACGGTTGTCGGGCTTGTGGGTCTAGAGATGGGTTTTTCAGTAGTGGGTGCACCACTGCCTCTTTTAGTCCCTCCAGTAATTCTCTTGTTGTGAGAGAAAGATTGTGTTCCGGAGGGGAGCCCTTATTCATATGTTGGATGTTTTTAGAAGCCACAATGGGCAGGGGGTGTAGTGGGCATGTGGTTGGCCTCACTGCTGTTAGCATCCTGTGTACTTTGGTCAGCGTGAGTTGTCTGAAGTTACTCAGTGTACTCTCCAGAGATGGCCCAGGGGCCTCTAGTTCACGTTTGGTGTCTTAAGTTGCAGGGAGGTCATGGCAGAGTGTCAAGATTTTGTCTGCAAAATGACTCACAAATGGCACACTGCTGATATCCAATTGACTCCTATTTAGGTGTCCCTCTGCCAGGGCAGTGAGAAATCGAACTAACCAAAACAATTGTGCCGGGCCTGAGTTTGCAGATGCAATGGTAGTCAAGTAAAAGTTGCGTTTCACTGACTTCACCGCCATCTCATAGGCTCTTCACTGCGTTCTGTAAGATGTTCTCAATTCTTCATCGCGAGTCTTCCTCCAAACTCTCTCTGGTTGTTTCAGTTCCTGTTTCTTCCTGCGGAGCTCCTTGGTATACCAGGGGGCCCGCTTGAGACGGGGGCGGAGAGGATGTCTGGTTGCTATCTTACCAATGGTGGCCAGCATGCTGTCGTGCCAGTCGCTGACCAGACCATTTAGATAAGTGCCGGGAAGCATCGAGTCCCACAGAACATTCAGGAGTCTAATTGGATCCATAAGACTCTGCAGGCGAGCTGAAATTTACTCAGCGCCCAACTGAGAGGATGTTTGTTAGGATGCCAGTTTCTGATTTGTGTGTAGAGGGATTGGGAGTTTCTAGAAAGAGAGCCCTGATTGCTGTTGATGGCATCTGAGGACTGCGCATTCCAGTTGTTCATTGTATGTAGTGTGATTTGTTGTGTGAAGTTTGTTTCTGGAGGGGTGGCCCCGATCGCCAGCTGTGGCATCTCACAGTTGCCCAGTCCAGGTGTATGTTTGGTTAGTGTTAGATCATATTGTGTGTTGGGGTTTGTGATTAGAATTACTTAGGGGAAGCAAGTTGATTAGGGCAATTGATTTGGAGCAGATTGGGGGCAGTCATTTTGGGTTGGGGGCAATCAGATTGGGTTGGGTTAGACCAAGGGTGAGACATTGAATTGATTGAGCTAAGAATTGAGATTGGGTAAATAGTTGTGGGTAGGAGTTAGTTAGGGTAATTGCTTTAGGTCAAAGGGGGGGGGGGGAGAATGAGCTTTACAAGTCTTCCTAGACTTTCTGTGACATCCTTGATTCTCATGCCAGATAGACAGCATCCCTCTTGAGACGACAAGTCCAGTTGACACACTTCATCTTCAGCAAGAAAAAGAATAGGGACACCATAGGACCACTGCGAGCACAAGAAAATGAAATTATAAAAGACGATGAAGAGAGGGCTGAACTGCTTAACTCCTATTTCTCCACTGTCTTCACTTGTGAAGTAGTGATCAATGTGGCAAAAACGTAACACAACACGGGGGATGGGAATGGTGGCCTAGGATCACTGTTGGAAAAGTCCACAAACACCTCATTTCTTTAAATGAAACAAAGTCTTCTGGGCCAGATGAACTGCATCCAAGGGTACTATAAGAACTTGCAGATGTCATCTCTGAACCTCTGTCCATTATTTTTGACACTTCTTGGAGAACAGGTGAGATGCCAGATGATTGGAGGCGGGCAAATGTTGTCCCCATCTTCAAGAAAGGGGAAAAGGAGGATCTGGGTAGTTTATCAACCCGTCAGCTTGACATCTGTAGCTGGCAAAATTTTGGAACAAATCATCAAACACTCGGTCCTTGAGCAGCTGGAACTGAGAGCTGTGATTTCTAAGACTCAGCACGGGTTTCGCAAGACCAAGTCATGTCAGACCAACCTTACCTCTTTTTTTGAGAAAGTGACTACCTTGCTGGATCGGGGGAATGCCGTGGACATAGTTTATCTGGATTTCAGTAAAGCTTTTGATAAGGTTCCACATGATATTCTTGTTCACGAGTTGGTAAAATGTAGTATGGATCCTAATTCTGTCAGGTGGATCAATAGCTGGTTGACAAATCGTACACAGAGGGTGCTTGTTAATGGTTCAGCATCTTCTTGGAAAAGAGTGACAAGTGGAGTACCCCAAGGATCTTTCCTGGGCCCTGTGTTGTTCAACATATTTGTAAATGATTTGGATGAGGGATTAGAGGAGATACTTATTAAATTTACAGACGATACTAAACTGGGAGGGGTAGCAAACACAACTGAAGACAGCAACAGAATACAGGATCATCTTGATAAGCTTGAGAAGTGGGCTAAACTGAATAAAATGAATTTCAGTAGGAACAAATGTAAAGTTCTGCATTTAGGTAGGAAAAACCAAATACACCAATGTAAGATGGGGGAGACTTGTCTTGGCAGTAGCATGTGCGAAAAGGATCTAGGAGTCTTAGTAGGCCATACATTGAACATGAGTCAGCAGTGTGACTCAGTGGCTAAAAAGGCAAATGGGATTTTGGGCTGTATCAAATGGAGTACTGCTTTACTCTGCTCTGGTTCGGCCTCACTTGGAGTCCTGTGTTCAGTTTTGGGCACTCCAGTTGAAGAGGGATGTTGACAAACTGGAACATGTCCAGAGGAGGGCAATAAAGATAGTGAGGGGTTTGGAGACCAAGACATATGAAGAAAGGTTGGGGGAGCTTAGTCTGTTTAGCCTAGAGAGGAGACGACTAAGAGGGGATCTGATAACCATCTTCAAGTATTTAAAAGGATGTCATATGGAGGATGGAGCAAAATTGTTCTCTCTTGCCCCAGAGGAACAGACCAGAACGAATGGGATGAAATTAATTCAAAAGAAATTTCATCTAAACATCCGGAAGAAGTTCCTGACAGTTAGAGCGGTTTCTCAGTGGAACAGGCTTCCTCAGAAAGTGGTGGGTTCTCCATCTTTGGAAATTTTTAAGCAGAGGCTAGATAGCCATCTGTCCATTGGAATGTGAAGTCAAATGGGCCTTAGGAAGTCTGAGCAACAATAAAACTAGTGGTGGTGACAGCATTCCAGTTGAACTATTCAAAATCTTAAAAGATGATGCAGTAAAAGTGCTACACTCAATGCCAGCGAATTTGGAAAACTCCACAATGGCCACAGGATTATGAAAGGTCAGTTTACATTCCAATCCCAAAGAAGGATAATGCCAAAGAATGTTCAAACTACCACACTATTGCACTCATTTCTCATGCTAGCAAAGTTATGCTCAAAATCCTACAAGCTAGGCTCCAGCAATATGTGGACTGAGAACTTCCAGAATTACAGGCAGGATTTCGAAGAGGCAGAGGAACTAGTGATCAAATTGCCAACATACGCTGGATCATGGAAAAAAAACTAGGGAGTTCCAGAAGAACATCTAATTCTGCTTCATTGACTATGCTAAAGCCTTTGATTGTGTGGAGCACAACAAATTGTGGCAAGTTCTTAAAGAGATGGGAATACCAGAGCATCTTATTTGTCTCTTGAGAAACAGATATGCAGGTCAAGAAGCAACAGTGAGAACCGAGCATGGAATCACTGACTGGTTCAAAATTGAGAAAGGAGTTCGGCAAGGTTGTATACTGCCTATTTAACTTGTATGTGGAGCACATCATGAGAAAGGTGGGGTTAGATGAGTCACAAATTGGGATCAAGATTGCAGGGAGAAATATCAACAACTTCAGGTATGCAGATGATACCACTCTAATGGCAGAAAGTGAAGACGAACTAAAGAGCCTGTTGATGCAGGTGAAGGAGGAGAGTGCAAAAGTTGGCTTGAAACTCAACATCAAGAAAACAAAGATGATGGCATCCAGCCCTCTCAATTCCTGGCAAATAGATGGGGAAGAAATGGAGATAGTGACAGATTTTATTTTCCTGGGCTCCAAGATCATTGCAGATGGGGACTGCAGCAAAGAAATTAAAAGACGCTTGCTGCTGGGGAGGAAAGCTATGGCAAATCAAGACAGCATCCTAAAAAGCAGAGACATCACCCTGCCAACAAAAATGCGTCTAGTCAAGGCTATGGTCTTCCCAGTTGCAATGTATGGCTGTGAAAGTTGGACCATAAGGAAGGCCGAGCGTCAAAGAATTGAGGCTTTTGAACTCTGGTGCTGGAGAAGACTCTTGCGAGTCCCTTGGACTGCAAGGCGAACAAACCGGTCAGTCCTAGAGGAGATCACCCCTGACTGCTCCTTAGAAGGCCAGATCCTGAAGATGAAACTCAAATACTTTGGCCACCTCATGAGAAGGAAGGACTCCCTGGAGAAGAGCCTAATGCTGGGAGCGATCGAGGGCAAAAGAAGAAGGGGACCACAGAGAATGAGGTGGCTGGATGGAGTCACTGAAGCAGTAGGTGCAAACTTAAATGGACTCTGGGGAATGGTAGAGGACAGGAAGGCCTGGAGGATCATTGTCCATGGGGTCGCGATGGGTCGGACACGACTTCGCACCTAACAACAACAACAGATAGCAATCTGACGGAGAGGCTGATTCTGTGAAGGCAAAGGGGTGGCAGGCTACAGTAGATGAGGGATTGGGATGTTAGTGTCCTGCATAGTGCAGGGGGTTGGACTACATGACCCATGAGGTCCCTTCCAACTCGAAGATTCTATGATTCTAACTCCTCACAATAGGTAATCCCCAATTACCAGCATGCGTCTCTTTGTTGTAATATGTTGAGGAGCCGAAGAGCTAGTCATCTCATCCACAGGGCCCTGTGAAACATTTTCTGAGCTTCTAAACTGTGACCCCTACAGCAGGGGTGGGGCGGCGCATGTGCTCACATGGCAGTGCGCCGGTGCAGGCACCGCTGTCACGGGGCATGGCGTGGCGGTAGAGGCGGCCAGAATGGCGGCGGCATGGCGCTGGCCTCCTCCATGCTCCCTTGGAGGCCAGCATCACAGGAGAGCTGGCAGCAGTGGCCGAAGCAGCAACGACAGCATGGTGCTGGCCTCCTCTGCCTCTCCTCAGTGAGCTCCAAGGTGGCGCAGAGGAGGCCAGCACCATGGCGCTACCCCCCGGGAAAGACCAAACGACCCCCCGGGGGGGGGTGCGATCCCCGGGTTGAGAACCACTGATCTACAGGAAGATCCTGTAAATGATTTCTGAGTGTCAGAGGGGCCGAACATCTTATTTTTGACACTGCTGCGTAACATCTTTCTATCCGCTGTCCTCTTGTACTGGATTTTCCTCTAGCCAGCGAGACAACTTTCTCACCTCTTCCAGCTGCTTCCAAAAAGTGCTCCGTGGGTTCTTTACAAGAACTCTGCACCCTCCTTTATAGAAGAAAGTGTGGACAGGCGTTCTTCTAGCTTCTGTACCTTCTCCTCCAGGAGTGCTACTAACTTGCACTTGATGCATTTGTATTTAAACCTGAACCCTTAACCTGAGGTAAAAATACAAACATGCCACATACAGTGCTTGACACAGCCTCAGGTCTATAACCAGCTATGCTGCTTTGATCCATTGCAGGATGAACCAGTCCTCTTTTTCAAACTCTGGAACGCTTACAGAGTCCCTCAGCTTGATTTGCAAACCAAGAGCCCTTTAGCCCTCACTCTTTGGCATGTGCTAGTCCTCTGGTGAGCAAGAGCACAAAGGCCCACCCAGCAGAGGGTGGAGCTAGCAGTCAGCTAGCAAATCGGACCTCCTTCCTCCCCCTCCTCCAACCACCACCACTTTATCATTGTAATACTGACAAGCCAGGACCAACATCAGAGCTGAGTAGTGGCCATTGCCACAACTTTTAAACATTTTTATATTATAGTTTTAATTACAGTGCTATTGTTTTATTGCTCTGTCCTGCGTGGAAATTAGATTTTTGATAACTACCAAGATAGCAACCCCAAGAGGATGTGGCATATATAAATAAATAAAATCCAAATCTGTTGTGATTGCTATTTGGTTCTTAAATCCCACTCGTGGGAGAGAAGCAGCTCTAAGTAATGCCATATGGATACAAGTTAGTTTTAACTGCACTGAAATACTTATCCATGGTTCCTATATATATTTGTGAAACAGCCCGGAGGGTGGAACGTGTCCGGCTGTCCAAGTTGGAATAGGGCCAATCAGGGTGCAGCAAAGTTGGCTGCACCCTGATTGGCCATGCCCTTGCAGTTCCCGCCCTCTGCCCCTGGACTCTAGCCTCTTTGCTCTCAGATGCACCTCAGTGCCTGGAGCCAGCAGCAGGTAAGAGGAGAGGGCCCTGGGCAAATGGTTGTGGTGGCCTGCTAATGGGGGCCTCTTGGCCTGCTAGACTGGACCTGCTAACGAGGGCCTGCTAACTGCCTGCTAGGGAGCTCTGTCCTGGGCCTGCTAAAGAGCTGGCCAGTCCCCGCCTGCCCCATTTGATCCAGCTGCAGCCCAAAGCCACCTTAAGTTGCCTGGCCAGGGGCCAGGGGAGGGGACCTTTCAAGGTCCGTTCTTAGGAACAGGCTTTGAAGCTAGTACAGAAATAATAATTCTTCTTAAAGGACTTCTGGAGGAAAAGTTTTCTGTTGGCTCCAGAAAAGCCCATAGTGAAAGGGATAAATGTAGGTCAGGGAATCTGAAGGTGTTTTTAATAATGAACCAGTGTTGTGTCATGGTGGATCACTGTATGCTGAATTACTACTGTTTCTTAAATAGTAGACTGAAATAGTTGAACACAGAAATATTTCTATTCTTTTTCAAGCTGTTGATAAACTGTCAGCATTAAGCCACGTTGCGGTAGGAAGGGGGAAATGGTGTCTTTCCTTGCTGAGAATTCCCTTTGGCCAAGGGTTCCCTTGTAACCAGCCCGCCTCCGTCCAGGAGATCTAGGCTGACCTGCTGAGAAGGTGCTGCCCTAGCACAGTGCTAGAGCGATGCTGAGGTGATAGGGTAGAAACGGATTGTGTGGTTCCCGTGCAGCAGAGCACACAGGAAAGAGGTTTGGAGAAACATCGCAGGGGAATAAATTGTACTAAGCTAAGCCAAAATTAATGGGTTTTTAAAGTTTATTATAAAACGGCTTGATGGGAGGATGGTTAGATTTTTAAAAAGTGGTAGAAAAAGGAGGAGGAAAATACAGGGAAGAGGCACTTGCAAGCAACAACACAGAGGTGTTCAATTTAAAAGCAGTACAGTTGAACCAAGTAAGCCAAACACATGTTACTTAGGTTGTCTCAGGTTCCTCAGAGCATGTGCAAACTTTCCTGCAGTAAGCACATGTTGGAGGAGTCCTTGACTACTATCCAGCCTCCTGGGAACTCATTTCCCACGGAAGAGTGGAAACGAAAGACAAAGGGGAAGAAATCTCAAAACAGATATTTGTGCTCAAAAGAACCGGACCTAAACAGCCTCCTTTCCTAAGGTGGATCACTGATTTAGTGAATCCCGTACAGAGCCTCATCTCTGATGTCACAGTCTCTAGTTACCAATCAGAGTCTTGCAAAATATAGTCCAACCCTCACCAAGCATCTGGGAATGGCTCTGAGCTTCCAAGACCAATTGATGGTCTGGTCCAAACTGGATTGTCCTTTGTCCAAAAGGGGTGGGGCT
This sequence comes from Paroedura picta, assembly GCF_049243985.1. Taxonomy (NCBI): domain Eukaryota; kingdom Metazoa; phylum Chordata; class Lepidosauria; order Squamata; family Gekkonidae; genus Paroedura; species Paroedura picta. The sequence continues at coordinate 1,234,441 of NC_135382.1, forward strand.
ACGTTTGCCAGAATGGCCCAGCTTGGAATGGAAGTGAAAGGGCCGTTCTGATGAAAACCCCTGGGGTCCAAGGTCCCAGACACTCCAGGGGATACTATTGACCTAGCAAGGCTGTAGGGTCTCTGTCACAAACCGCACATTAATGACCTGTCAAAGTGAGCCGGCTTTGTTCTTTTCTTCTTTTTTCTAGCATTTTGTCCTTATCACATCGGTCACTTCTCTATTGCTGGCCTGGGTTTTGAGGACTATGTAAGTATTTTCACTTTGCAAGTTCATAATAAAAAAAGAATGCCTTATTTTTTAAATCTTCTAATTCCAATTTCTAAGAAAAATGCCACACCACCACCCTCCTTAGGGGTGCGCGGATTGGAGTGTGTTGGGCCTGGAAAATGTCAGTATTTCCGGGGATCCTCGACTCCCCATATCAGGATGGATGTTCTGATCCGGCCATGCTGGTCTCGGCATTCAGACTGGGAATGGCAATCTTGGGGGGGGGGGGGGTACATTATTCCCTGTGAGGACCACTAAAGTCCCGGACACTCTCGCTGCCATCTCTCCCTTCGGCCCAGGCACATGCTGCACCGCAAAGGAGCATCCTCATTGGTGGTGCTTGCGTGGGTTCTGCTGGCTTTCATTCAGCACGCAGGCTGTGCCATCCTACCCTACGCTTTTATCTGGTGCTGTTTTAGTTTCAGCATACAATCTTGGTTTGGGTGGCTGAAGACTCGGTGAGTGAACTTCAGCCCACCACCTTCAACATGACCCTGTGCTGCACGCCTGCCCGGGTTCTGTGGAGGCATTCTGGGGCAGGTGGGTGTAGAAGGGCAGTGAGGAGGCTATTGGGGCATTTCTGTGCCAATCCAACAAGTCCGTGGCCTGCTACTTCGGTCTAGTCTTATTTTAGTTTTGGGAAGAGCATTTTGCCCCAAATTCCCAGCAGAGAGAGGATGTTGACTCCCTCAGTCACCCTCAGAGTCCAAGGCCAGACAGTGGTGCGAGCTGATGGCATCACCTACATGGGTGGGAAGTATCCTGCTTAATCTGCATGCTTGTCAGATGGCAGGAGAGGAGCCTCTGGCTAGGGCAGAGAGGTCCAGCAGTTGAGCAGACGGGCCTGTCAGTCGCAGAACCCCACAAGAATTCTCTCTGCATTGCAGCCTCTGCGCCTACATGGAGGGCTGAGGGCTGAGTCTCCGCCCAGTGAGCGCCTTGGGGTGTGTAGGTTATATCTGATGGTTGAGGCCTTATGGTGGATCTGATTGCAGCAGGCCTCCCTGCCTAACTCCCATCTAGTCAACATAGTCCCCTCTCTTCTCCTCAAACAAAAATGCAGAGCTGGGCAAGCAAGCCTGTCTGTAACCGCTCCATGGGAGCGGTATAAATAAAAGGGTAAGGGGGATAGGGGTGAGCCATGTCCGGGATGGGCAAGGAAGCCCATTGACCCCTTGCCCCTGGACTGACAAGTGGAGGGGCCAGTCGGCAGGCGCTTCGCACAGCGCGGCTGCCGATTGGCCCCTTGCCCCCCCCCCCCCCACCTCGGCCACCTTCAGGCACCTGCCACCATTACGCCCACAAGATAGGTTGCAGGCCAGCCAGGGCATGGAGACCTTCGGCTTTGTGTGAGGCTAAAGGTGGGCCTCAAGTCCATCTTGCCTTCTTTTTCACCCATGTGTATACTGTTGGAACCACATCTGCATGCCCTGCAGCTGGCTCCAGGAAGGAGCCGAAATTACGCATAATTCCAAAGGGAGCCAAAAAACCCTGATATCTCCCCCCCCCCATCCTAGTACCCACCAAGTGCAAAGAACTAACAGTAAAATAAGATTACTGAAAAAACATTGTTCAGCTAAACCAGTCACTGTCTTCAAACTTCTCCTGGCAAGCAGGCAGGATCTGGTTCAAAGTCCTCACCAGAGTCTCTCAGAGCAGCAGCTGAAGCCAAAGCCAGCACTGTACCGTCTCCAGACCTCTCTCAGCAATGGAGACTAGCTCAAGTCAGACCTTTGCTTTTATGCCCTTTGCCCATGAACAGAAGAATTTCCAAAAAGAGGACACATTTATGATTAGCTAAAGAGCAGTGTGCTAAAGAGCACCCTGAAGTCCAATTTGGAAAATGTCCATTGTTTCTGTCATGTTCTCTGGAAAATAGCTGGTGAAAGCAAGGTTGTTATTTGGTTGGAGTTTACATCTGAAGCCAACAACCTTGCAAGTTGCAAACCTGCTATGCAATGCTATTTGCAAATACATTGCAATGATTGTCTCCAAGACACTTAAGGCACTTTTGCCATTGGGCTGCAGACATGCCTCTTTCCCCTCCCTCCTGTTGCCCTGGAAGCCAGAGTGTATCAGGAAAGAGCCCTAGAAAAGAACTTAAAATACGCTTCATATCCCTTTGAACCTCTCCACCAGCAGCTATTCAGTATAGTGGAATGTACTCAAGAAAAAAGGGGAGGGGATTGGCTTTATTCATGATTAGCCTTCCAGATTCTCTGGTCTGTATTCAGCTTTAAAAATACCCCCCAAATACTGGTAAGGTATTGGGGGGGGGGCTTGAATACAACCTAATGCACTCCTCGTTCAAACACAAAGAAAAAAGTAAGGAAGTCACAAACTTGTTAAAGGCCCAAGAAGACAATGCAATCCAAGTAGTTCAGCAGTGGAATCTGCTGCCAGAGGAGGTGGTGAGTTCCCCCACATTGGCAGTCTTCAAGCAGTAGCTGGACAGATAGTTACCATGGATGCCTTAGGTTGATCCTGCATAGAATCATAGAGTTAGAAGGGGCCATACAGGCCATCTAGTCCAACCCCCTGCTCAATGCAGGATCAGCCCTAAGCATCCTAAAGCATAGAGCAGGAGGTTAAACTTGAGGGCCTCTCTGGCCCTTTCAAAATTTGAGATTCTATGATTAAATAAAAGGGCAAGGGCTGTCTGGGAGGAGTTAGGGCGGGCCCTGTCTGGGATAAAAAATCGGAGGGCACAATCAGGAGCCATGAAGCGGCTCCTGATTGGGCCCTCCGAGTGTCCATCCAGTGCCAAGCAGCCGGCTCCCCATTGACTGCTTTGCCCGGCCGGGGGCTCACCACACAGACTGGACTGGCAGCCTGCGTGGTGGGTCCTCCGACCGGGGTGCTCCTCCTCCTGCTTCTCCCGGCCGCTGAAGCAGCCTCACCGCGTCTACGATGCGGTGAGGCCGCTCCCGCGGCCAGGAGACGCCGCAGCCATGCTCCGGGGTGGGGTGGGGGACTCTCCAGCTTTTCCCGGACGCAGGAGCAGCCTCGCCGTGTCGTAGACATGGCGAGCCCGCTCCTGTGGCCGGGAGAAGCCCCGGCTAGACTCGCTGCTCGGGGAGGGTGGGGTGGGCTGCCGCTGGCCTTCTCTCAGCCCTGGGATCCAGCTCGCCGGCTTCCGGGGCCAAGAGAAGCCTTCCTCGCTGCTCAGGGAGGGTGGGGGGGCTGCCACCGGCCGAGAGAAGGCTTCCGCCGTGGGGGGGGGGCGCAGCCTTCTCCTAGTCCAAGGAGCAGCCTCGCCGCGTCGTGGACGCGGCGAGACTGCTCCTGCCGCCAGGAAAAGCCTCCCAGGACGATGCGGGGTGGGGTGGTGGGCCCCTGCCTTCTCCCGGCCCCAGGACGCTAGCCCGCAGCCAGGAGAATGCTTCAGGTCCCACCCAGTCACCCCTGCATCCCACACTCCCGGGAAGCCTTCGCCCTGCGAGGGCTTCCCTGGAGGGTGGCCCCTAGCGCCCATTTTATTCTATGATAAAATGGGCTTTATTTCTAATATATATATATATATAATACACACACACACACCTACGTTCTGAATGTAATAGTCCTGCAGTGAAGTGGAAATGATTCTATATTGTCCTTTTTGTAAAGATCTTCCTATTCTATGAAAATTTCCAGGAAGAACAAAATAATGCTAACTTGTGCTGCAAATAAATGTGATCTGATTGCACAGAAGGTAGCTAAATTCTACTCAGCAGCAAAATGTATCCATGCTTCATTGGGAAAGTAGATATATATTTTTTGCTTTTCTTTTTTATGGGATTATAATTGAGCGTACAGCAGAAATTTTCTAAAGCATTTATTGTTTATACATCTTGGTCACTGACTATATCAATAAATATCTATCTGTCCTCTTCAGGTTCAAGCATCTCATTTTGAAGGCCTAATCACAACCATCGTTGGTTATGTGCTCCTGGCAGTGTCGCTAATTGTTTGCCATGTATCCTTCCATGAATACCTGCTTGCCTGTGTGGTCACTATCTGATCAATAGACGGTCACTGTAAATACATGATTCCAAGTTTTTTGTCTGTGCCCCTTTAAGGAAAATTGACGGTGGAATTAATCCTGCTGGTTCAGTAATGACTGTGAATCAGAAACTGTGTGTTCAACTCTGCCTCTCTCAAGGCAAATATCTGCAAATTAGCCATCTTTAGAGAAGAAGAATCCTTCTAAAGTTGCAATCCTGTATGTAGTTGCTCAGTTTTAATAGGCCTCACGACAAAGCAAAGGTGTTTGTGATCTGGTTGCAGGCCCGTCATAACAGGCCCCTGGGGGGGGGGGGGGATCTGCTGCCTTTCCCCTCCTGCCTCAATGGGCCTGGCCACAAGCTGGGGAACGGCTAACTCTGCCTTGGAAGGCTTGGTGGGACTAAAGATCAGAGGGAGGGGAGTCATTTGTGGCAGGGGGGGGGGGGTCTGGGATGTCTTCTCTGCTCTTGCCTTTCTTTCCTGCCTACATGAGGTGGAGCCACCATAGTAGTAGTAAAGGCGGGCGAAGGATGCAGGAGGTGATGTCACTTCTAAGGACATGTCATTTCTGGGGAGCGTGGCAGGGAGGCATGACCAGGGGTCCTCCAAGCCTGGAAATGCTTCCTAGGGGATCCTCCACAGTCAGAAGATTGGAAAAGGCGGCTTTAAGGTAGCAAACAAGGGTCTGTTGTGTCTTCTGATGTACTTCAATGTCACCCCCCCCCTCCAGTAAGTGGAACCGTTCACAGCCTGAGCAGAACTGGTGTCACCTTAAAATGGGCCAAGGCAGTGAACCATATTAGGAAGGCGGCATAGAAATATAGAATAAATAATGTAAAATGGGTTACCGTGTGCCCTCTCCTGTGCACAACGTAGAGGGAACAGGGCAAGCCCCGTAGTCCTTTCTGCATATCTGTTGTTTGGAAACTGTTTTGGTAGAGCTCTTGTTTGGCTTGCTGTGAAACTTCCTGAACTGAAAAGTAGGAGTGAATCTGTCTTTGAGCTCTGGAGTAGAACGTGTGCATCTTGCTCAGTTAATACAGGAGTTCTAGCCCCTCCCCAACACCATATCCCCTCTGAAAAGAATCGCACAAGAAAAAAGGGGGATCCTAGCACTATTGCTCTCACTCAACTAGGTGCCTAGTTGCATCCATTTTTCTCCACAGGGGATTAATCTAGGTGGTTTGGGAATTAGTTGTTGTTCTGGGGGAAACCCTGGTCTCACCTGGAGGCTGGCTTCCCTGTTTTTAGATTGTTCTATCAAACTTCTCTCTCTCCCTAAACACTAGAATTCAAAGGCATCCAGTGAAAATGATGGGCAGTAGGTATGTAAGGGACAAAGGGAAAAACTACTTTACACAGAGTAATTTCTAACTCACTGGCAGAGAATGAAGGTGATGGTCACAGGAATAAACAGCATTAAAAAGGGATCAGAGAGTTTTATGGACAATCAGTCCATCAAGGATTACTGGTAATGGTGCATAAGGGAGCTTCCATATCGGGAGGCAACCAGCCCCTGAATACCAGTGTTAGGAGGCAGAATCAGGGGAAGGCCTCAGCCTCTATTCCCTGTGGTTGGACCAACAAGTTACATCAAGGGAAACAAAAACCCAACTTGAAATTCAGGCGAGAACCAAAAAGGTTAGGGAAAAAATCAATTTTAGAAAAATATAGTTTATTATAGGACCTCAAATGTTTTAAATCAGCCTTTGGGGAGGGCGGTATATAAATATAATAAATAAATAAATAAAACCATAAAAGAATATCTAAACATCGTAATGCACTAATAATGCCCCCCCCATTATTTTACCTTGACCTAATATGTTTCTATCTAATAAATCTTCATCAAAGGTCAATTGTATAGATGCACACAGATATAATTAATACATTTTTGCTATTTTCAACAGGGGGGGGCGAAAAAACGTGTGGGTAACAGAAATGGTATGAAATTAGTGCTACCATAATCTCTGTTCAGTTGTATAAATTCTGTGTTATTCTTTGCTTACTTGTTTAGTCTGTTCTGGCTAGTTCTGGTCCTGCAAGGTGTTCATATTAGCAGAATCCTCAGCCAGCAAATAGTTCTTATTCCTAATAGATGACTCTGAATTAATGCATATAGATTGATGTCCTTAAGATATCTAGCACAGATTTCATGTTCATCCGATTTCCAGCCTCCCCTGGATATTGGAGAATCCCACTGTGTGCTCCTTGGGGACAGGCCCAGAATGCTTACAAGGCTTGTGTAGCTCTTGATGACGCAGTAGCCTGTAAGTGGCTCTGGCCTTCCGTCTGCTGGGTCATGCGGAGAAGGGAGGGGGGAATAATGCCTTTCCAAACTAGTGTTTTGTGCAATGGAAAATACAATCCGTTTGCATATTGGAATGGAAAAATGGGCAAATGAGAACAAGATGTGTGTGAACAAGACCTTGGGGTACTTGTGGATTGTAAACTGAACATGAGCAGGCAGTGTGATGCAGCGGTAAACAAGGCAAATGCCATTTTGGGCTGTATCAACAGAGGCATCACATCAAAATCACAAGATGTCATAGTCCCATTGTATACGGCACTGGTCAGACCACACCTGGAGTACTGTGTGCAGTTCTGGAGGCCTCACTTCAAGAAGGACGTAGATAAGTATTAAGTATTTAAGTATTTGAAAGGTTGTCACTTGGAGGAGGGCAGGATGCTGTTTCTGCTGGCTGCAGAGGAGAGGACACGCAGTAATGGGTTTAAACTACAAGTACAACAATATAGGCTAGATATCAGGGGAAAGTTTTTCACAGTCAGAGTAGTTCAGCAGCGGAATAGACTGCCTAAGGAGGTGGTGAGCTCCCCCTCACTGGCTGTCTTCAAGCAAAGGTTGGATACACACTTTTATTGGATGCTTTAGGAAGCTTTGGGCTCATCCTGTGTTGAGCAGGGGGTTGGACTAGATGGCCTGTATGGCCCCTTCCCACTCTATGATTCATATTGAACCTTGTTCTGATGCAAAGAAAGACCCATATATAACTTCCAAGCAGAAGCAGTCTGCTTTGGAATTAAGGCCTGCTGGTTCAGGAGATCCAGTGTGTAGATCCACAATGTCTCTCTCCTCCTCAGTTGTCTAGGGAGCTGCTCCTCAGTGCATGGGCCTTTTGAATAACCCAGGAGTGCAGACCTTTTTCTGGGTGGGAGGAACTCGGCCCGTGCTCTGCCAGAGGTGCTGAAACTCGTCTGTTCCGAATGCTGCTCAGATGTTCAGGTATGCAGATTTTTACAGATCTGGAGCTTAGTCTCCCATACAATAGGTTACATTTGACATATTCAGTGGCCTATATAGAATTACAGTTCACAAATTCCTTAATATTAAATGTCTTTTCTTTGGCTGAATCCTGAAAGGTATTTCTCTCACAAGAATATTTACAGGCCCATCCATGCAAATAGATATTCTTTAATGGTTTTTAAACATATGAGCTCCTATAATAAACTGTTTATATTTTTCTAAAATCGATCTTATCCCTAACCTCTTTGGTTCTCGCCTGTTGTTGGGCCACCAGAGGAACTGATTGGCCACTGTGTCTCAGGGGAGGCTGGACTCGATAGACTATAGGTCTGATGGAGCAGGGCACCTTTTATGTTCTTCAGAAACTCCTGTTGCTGAATGTTCTTTCCTGCAGGCAACTCCCCTTCCTCTAAGCAGCCGGCTAAGCAGAGGAAGACCAAATCAGTCCTTTGCTTTTCCTTGACCATATTATGTAGGGTTTGGCAGCCCTTGTCAAATTCCAGAGATCACGTCGCTTGCTTGGGGTGTGCTACATTGTTGTCAAGGTAGTATAAATCAATACTTTTGTAATATAAAAGAATATAATTAATTTGCAATAAGGACTAATTTTTTTAAATCTTTTCCTTTTCATGTTTAAAGGTATCGCTCCTAGTAGTTGTCGAAATTGGTGTTTTCCCTCTCATCTGTGGTTGGTGGCTAGACATATGCTCACTGGTAAGACCAGCATTTTTCAGGCAGCCTACTTGATTCCAGGACAAGAACTTTGCTTAAAAAGTACGGCAGCTCCGTCTTTGAGTGGGAACAACAACACATTTTTATTCATAAGAACACACTAACTATTAAGAAAGCACTAGAACAAAGTTTGAGTCCAGTGGAACCTTTAAGACCAGCAAAGTTTTATTCAAGGTAGAAGCATCTAGTCAAGAAATGGCTGTTTTTAAACCCTGTGCCTTAACTAGATCACCGATGTCACAGATATTCTTAAACTGTGAACAGTTAGATACTGGCATAATGGTCTTTGAACAACTGGTAGGAGAAGTACAGATGGCCCTAAAAAGTCTGAATATGAACCAGAAACAGTTGGCAAGTAATCTGTCTAAACCTTGGTACGACAGAGAATGTAGGCAATGTAAGAATTCCCTAAGAGCTAAACATAGAGAGTATAGACATAACCCTACACAAAACCTATGGGAAGAACTAAAGGAAAAGAAATCTTATTACAAAGCACTAATTAAACGCAAAAAGTTAGGATACATACAAAACATGGGAGCTGCTAAGGCAAGCAATTAAACAAAATAACACATCGCAATTCTGGAGACTAGTTTCTGGTTGTACAAGTCAATCCTATCCAAGTTCAACCGTACTACCAGAGATTTGGGAAAACCACCATCAAGAACTTTATGCGGCTCTGGACATCTCTGAAACATGCCAAGTAAACTCAGGAGGTCTGGATAATCTTCCCCTATGGCCTACTGTTCAACTTTCTGAGATCAAAATTTGATAGGTACACTGCGGCCGGGTAAGGCAGGTGGATTTGACTTAGTCCCCCCAGACCTAATTAAAAGAAATGCGGAATGGTGGGCACCGGTATTGGCCAATTTATTCACGATAATTGATAAGACAGGGAAAATTCCAAAGGGTTGGGAGGTGGCAATCATTGTACCCATACATAAAAAGGGAATCTGAATGACCCAGCCAATTATAGACCGATAAGTCTACTAAGCGTAATAAGCAAACTACGCAAAACATCTTCAGTGGAAACTTCGGGATTGGCTGGACCAGAATAATTTTCTGGCAGACGAACAAGGAGGATTTAGAGAAGGTTGTTCAACACAAGATCACTGTACAATACTTGATCATCTCGTAGTTTAATACTCTTCCAGCTCGATGGTAACCCTGTATGCAGCTTTTGTTGATTTGAAATCGGCTTTTGACTCTGTGTCAAGGGAATTACTATGGGAGAAATTAGATAACATAGATAAGCGTCTTCTATTTTTGATACGTGCTATGTATGAAAATACTACCATCAGAATTAAGTGTAATGCCCATGGTCATCTGACTAATTCTATTAAAGCACTTAGGGGAGTTAAGCAGGGTTGTGTTTTATCACCCCTACTCTTTAACATCTTTATAAATGATATGGTTGAACATTTTTGGAATTAGCTAGCAAACATATCTCGCTACTGCTCTATGCAGATGACGCTGTCCTGTTATCAAGAACGCCAAATGGAATGAGAAGGGCCTTGGTTCTACTGGGTACTTACTGCCGATTGAACCAACTAGAGGTCAATCATTCAAAAACAAAGATTATGGTTTTTGGGAACAAACCTAAAACATATACATGGCATCTTAATTCATCACCCATAGAACAGGTCAGATTTTACAAATATCTGGGAGTACTATTCCAATCAAATGGCCGTAGAAACTCCCATATAGCATATATTTCCTCAAATGCCCAGAGAAGCTCAGGTGCCATTCAGAAATTCTTCTGGCACAAAGGTGGGCGTAATCTTCCCGCAGCCCTTAAGCTGTTCAAGGCAAAACCTCTAGCACAGATGATGTATGGGGCCCCACTGTGTATAAATGCCAATATTTCCAGCCTAGAAAAGACCCAGGCTAAATTTTTAAGATCCCTGCTCCAAGTACCAACCAGCATTTCCAACGCTGCAATCCGGGTGGAAACAGGAATGTATTCTGTCCAGACCAGAATATGGATATGTACATCCATGTACTGGTTAAAATTGCTTTTTTCCACAAAGGGTTTGCTTTACCTAATGATGTCTGAATCATTGGTTGTGCCGTGGATATCCACTCTTGAGAAAAAATGCCTCTTACAAATATGTATTTGCGACTGTAATGCAACTGCGGGAGCAGATTTGTTAGCGGTCCTTGGCCCGAAGGAGGTTCACCTGGCCTTTTTGGCCGTGGCCTCGACCTGGTGGAAGGAGCCCCCAGGAACGCCGAGGGCCCTGGTGGAGCTTTCGCAGTTCTGCAGGGCCTGCAAGACGGAGCTCTTCCAGCAGGTCTTGGGTTGAGTTCAGGGCAATTAAGATTGTCAGGCCCCTCCCTGAGTTAGCAGCTGCATCAGGCTCCCTTATCTGGGCAGTCTGTGGAGTGGGGGGTAGTAGGAAGATAGCATTTATATTGTGACTTTTAGGGGATTTTATTGCGTGGTTTTATGATGTTACCTGCCACGAGCCATTGTATGGGAGTGGCATGCTACAAGTCAAATAATAAATAAACAAATAATTTGGATAGGCACTTGGATCTACCTGAGCTGAATATGAACCACCCCACCCCAATATCTTATTGATTTAGATTTCCCAGGTTTTCTCAGGAGTACCAGAAAAAAAATCTGAGAAAATCCTGGATATAGTCGGGGACTGCAGACGTCAGTACTGAGGGGAGCAGACTTTTCCCGCCAGCCAGCTTGGCTTGGGGCCGGCTTCAGAAGCGCCTGTGCTGCAGGGAGCAGTCTGCTAGCTGCAGCACGGCAGATCCTGGAGCCAGATTCTCCTGAAGCACAGTTTGCTGCAGGAGAAGCCGTTCCAGCCAGGTCTGCATGCAGGACTCCCCACTGCACCCAGATCCTGGGACTAGCTTCTCCAATAGCTCAGGGTCAGGCTGGCTGTTTTAATTTGTTTTGTTTTTTTTTTGGGGGGGGGGGGGGCTTGTTTGGTTTTTTTACCTGGAATTTTTCCACTCAAGTCTATTGGACCTGAAACAATTCAGGATTTCTGAAAAAATCTGGATCTGATTACCATATCAGTATTGGGACCTGGGACTTTTTCGGAAATACTAAAATATTTTCAGATCCAGTGGACTTGAACAAAAAAATAACATAAAAATTGACATCCCTAATTATTATTAAAAAAATGGTGACAGTCTCAGGACTGTGCGGAGTTCTAGGTTTTGCTTTCAGAGTTTCGTGTGGTTCCTCCTAGGAAATGTTTGACGCCACTTTGAAGGACAGGGAGCTGAGCTTCCAGTCTGCCCCCGGCACCACAATGTTCCTCCACTGGCTGGTGGGGATGGTGTATGTCTTCTACTTTGCATCCTTCATCCTTTTGTTGAGAGAGGTAAGCCGCAAGCAGTTTCCTGAAAACACAGTTGAAAGATCTTGACCGGTCAGGTCAGAATAGAGATTCGGCCATTTGACATGCTGGCCCAAACCAGTCAAGCTTCTGCTGTGCCAAAATATCATGGATCGCATAGGAGTGTCGACTAGGGTTGGGTGCTGTGGCGCCCGGAGCAGCCGGTTGCTCCCAACGCAGCAATACACACAGGTGCGGAGCCCACCACGGCACAGTGCTGGCCGCTTCGGGCACCAAAGCACCCAACCCCTCAGTTGGCGGCTAGATAGACGGTTGCCAGGTAGACGCGCCTTGCCATCACATGGCTGCTCGAGAGGCGTTTTCACTGCACACCTGTGGGAGGGATGGTGGGGGTCCAGTCTTTTGGGAATGGGGGGGTTCTTTTGCAAATTTGTGCTTCAAATTTGGTGCCTCTGCCTCAAACCACCAGACCGCTGAATAGATTCATTGACTTTAATGGCTTCATAAAGCATAATGGAGCTGAAAATATTTTATATTCTACATCATGTTCAGGTTTTTTTCGGTATTGACTATATCTGTAGCTGAAATTCAGTTCAAGTAAATGGAATGCACATGCCTGGAGTTGACTTTTAATTGTAAATCAAAAGTTCTACACAGAGAGAATTTGTTCATCTGTATTGCTGGATACTGCATGCAGACTGTGTTTAATTATGCATATGGAGAATGCGTATGATCCTGCGTTGAGCAGGGGGTTGGACTAGATGGCCCCTTCCAACTCTATGATTATATGATTGTAACTCAGGTCTACTACTGTTATGCAGTTTTTATGTCCCAGTTCTGGATTAGCCCGCTGGTTATTATTACTGTACATTTAGTGTACTGATCAGTGACAGAGGAGCAATCCAGAGTCTTCTAAAAAAGATCATTCTCTTCAGTCCAGATTTTAAATAGGAATCTTCCCAGATATTTAGCATCATTCATAGAATCAGAACCATTGAGTTGGAAGGTACCTCCAGGGCTATCTAGTCCAACCCCCCGCATAGTGCAGGAACTCACAACTGCCTGCCCACTCATAGTCACTCCAGTTTGATGCCCAAGTGATCCACACACACACACACCAAAAATCTCCAAAATCCAGCCTGGCCCACAAGTACCCCAAGGTCTTGTTCATACACAGTGTTACCTAGAAGCGTATCCCCCATCCAGTAGGCATGCTTTTCATTTTTCTGACCCAGATGCAGAACTTTACACTTATCTTTATTAAATTGCATCTTGTTCTCATTTGCCCGTTTTTCCATTGTGTTCAGATCTCGTTGAACTCTGTCTCTATCTTCTGGAGTATTTCCCAGTCCTCCCAATTTGGTGTCATCTGCAAACTTGATGAGTAGTCCTTCCACCCCCTCATCTAGATCATTAATAAATATGTTAAAAAGTACCGGACCGAACACCGAGCCCTGAGGTACCCACCTCCCTCCAGTCTGATGAAACACCTTTGACAACAACTCTTTGAGTGCGGTTCTCTAACCAATTCCCTATCCACCTAACTATTTGAAAATCCAGATTGCAGTCCATCAATGTATCCATCAGAACATCATGGGGAACCTTATCAAAAGCTTTACTAAAATCCAAGTAAACGACATCAACCGAATTTCCACGATCCAGCAAACCTGTTACTTGGTCAAAAAAGGAAACCAAGTTGATCTGACAGGACCTATTGGAGACAAATCCATGCTGACTTCCTTGGATCACCAAATTGTCCTCCAGATGTTTGCAGATCGCTCCCTTTAATCTCTGCTCCATTATCTTCCCTACAACAGAGGTCAGACTCACTGGTTTCCCGGGTCATCCTTCCTCCCTTTTTTGAAGATCGGAATAACATTTGCTCTCTTGCAGTCCTCCGGGACATCTCCAGTCCTTAAAGAGGTCCTGAAGATGATGGACAAGGATTCTGCAAGTTCTCCGGAAAGTTCTTTGAGCACTTTCAGGTGCATTTCATCCGGACCAGGGGATTTGAACTCATCCAGTGAAGCTAAATGCCTCTCGACAACCTCTCTATCCATGTTAACCTGCCACCCAGACACTACCCTTTGGCTACTGCCATCTCTAGATGTGCCTAAACCCTTTGACCTGTGGGAAAAAACAGATGTAAAATAGGTGCTGAGCCTTTCTGCTTTCTCTGCATCCTCCGTTAGAGTTTGTCCATCCGCACCCAACAGTGGGCCTATTGCCTCCTTTACGTTTGCTCCTCACATAACTGAACAATCTTTTCTTGTTACAATGGGCTTCCCTGGCCAATCTTGGCTCACTCTCAACTTTGGCCTTTCTGATGATTGATCTACAGTGCCTAGTAACCTGTAGGTACTCTTCTTTAGAGCTCTGTCCTTCCCTCCATTTCCTGAACATTTTCCTTTTCTTTCTTAGTTCCTCTTGAAGTTCTCTGTTCATCCAAATAGGCTTCTTAGAGCTCCTGCAGTGTTTTCATCTTTCTGGGATAGTCATTGATTGAGCATGCAATAGCTCTTGTTTGAGTAGCGCCCACCCTTCACATGCTCCCTTCCCTTCCAGCATTCTCGTCCATGGTATGACACTCATCATGTCTCTGAGTTTATTAAAGTTTCCCCTACGAAAATCCAACATCCGCATCTGGCTACAAGCTTCCTTGCCTCCCCATCTCAAAAGGGTAGTGATGCATATAATTTTTCCTACCTAAATAAAGAACTTTACATTGAAATTAATTTTAGCCCAGTTTTGTAGCCTGTTAGGATCATTCTGTATCCTCATTCTGTCTTCTGGTGTGTTTGCCACCCCTCCCAGTTTAGTGTCACCTGCAAATTTAATAAGGACCCCCTCCATTCCTTCATCCAAATCATTTATGAATATGGTGAATAACACAGGGCCCACGACTGATCTCTAGGGCACTCTACTCATCACTCCAAGAAGATTACAAACCATTTACAAGCATCTTTTGGGTATGATCTGTCAACCAATTCTCAATCCACCTAATAGGATCCATACCATTTTTTACCAAATGGTTAATAAGAATACTATGTGGAACCTTACCGAAAGCCTTACAGAAATCAAGGTAAACAACGTCCACTGGATTCCCCTAATCTAGCAAGGTAGTATTTTTCTTAAAAAAAAAAAAAAAAAGAGGGGGGGTTTAGTCTGACATGACTTGTTCTTATTAATTTATCTATACTTTAGATTTTTAGCCTGCCACTTCCAGTAGGCTTATGGCAGGTTACATAATCCCGCAATACAATAAAACAATAACCCATTAAAACCCAGTATCCAGATGAGCCTTTTATGCATGGTGCCAGCTACTGCGTGCCGTCGCCGTGCCGTTGCGGCCATTCCCCGTGCATGCATGGGGGGCGGGGCATGCTGGGCTGCCCTGGCGTAGCTGAACGCCGGGGCCAGGAAGTAAGCCGGAGCAGTAGGGTGGGGAGATTTGGACAGCCCAGGAGGGGAGGGGGGGCAGCTCTGGGGCTCTGTGGAGCCCGCAGGAGCATGCGGTGTCCCTACAGGGACACTAGAGTTGGGGTTGAGCAGGCCGACAGGCCTGATGCTAGCAAATTATTTATTTATTTATTTATTTATTTATCATACTTCTATATTTATCATACTTATGCACAGCGCTGGTCCGCCGCAGCCCCGGCTTACCCAGGAAGCTACGGAAGATCCTGCATTTGCTTAACGCGATACGATACGTATAATGCGGGTCTTCCGTAGCCCTGGGCCAGGAAGTGTCTGTGCTGGCGGCAGCAGCGAGCGTTATCGGTGACTTTTACTGAAGTGCTGCTGCCACTAAGGCGGGCATTATGGCCAGTTCATAAGGGGCCACGGCGTGTCCCTGTCGATATGACTCTATAACTCTCGGAGGCACTCTGGGGTTTGATGTTCAGAGCCAGATGATGTTGCTCCAACCAGAGAGGGGGCCCCAACTTGACTCTAGAACTGGCCCCAACCATAGACCTGGTGGAAGAGCTCCGTTTTGCAGGCCCTTCAGAAAGCAGAAAGCTCTCTGAGGGCCCACAGGTCCACCGGGAGCTCATTCCTCCAGGTGGGGGCTAGAACCAAAAAGGCCCTGGCCCTGGTCGAGGCCAGGTGAGCCTCCCTGGGGCCAGGAATGGTCTTGAGAAAGCCTTGCTGACTCTTAGTAATCACAGCCATCTGTTCTATCTGCTCAAGGACTGACTGTTTGATGATTTGTTCCAAAATTTTGCCAGCTAAACATGTCAAGCTGACAGATCGATACTTGGATCGCCTTTTCCCCCTTCTTGAAGGGATAACATTTGCCGGCCTCTAGTCTTCTGGCATTTCAGCTGTTCTCCAAGAAATGTCAAAAATAATGGACAGTGATTCAGAAATTACTTCTGCAGGTTCTTTTAGTTCTCTTGGATGCAGTTCATCTGGCCCAGAGGATTTGGTTTCTTTTACGGAAACGAAGTGTTTATGGACTTCCCCCTACCATGATCCCCTCCCTCATCATGCGAAATGCGGTTGCCACATTGATCAGGATTCCCCTGACAAGAGAAGACTGAGAAGAAGCAGGACTTGAGCAGCTCAGCCCTCTCTTCCTCACCTGTTACAAAGTCACTTTCTTGTCCCCGCCATGGTCCCGCCATGTCCCTGTTCTTTTTCTTACTTTGAATATAAGAACCCTTTTTTGGTTTTTTTAGCATTTCTTCCTATCCTAAGCTCATACTGAACTTTAGCTTTTCTAACACTCTCCCAGTTCTCCTTCTCAAGGGAAACTCCCAACCTTCTTGGACTTCCATCTGCTTAAGTTTTTCTGACCTTGGGATCCCACCCAACGTAACTTTAAGCTTGTTAAACTTTGCTCTCCTGAAGCGCAGCCTGTCTGTGTGACTGCACACAGCTTTCCTCTCCAATATCATTACTGCTTTCTGGGGCATTGCATTGCTTCACTGTGACTAGGGATGCTGCCCAAATGCGGGGAGGATTCACAAGGCCTGCCCCGGCTGCAATGCCCTGTATTCAGACCCCCCCCCCCCGAGTGCCCATTGCCAGCCCCTCCAAGCCGAGCTTTGGACTCCTCCTGCTGTGTCTCTTCCCCCTCCTCCACTTTCCCAGCCTTGCTGGAAGGCGCCCGCATCCACGCTTAAAGTTCCATTCAGCAGTCCCCCTGTGACAGCAGAATCACCAGGCAGGTCATTGGTTTTGGGCAGGACGGGCCCAAGGAAGCCTTGGGTCGGTTGGGCTGCATGCTATAACGAGAAGTAATTGAGGCTTTTTGGTTTCTAATAATAAAAGTGGACTGACAGGAAAAATCCATTTCAAACCTTTTAAACCTTCTACTATCAATGTGGCAACCTGTCTTTACCTTTGCGATGTTTATTTCTCTTTTTCAGGTGCTTAGACCGGGAGTCCTGTGGTTTCTGAGGAATTTAAATGATCCAGACTTTAATCCTGTTCAAGAAATGATTCACTTACCTATTTATAGACATCTCAGGAGGTTTATATTATCAGTGGTAAGCATTTTCCCAGTTCATTGAAACTAAATGGGTGTGATTGCATCCAGTGTGTTTTTGATGTTTTTTCTTCACTAATTCCCAACTCCATCTTGTGAAACAAAACTTATTGTATAAAAAATCATATACCATAAATATATACCATCACAGATGCTTAGTTCTGTGGTTCTCAAAACTGTGGATTTGTGTTTGCAGACATAACGTGTCTGTTTTTATCAGCGAAAGTGTTTTGAAATGTTGTTGTTGTTAGGTGCGAAGTCGTGTCCGACCCATCGCGACCCATCAACAATGATCCTCCAGGCCTTCCTGTCCTCTACCATTCCCCGGAGTCCATTTAAGTTTCCACCTACTGCTTCAGGGACTCCATCCAGCCACCTCATTCTCTGTCGTCCCCTTCTTCTTTTGCCCTCAATTAGGCTCTTCTCCAGGGAGCCCTTCCTTCTCATGAGGTGGCCAAATATGTTTTGAAATAAACATATAGAATTGAGAGGCTCCAGTCCTGTTGTTCCTACGCAAATCTGTGTACACACCTCTTAAGCGCTAAATTTCAAGACGTTCTATGAATGGATTATGTTTTGTGTTGGAAGAGATCTGGATAAGAAGGGAGAGAAACAGTACAAATGAAAGTGAAACTTTTCGAGCAGAATGATCTATAAGTCTTGAGCTTTTTTCTAGTATAGCCTCATTGATGTTTAAACAAATACAAGAATACATATGCTACATAGTGTTGTTACAATCATAGAATCATAGAGTTGGAAGGGGCCACACAGGCCATCTAGTCCAACCCCCTGCTCTACGCAGGATCAGCCCTAAGCATCCTAAAGCATCCAAGAAAAGTGTGTATCCAGCCTTTGCTTGAAGACTGCCAGTGTTGTTTTAGTTAAATAAAACAATTTAAATGGTTATTGATAATTATTATTTTACTTCCAATAAAGTACAGCATAAAAACTGTTTAAATATGAACAATTAACCTCCAATTAAATTAGAGATATTTCACCTCCCTGCAGGAGCTTCCAGCTTTTTGCAGGGCTTGCAAAACGGAGCTCTTCCGCCAGGTGTGTGGCGAAAAGAAGATCTGTGCCCCCCCCCCCCCGGAAGAGTACTCCATCATGTTCCATCTGTGGTGGTCTGCTGTTCCCCTGGTCCCCGGCAGGGGTAAAGGGGGGGTTGCCACCATGTTTTTCTGGTAGACTGTATTTTTAACTACTGATTTTAGGGGATTCTATTTACCATTTTATTTACCACTTGCCAAGAGTGGCGGGCAATAAATTCAATAAATCAATAATATCATAACTACCTATTTCAAATTGTAAATAGCCAAACATTCACTAATGTTCTGCTATAACTGTAAAGCTAACCTGAAAACTTTAATTTTAAAAATGAAACTGTCGTTTGGCTTAAAGTTAAAGTTAACATTAAAGTTATAAGAAACAGCAAGAATGAATCTTTATGTTTAAAGCTATTATTTAAATTGAGTCTTACCAACTAGTGATTTAAATCAATTTGATTTGAATTTTGATTAAAATCAATTTGATTTTCTAAAATTTAAATCAGTTCTACTGTAAAAAAGACTCTGGAGTAGTTGTAATTTTAGGTGCCAAATACACTAACATTATCCCAATTTCTAGATACAAAAGTTTTAGGAATTTCAGGAAGCATTTTTTAAAAGCTTAAATTTCTGCAGTTATAAAAAAGTTTATATCGCAGGTTCTTTATTTGGATATTTTTTGGAATTGCTGTCCCTTCCAGTGCTAGATAAAGCTATGAGAGTTATTTTAATGATGCTACAGTAGGAGGGTTTTTTTTGGCAACGTTATTGCTGAAGACTATCAGAGTCTAGCAGAGAAATCTCATCCGTCTCCGACACTGATGTTGTGCAATGTCATGTCTGTTATAAGAAATGGAGTTCTATGAGATCTGCATCCATGAGAAACATCTAGTGAGAATGTTGTTGAGTGTCAAGGAGCCTTCTCAGATAGTGGACCTTGCAAAAATCCTGTCAATTATCTCGAGAACCGATCTATCTCTGCTACACATCGGCTGTACGAAAGGCTTCATTACCGTTGTCCATATGTCTATGCCCGGAATTTGTTTCTGTTTTAAATTTTGTTTTATTTATATCAAGTCTTATGCCAATGAAGGTATCTGAATCTGAAAATATGTTGGCTAAGACAAGGGATGGCGAGCCATTAACAAGCACCCCTTGGGTGTGATCTGTCAACCAGTTCTGGATCAGTGCCCCCACAGTGACCTTGGCCTGCAATCCCTCATTACGTGATTTTACCCTCTGTAGCCAGACTTTGTCCTGCAAACCAGAGTTGGAAATTGTGGCTCAGGATAGGTTTCTGGTTCTGTTTGACTAGCATGTGCTAACTGTGTTTAAGTGTGTAACAAAACTGTTGTGAAAAGGGAGGAGGGTTTACTCCCAGTTAATTCATACTTCTCCAGCACACTTCCTCTGCTTTGTACCAGTGTGTGGATAGGCTGTAAGTTAAGGTTGAATGCAGAAAAAACTTTATGGCATTTCTTTCTTGTTACAGATCGTCTTTGGGTCAATTGTCTTGCTCATGCTATGGCTTCCTATACGAATTATCAAATACCTCCTGCCTAATTTTCTTCCTTATAATGTCATGCTTTATAGGTAAGACTACTTCTGAAAAAAATGATCTGCTGACGCCTGCTAATTCCCTGTGACTGCAGAGACTTGTTTGTACCCTCACATGGAATTAACTTTAAGCTGTGAACTGCTGCAGTGTTCATTTTTTTTAAATCAGTGATTTTCTCAATGTTTATGTATGTGGAGTCTGAATAACAGTAGAAGTCTTGTCTTGTTATAGACATCCCATAGGAACAAGAGACGCTCCACTGATGCTGTCATTTGTAGGATTATTATTATATATAATATTGATTTTTTTTTTACTTTACAAACTTGGCTCCTTTAGATTATGAGGTATTTTTTTAAACAGACATTTTATTATTATTTTTTTATTTGTATCCCACCTCTCACAAAGTCTTGGGGAGGCTAACAAGATAAGGGTTTACAATAAACCTGTACAAATAAAATAGAGTGAAAATATTAAATAGGGTAAGACAGCAATGCAGCCCCTCCATACAGTCCACAATCAACTCCCCTTAATTGGTCCCAGTGGGAGTGGATTGGGCGACCAGGGGGGCGGTGGGAGGTGATAAATAGAGGGGGCCATACACATGACTTGGCTATGGGTGTGTGAAAACCAGCTAATACCTGTGTCATCAGTGCCCCCTGTAAGTAATGCTCACGTTGACAGCGTGATTTTGGTGTCATTTCCATTTCTCCTTTTGTCTCCCCCAGTGATGCTCCTGTGAGCGAACTTTCCCTGGAGCTCCTTTTACTGCAGGTGGTGCTGCCAGCTTTGCTTGAACAAGGGCACACGAGGCAGTGGCTGAAAGGGCTTGTCCGAGCCTGGACAGTCACTGCTGGGTACTTGCTGTAAGTGGAACTTCCGGTCAGAATCCTGTTGTCAGATGCACTGTGGCCGTTTGTTTCTTTTGCCTTTGATTCTGTGTTGTTGTTGTTGTTTAGTGTAGGTGCGAATGTAGCTGGAGGAGGCTAGAAGTCAGCCCCCCCCCCCCCCAGCCTGGAGACGGCACTTGTGCCTAACTTTCGTTTTCCAGCCCATCACGAGTGTTTTGCACCCAAATCGGGGGGGAGGGGGGGACCTGTGGTGATGAGACATTGACAAGGGGATGTGCTCTGGACTAAGCTGCGCTTTATATGGTCTCCCTCTGTGGATCTCATCTCTGTCTTCAATAATAGCTTGGAAAGGCTAAAAACCACCTTTTTCCAGCAGATCTTGGGAATTCCAAACTGTGTTCCTTATTTTCCTCTATGTCTTGTCATAGGCTGTAATCTTCTTGACACTTGGGCCTGGCTTTAGATATTGCTTAAAATTGCGCTTATTCATTCAGATAATCTACTGGCCTTTTTATTGAGGGACACCTTTAAGCTTAAATGGTTTTCTGCCATCCTGACTTCACTCAAACAAATGGGCATTGACTATGACTGCATATTATCTCTAGATGAGACTTCCGCATTTAATTAAACAAAAGATTTTTGATCAAGTATTCCATCCGATTGTACCAGCAATTTGTTCTCCTCACGCTGTTGGTCTCCAAGTGCTTCATGGGGTAATGCTGGCTTAGTTCTTTAATTTGGCAAACTCCCACTACTACAGAGCTTTTATGCATGCACAACTCAATGCTTTTCCATCAGACGTGCTAAGATCCCTTTAAAAAGTGTCCCTGAAGCACATTATACTTGATTGCTCTTTGCAGACAGTCCAGTGAAGGCTTGTCATGCCCCTCAGATCCAAATGGAGGCCTAATAAAAAACAGATCTGATTTGTCAACTTCTATTGAGCGATAATCAGCCTCTTGTGGTGCAGGGTAGTAAGGCAGTTGACATGCTGTCTGAAGCTCTGACCATGAGGCTGGGAGTTCGATCCCAGCATCTGGCTCAAGGTTGACTCAGCCTTCCATCCTTCTGAGGTTGGTAAAATGAGGACCCAACTTGCTGGAGGGGTAAAACGGTAATGACTGGGGAAGGGAATGGCAAACCACCCCGTATTGAGTCTGCCATGAAAACACTAGAGGGCGTCACCCCAAGGGTCAGACATGACCTGGTGCTTGCACAGGGGATACCTTTACCTTTTACCTTATTGAGTGATAAAAATGTCAATGTCAATTTTCTTATGGCTGATTTTTTGTCTACAGTTCTAACATCAAAATTTACTGGCATATTTTAATTATTTTTTCTCAGTTTCCTTTGTACTTAACCAATAAAAGGGTGTGTGTGTGTGTGTGTGTGTGTGAGAGAGAGAGAGAGACAGACAGAGACAGAGAGCAGGTATAACCGTTCTCAGGGGCGTCAGTTTTAGCAAAGGTTGGAGATGCTTTCTTTATTGTATCTTCAATAAAGAGATTTCCTTCAACTAAGTCTGCTTATCTAAGCCTTGTTGTTGATGAACTAACCAAAATGGAGCAATGAATCTTTGCAGCTAAATGTTTTGATAGGTTACCAAATCTGGCTTGTGTAAATCAACAATTGGAAGTTGTTGTGCCTCTTTTGCTGTTTTGCACCTTCAGTGTTATATTTATCTTGAGTATAGAAACTGTTGCATTAGTTTAAAACAGCCAGTCCTTTTCTTCTGTAGCTTTTAGGTTTTGGCATTCATTTCCCTGATAGGGTAGACTGGGGGCTTTGTTTTAAACACATATATCCACAGACTGGGGAAGAAGAAGAAGATTGTTATTATTGTTGTTGTTGTTATTATTATTATTATTCCCATGCCTTGTTGGAAAGGGGAAAAAACAAAGGAAGTGGAGCAGAAACTTCACTGAAGCTTTTAGAGGAAAACTGTGGAAGTTCCTTCAAAAACTGACTTCTTGCTCACAAGCTAACCAACATTAAGATACATGTGCTAAGATAGGATGCATTTCTGTACCTAGAAATCTTCATGAGGGAAACATGCAGAATTTGCATTGGTAATCTGTTGCATACCATCAGGTCCTTTTGACCTCATTTATGGTGGACCTTCTGGTGACCTTTTCACCCCTTTGTCAAACCACTGTGCACATATTGTTTTGGCATACTGGCCTAACTTCCCGTTGTTGGTCAGGGTATGTGGACTTCTTAATGGAGTCTCTTTGTGATGATGGCGGTGCAGAGAGTGGTGTTTGATGTCTTAATTTTTACTGAAGTTTGTACTGAACACTCAATTTGTTTGAGATGGCCAATGGCTGACTAATAAACTGAATCTGAAAAAATCTGTTAATAGGATCTAAATTTGGTGCCAGGTCAAGTTAAACAATAAAGGGGCCAGAATACAGCCCTGTTTAACTCCAGTGGTCATTGAGATTATAGAGGTTAAAATCTCCCTCAGAAGAGCACTGGACTTGACATGAAGTAGACATATCAACTTTTTCAATAAGGAATCTAAGTCTGGGTTCCATACCCATTAAGCACAGCTTGTTCCAAAGCATATCCCTGTCTCATCAAGGGCACTTTTAAGGTCCATGAAAGCTGAATGAAGCTGCTGGCTGCTTTGGCTAGTTTATTTCCCACCCAGCCATGAAAGAACTGAACAATCTACAGTAGAATTACCCTGTAAGAAGCTAATCTCTTCCGGACCAGCAGTGCCGAGGGAGTGATTCCAGTCTGTTAGACGCAGAGATTTTACCTATGATGGATAATAAACTGAATAGATCTACAACTGTTAGGGTTATGGAGATCACTATTTTTGAGCACAGGAACAAATATTGAATTCCACCAGGAGTTTGGAACGATCCCATATAAATCCGTTCCGGTGAACAGACTGGCCAAAGGTGAAGCCCTCCATTTAACGCTGTTTTTTAAAAATTCCACAGAAAGAGCATCCTGACCCAGGACTTTGCCTATCTTGAGATCCAAAATTAGTTTCTCTACTTGGTCAGGCAATATCGGGGTCCATCTAGGTATGCTAGTTGGAATAGAATCAACTAATAGATTTCCCGATACTGCTGAAACATTAAATAAAGCATAAAATGGTCAACCCAAATTTGGGGATCAGTAATGAGTTCCGAACCACACATTTTCCTGACCTATGGCTGATCAGGGCCCTCTTATAGCTGACCAACATGCTTTAATATTTTTACATTTAATAACATCAAATAAAAGGTAAAGGTCAAGGTCTCCCCTCCTGTGCAAGCACCGATTCATGTCTGACCCTTGGGGTGATGCCCTCTAGCGTTTTCATGGCAGACTCAATATGGGGTGGTTTGCCAGTGCCTTCCCCAGTCATTACCGTTTACCCCCCAGCAAGCTGGGTACTCATTTTACCGACCTCGGAAGGATGGAAGGCTGAGTCAACCTTGAGCCGGCTGCTGGGATTGAACTCCCAGCCTCATGGTGAGAGCTTTCAGACAGCTGCCTTACCACTCTGCGCCACAAGAGGCTCTTCAATAACATCAAATAAGCATGCCCAAATTTCTTGAAAATGTAATCGTTTCTTTAGGATGAGGTTATTTTTTTAAAAAAAATATGATCGAAATCGCTACAGGTTCTCTGATGACCAAGCGTTCCTAAAGAGTTCTCTCGGTGTCTTTTCTGAGGCGCAACAGTCTTGATCAAACCAAGTAGGGGGATTTCTACCTGAGTTGTAGGCTGGCTGTGCCTTAGGGCCACGGAGGTTGATTATCTGAATATACACATCTATGACAGTCTCAGGTGAGTGCAGATTGGTTAAAGCCTCAATGGGAGATGGAACTCGGTTCTGAAAAAGGGATCCTGAGAGAGAGGCCTTTCATTTCTGGTGTCATAATAGCGTTTAATTTGGCGGCTAAAAAAAGTCTCAATGTCAGGGAATAGTAATAGATGCCAGTTATTCTAGATCACATTTTAATCCAGGTTTGGAATCCTGGATTAAACCAGCTCCTATCCACCATGGTTGTAGCATCCAGAGATGGTTTCAGTTCAGGAATCTTTCATCATATGTGAGGGAGGGAGGGAGTGATGGATGCAGCATTAGCAACCAGTGTGCATGATTGTGTTCTTTGTTCATAAAAACTGAAGGCAGTTTACATGCATTCTTAAATATTATTACAGGGATCTGCATTCTTACTTACTTGGAGACCAGGAAGAGAATGAAAACAATGCCAACCAACAGCCTAACAACCAACCTGCTCGCAATAATAATGCCATTCCAGTTGTGGGAGAAGGGCTTCATGCAGCCCACCAAGCCATACTGCAGCAAGGGGGACCTGTGGGGTTCCAGCCTTACCGGAGGCCTTTAAAATTTCCACTCCGGGTAGGTGGTTCTAAAAAGTTTTTCTTCTTCATAGCACATTGGAGTCTACTGTTATAAAAAAATCAGACAATGTGGCTGGAGAGGTGAGATGTATTCATTAGTATATGCATCTGATGCTGTTTTGTGTTGAGCAATGTAGAATGATGTTTTATTTGTATTGTTTTTATTGGAATTGTAATGGTTGTGAGCTGCCACAAGCTGCTGGGTTGGGAGTGGCAGGATAAAAATCTAATAAATAAATTATTTGTTCATTTGTTTATTTGTTCAATTTCTAATCCACTACTCCTGGCAATGACAGTTCATGGCAGCTCACAACAGCTTAAAAATTACAATATAAAAATTACAAAATTAAAAACCAGCATTAAAATGTTAAAAATAACGTAGTAACATACCAGCATTAATAATAGTCTGCAACCAGCTTAGTCTACTCTCCAGCAGAGGGATAGTATAATAACAATAATAAGGAGAAGAAGAAGAGCTGATTCTTATATGCCACTTTTCTCTATCTGAAGGAGTCTCCAAATGGCTTCCAGTCGCCTTCCCTTTCCTCTCCCCACAACAGACACCCTGTGAGGTGGGTGAGGCTGAGAGAGCCCTGAGATTATTGAAGAAGAAAAAGAGTTGGATGCGGTGGTGGTGGCGGCAGCAGCCCCCTTCCCCCGGGCAAGGCCTCGCCCCCCTCCAGTCACCTCCTGCGGAGGGTCGCCCAGAGCCACGGCTGGGGGGCCGGCGGAAGCACCTCTGCAGTGCTAGCTGGCAGTTCCTCTGGCTGAGTCCCTGCTGGGCTTCAGTGCCGAAGTTGGGGTTACAGCAAAGAAAAGATTGACAACCACTGCTTTAACCAATTTAAATCTTGCCCACCCTCTAATCATTATTCTCCTCTTTCATTATGTTGTGCAAACTCAAAGACCTACATTCTTTAACCTTCAAATCTACTGATTGTCCATCTATTGCTTCCCTTCCATGTAAGAAGTCATAGAATCATGGAATTACAGAGTTGGAGGCAATCTCCTGGGTCATCCAGTCCAACCCCCCGCACAATGCAGGACACTCACAACCCTATACCTCACCCACTGTCACCTGCCATCCCCTTGAACCTTCACAGATCCAGCCTCTGTTTAAAAAATTCTGATTTTATCAACCACCTCCTGAGGAAGCGTTTTTCACTGAGAAACTGCTCTGTCAGGAACTTCTTCCGCATATTTAGATGGGATTTCTTTTGCATTCTTTTCATCCCATTGGTTCTGGTCCATCCCTCCGGGGCAAGAGAGAACGACTCTTCTTCAGCCTCTATATGGCAGCCTTTCAAATACTTGAAGATGGTTATCAGATCCCCTCTGAGTCGTCTCCTCCCCTGGCTAAAGACATCAAGCTCCCCCAACCTTTCTTCATATGTCTTGGTCTCCAAGCCTCTCACCATCTTTGTCGCCCTCCTCTGGACACAGGCCCCAGGACTGATCCTTGGGGTACTCCACTTGTCACTCTTCTCCAAGAGGATGCTGAACCGTTAACAAGCACCCTCTGAATACGATTTGTCAACCAGTTATCGATCCACCTGACAGAATTAGGATCAGTAAAAGATTTCCACTGTGTCAGAAAGGTAGATGTCGAAGCAGTAACTTTAACAGTTTTAGCCAATTCTAACAACTTGACAATCCAGCCTTCTATTGTAGGTAAATTTGTGATTTTCCAGTTCAGTGCATCTACAATGCTTGCTGCTGTTGTCATATATCTGTTTTGAATAACCAAGATAGACAGGAATCAAGGGGGCATATGGTCGGCCTTACCGGCCCCGGCAGCTTGTCTGCTGTGGTTCCTGAGAGCCACCTGCAGCCATCAAGCGTATCCCCCCCCCCCCCCCCCGTGGTGGCCAACAGACCTCTAGTTCCCTTTCCGCACTGGAGGTGCCAGGAAGGTCCCAACGGAGCAACCAGACTTTAGATGCAAAGCAGCTCACTAAGGCCTCACAGCTAAAAGCCAACGGACCACTACTTTGGCACCCTTCCTCGAGAGCCGTCAAAGATCGAACTACCCCGAACAATTGGGAAGAGTGAGAGCTCACAGATGTGATAGAGGTGACACAGAACTCACGTTTTGTGTGTAGAAAGTAAAACATTTTAGGCGCCCATGTTGGAAATCTTGAATATATTTCCTCATATATCAAGATTCCCATTGTTCTAATTGATCTTCAGTAGCTTCTAATGCACTAAACATATTCCTCAAATATTCTATTCTATGTTTTTGAACAGAAGTGGCATTACATTTTAGGTTGTCTCCAGAGTTCATTTGGCTTTTTCTTCCTCTGCATGTATAAAGCTCTTAATTCTTCCTTTCTGTTTTTGTGCGTTGCAGATATTTCTGTTGATCGTTTTCATGTGTATAACCCTACTGATTGCAAGTCTTATCTGCCTTACATTGCCAGGTATGAGCTGTTGCTTAGCAAGCTGCTTCTTTCTTTGAAAACATCGCATTTGTTTTTACTTAGATTGTTTAGACCGCCTGGGATAAAATCTGAACATTCTCTCACCTTTGAAATAAACGTCTGTTGGGCTGACGTTGGACACTCATCTCCTTTTATAAATTGGTATCTAGTCCAATTTTATTTTAGTTGAAATTAAAACAATTTTCCTTCAGAAATTCATATTGATTTTGGAAGTGTTGGTATGTTGTATATTAAAATACCATTGATAATGCAAAGCTTTTAGGAATTTTTATAAATGGAGATCAAAGGATTTGTGACCTTGCAATCTCCACACAATGATAGGGCCAAAGGTGAGTTGTTGTTAGACCTGCTAATTCTTTCTGTACTGTAAGTACTTAATTAGCAGAAAGTCCTGCTCTATGCAGTTGCATTTGTAACCGTCAAATTCTAAAACTTGTGAGTTGTTTTGCTGATTCTTCTCATGTTGTTCCTGGAAGGGGGGGGGGCTGTCTCTCAGGAGTAATATTGCACGGACCCCTTGGGCTGCAGAAAGAGGAGGTATTTTTCTCTCTGCTAATGGGAAATCCCTTCCATCAGAGGAGATTTTGCATGAGAATGGGATCCAGTCTATTAGTCTAAGAATGTAAAAAATAATTGATGGATTATTACTGAATGCCATTTTATCAGTCCTGTGTGCCCGCCACACCTTTGGCATGCTGCTCATCTGCTTTATTTCAAATCTACTCCTACTTGCAGTTTCTATCAATGAATCAGGAGAATTCGGAATCTGGCATATTGGAATGCTAGAAAACTGGAAGGAATTTTAAAACTTCTTACTGTTTAACATGTGAACTAGAGCTGTGCAAGAAAAAAATAATTTGTTGTTTGTTTGGATTCTGATATATTGGACCTGAAAAATATTGGTATTTCCTGATATTCCTGAATTCCAATGCCAGTATGGTACTCGGATTCAGTAAATATTCAGGAAAACTTATTATACGGGTATTGATTTGGTCAGTAAATTTTATCATTTCTTGGATTTACAATACAATACAATACAAAAACCTTTAATCTTTAACACTTTGCTCTATTATATATGTGTGAAAAGCCCTCCTGGGCGGAGACTGTTCGGTCCCTGTCCGGGTCCTGTCCATCCCTGTCTGGGTCCTGCGCGCATCTGGATTGGTTCAGCCCTAGTGGAACCCGCCCCCAACAGCCCAACCAGCCCAATCAGGCTGCATCTTCCACCCAATCAGGCTGTCTCACCCCTAACTGTCACATCCAACAACTCTGCTCACTTTGCCTCCAACTGCTGACAGAGTCGGCAGGTGGTATTCTCTCCCCCCCCCCCCCAAGCCTGCCTCTGAAAGCTCCTGAGGGGAGGGAGGCATTTCTGAGAGCAACGCAGGGGAGTCTGTGAGGGGAGTTGTGCTTTCATTTTGAGGAGGGGGGCTGACAGAAAAGCCCCTTCTCACTTACTGCTCTGGCCGGCCTCCCTGCTGTACAGAAGATGCAGCCAAGCAACTCTCTGAAAATTTGAAGCCTACCACACAGGGCTGTTGTGCAGATTAAACTGGATGCTGTTGCGGAGGTTCTTTGGCCTCCTTTTTTATCTACACAACAACCCTGTGCAGTAGGCCTCAAATCTGCAGAGAGTCACAAAGAAGAAATACACATGACTTGGCTATTTCTTCCTTCCAGCAGTGAGGCCTGCCAGGGAAGTATTTTATGTGAGAAGGGGCTTTTCTGTCAGCCCCCCCCCAAAGGAAACACAAGTACCCCCACAGACTACTATGCATTGGTGTCAGAAATGCCTCCCTGCCCTCAGCCAGGGGCTGTCAGAGGCTCCTTCACAGCAGGCCTGAAGGGGGGGGGGGGGGGGAGGAAGCACACTCACCAGCCACCTGCCAGCTCTGTCAGTGGTCTGAGGCAAAGTGAGGGAAGTTGTTGGATGTGACATTTAGGCTTGTGCAGCCCTTTCTGCCTGGGGAGCTGATCTTTATACTCTGCAGGTGAACTGTAATTCCAGGAGCTCTCCAGGCCCCACCTGGAGGTTGGCTACCCCTGGGTTGGAAATATTCCTGGAGGTTTGGAGGTGGGACTTCAGAATCAGAGTCCGGCCTTCAAAGGAGCCATTTTTGCCTGCAGAGCTGATCATTATAATGTAGAGCAGTGGTTCTCAACCTTCCTTATGCCGTGACCTTTTAATACAGTTCCTCATGTTGTGACCATAAAAATATTCTTATAGTCGTAATCCTTTTGTCTGGTTTTGCCTGGAGAATATGGCTGCTTTCTCAAGATGCCAGCCCTCCTAGGGATCCCCTGGAATTACAGCTCATGTCAAGACCATAAAGATGAGTTCCCCCCGGAGAATAGGCCTCCTTTCTGAGATGCCAGCCTCCAGGTGAGACCTGGGGATCCCCTGGAATTACAGCTCCTCTGCAGGCCACAGAGAGCAGTTCCCACTGGAGAAAGCAGCAAGCTCCACTGGAGAATAGGGCTCCTTTCTTCAAATACCAACCTCCAGATGGAGCCTGGAGATCCCCTGGAATCACAACTCTGCAGGCCACAGAGGGCAGTTCCCCTGGATAAAAGGGCTGCTTTCTCGGGATACCAGTCTTCAGATGGGGCCTGGCGATCCCCTGGAATTCCAGCTCCTCTCCAGGCAACAGAGAGTAGTTCCCCTGGGGGGAAAAGGCTGCTTTCTCGGGATTTCAGCCTCCAGGTGGGTCCTGGGGATCCCCTGGAATCACAGTTCCTCTGCAGGCCACAGAGAGCAGTTCCATTGGAGAAAGCAGCTGCTTCAAAGGGGAGGGGGACTGTATGGAATCGCCCCCCACTGAATCCCCTGTCCTCCCCAGGCCCCATGAGGCATTAATGTAAGTTCCTCCCAAACAGCTTTAGCTGTAGACTTGTGTAACACTCTTAAAACATCTCTCTCAGTTAAGCTCTTTAATATCAAATCTCTGGCCCTTTGGTCCTGGGTATCCCACGTCTTATGGTCAGCCTGATCCACATCTCCTGGCCGAGGGGTCTGGAGTGCATTGCATATTCCAGCTTCAAGCAGACGTGTCTTTATTTGTTCCTTCCAGATGATGTGTTCTTCATAAGCCTATCTATCAAGTGGCCATGTTGTCGGCTGCTCCTGCTGAAAGCCTCAAATGATTCTCCTACCTTAAACAGTGATGTGCTTAATCTGGGCAACCATAACCCCTGTTAGAAGAGTAAATAAGGCAGTGAGGTCACACACCCTGATTAGGTGTAGGTAAATGTTTATTCAGGAATTACCAAGCTTGATAGTGCAAAGGAGAGACGGAGATAGGAGCTGACTACAATCCTAAGAGAGAGAGAGAGAGACAAGAAATAGGAAATTTCAGCTGACTTCAGTTTTGTTTCCCATTATTTCAAGCTAGAATTCTTCAATGCCAGGATTAAAAACTAAATCGAATACTTTGGAATGAAACTCTGGGATTCAAAATGCTGCTGAGGCACATTAAGGGCTCATGCTCCCCTTTGGAAGGTTGGGGGTTGGGGGGGGGCTATCCCAAATGGTCTTTGAAATTCACCTTCAGAAATGACCTGTCATATTCTTTAAGGATGAGCGTAGAACACGGGCAGCTATTCAAGAAAAATACCTGGTCCCCTTTACCTTGTTCTCTTTGGGTTCTGGTCTGCATCCTTTAACAAAACACACCCCATCAAGTGATCTTAAAAGGTTCACTGAACTTTTCTGTTTCCAGTTTTTGCAGGCCGTTGGCTAATGTCTTTTTGGACAGGGACTGCCAAAATCCATGAACTGTACACAGCAGCTTGTGGGCTCTATGTCTGCTGGTTGACCATTCGGGCCGTGACGGTACTCGTTGCTTGGATGCCACAAGGCCGTCAAGTAATTTTTCAGAAAGTTAAAGAATGGTCCCTCATGGTAAGTTCCTGGGGAAACTGTGCTGCCAAAATTTGAGAAAAACCTTTGCCTGACAAAGAACATGACTCTGGTGTTTTGTTCCTGTGGCAGAAGGAAAGAATTCATCAGAGCAATTAAAAAGAAAAATTTCCCCATGGTCTGGAAATATTCTCCAGATGTAGACAAGAAAGTAGGAAAGGAAGGAAAGACAAGAGCTAGTAATTAATTTTTGGAGGGGGAGGGGGTTTGAACCTGTTTGGGACTTGTGTCTTTGAAGAACTAATCCAGAAATGTGGAACCTGGCAGAAGGTACTTAATGTTGAACTCGCTCAACAAATGCGTGGAAGCACACCCGCTGCACGTCCCCGGACAAAGCCCTGCCATGGAGAACATGCTCCTTTTCTTAACTCTAGCAAGCTTTTGCTCCAGTGAAGCTTTAATTGGATGAGAAGGGTGTTTTCTCCTGCT
This sequence comes from Paroedura picta, assembly GCF_049243985.1. Lineage (NCBI taxonomy): Eukaryota > Metazoa > Chordata > Lepidosauria > Squamata > Gekkonidae > Paroedura > Paroedura picta. The sequence continues at coordinate 1,266,121 of NC_135382.1, forward strand.
TGAGAGTTTGGCGTCCCTTGACTCCTTTGAGCTGGCTCCCCTGCTTGCAAAAAAGGGCCTGTTTGGGGATCTGTCTGGATCTGTCTAGCAATATGTTTATGTCCCTCACTTTTTTAAAATAATGTAGACACAAAGAATTGCCCATTGTGTCAGTATGAAGAATTTAAACTTCCTCTCCCCCTCCCCCGCTTTAGATCATGAAGACGTTGATAGTTGCGATATTGCTGGCCGGCGTCGTTCCACTTTTACTTGGACTTCTCTTTGAGCTGGTTATCGTTGCTCCTCTGAGGGTTCCCTTGGATCAGACACCTCTGTTCTACCCCTGGCAGGTCAGCTCCATACTTCTGTTCTTCATTGATGGGGGGGCATTAGCCTTCCAAGCCACAGAGCAGTGGCCCGGAGTAGGTTCAACTAATCTGCGTCCTGTGGACATCCTTGAAATTGAAGCCAAACTGGATCAATATAGGGCTGGGAGTATGTAAATACTGATTCACTGTGTGATGTTAAGACTTGTAATTAATATAAACTTCTTAATCTTAAGAATTGTAATTAACAGTCTTCTCCAAGGTGATTCAGGATACTTGAATTATTAAATGAACTGTTGTCTTCAAGAACACAACGGGCACTAGAGCTTGGCAGTGGGAAGAGGAAGGGGAGGAGTTGTAAAGTCTGTAAGGGCATGGGGTTGAATGTGTGTGTTGTGTGGGAGGTTGTGGTGGCAAATGAGGGCATGGGTGTGGAGATATGGGTGTCAAGAACCTGTGGTGTGGAATGTTTGTTGTGTGTGGGAGAGGACAGACCTTTGGGAATTGTGGCACAGTGGTTACAGATGAGCTTTCCAGAGCCATGTCCTCAGATATGTGAAGGGAAAATCAGACTGGAGACTCTTCTTAGGGGAAGATTACATGGCAACCAATTCCCCCCAGTTCTGCGTCAGTTCTGCGTCATTCCCACGCCTGACGTGGGAATCGGTCGAGAACGTGGCCATCTGGGCGGTGTACCGTTCACCCACTGCCCCGCCCGATGCCCTGCTGGGCCTGCTGGAGGCGGCGGCCGCCTGGACATTGCAGTTCCCCAAATTATTAATTTGGGGGGACTTTAATGTCCATGCGGATTCGTCGGCTCCAGGACTTGGCCTGGACCTGGTGTCGGCCATGGCGACACTGGGGTTCTCGCAATTTGTTGCTGGTCCCACTCATCAGGCTGGCCACACCCTGGATCTGATCTTTGGTGCTGGTGTTGAGATCGATCTGGTGGCTAACAACATCGTTCCGTGGTCTGACCACCATACCCTGAAGGCTCGCCTACGGATGCCACCCCTCCCCTGTTTGGGTGACGGACGCATTTTAGTCCGCCCACGGAGACTTATGGAATCCGAAGGATTCCTGAATGCTCTGCGGGACCCGATGCCCTCCAGTGTCTCGTTGGAGGCCTTGGTGGAGGACTGGCAGTCCCGCCTGTTGGCCGCCATTGACGAGATAGCTCCTGAGCGCCCTCTCCGCCCTCGCCTCAAGCAGGCCCCGTGGTTTACCGCGGAGCTTCGGGAGAGGAAGAGGGAGGTGAGACGGCTAGAGCGAGTGTGGCGGAAGACCCGCGACGAAGCTACAAGAACATCTCATCGCACGCTTATGAGGGCGTATGAGATGGCGGTGAAAGCGGCAAAGTGTGACTACTTTGCTGCGGAAATCGCGTCCGCTAGCTCTCACCCAGCCCAATTATTTAGGATAGTTCGGACCCTTACTGCCCTCGAAGGAGGGCATCAAAATAGTAGTCAATTGGAACTAGGCTGCGAGGCTTTTGCGAGCTATTTTGCGGATAAGATCTTGTTGCTCCGTCGTGACCTTACTGCCACAGTTGATACAGTTCGTGAACTAGAAGCTCCGTGGCCGTTACGGGGGATCAGGTTTGATGGCTTCAGGCGGCTCTCTTTATCCGAAGTGGACAAATTGCTAGGGTCGGTGAGGGCGACCACTTGCCCCCTTGATCCCTGTCCGTCGTGGTTGCTTAAGATCAGCGACCCACGGATAGGTGTTCCCCTGAGGCAGATTATAAACCTCTCCCTTACATCGGGAGAATTCCCTCAGCGGCTCAAGGAGGCAGTGGTTCGCCCTCTTCTGAAAAAACCATCGCTGAATCCGCGGGACCCCGCCAGCTACCGCCCGGTATCGCATCTTGCATTCCTGGGCAAGGTGGTTGAGAGGGCCGCCGCGGACCAGCTCCTAGCATTTTTGGAGGAAACTTCGGCCCTTGATCCATACCAGTCTGGCTTCCGTCCTGGCCATGGGGTGGAGACTGTGCTGGTCGCCCTGACAGATGATCTCCGGCGCCAGCTGGACCGGGGCGGATCGGCCATTCTCGTGCTATTAGACCTGTCAGCCGCATTTGATGTGGTTGACCACGAGCTCTTGGTTCACCGCCTCGCTGATACTGGGATTGGAAGGGTGGCTCTTAAATGGCTATCCTCCTTTCTAGAGAACAGATCACAGAGGGTCGCTGTGGGGGAGGAGTTATCCGACTCCTTTGCACTCCCATGTGGGGTGCCACAGGGAGCGGTGCTCTCCCCCACGTTATTTAACATCTATATGCGTCCCCTGGCTCAGCTGGTACGGAGTTATGGGCTTGGGTGTCACCAGTACGCTGATGATACCCAGCTCTATCTCTTGATGGATGGCCGGCCAGATCTCCCCCCAGAAAAATTCGCCAGTTGTTTGGAAGCAGTGGCTGGATGGATCAGGAAGAGCCGCCTGAGACTCAACCCCTCTAAGACGGAGGTCCTTTGGCTAGGCCGAAGGGAGCAGGAACAGGAAGCGCGTCTTCCCTGCCTGGACGGGGTACAATTGTCATCTGTGCCCCAAGCCAGGAATTTGGGAGTGATTCTGGATGCCTCACTTTCCATGGAGGCCCAGATCACTAAGGTAGCCCGGACGGCGTTTCTCCCTCTACGCCAAGCTCGGCTACTAGCGCCCTACCTGCCCCCGGAACACCTGGCCACTGTGATCCATGCAACGGTTACTTCTAGATTAGACTTCTGTAACTCGCTCTACGTGGGCCTACCCTTGTCTCTAACCCGGAAGTTACAGCTGGTACAGAATGCAGCTGCACGGGTCCTCACTAAATCATCTTGGAGGTCCCATGTTCAGCCTCTGCTGAAGCAGCTGCACTGGTTGCCAGTTTGTTTCCAGATCAGGTTCAAGGTTTTGGTATTAACCTTTAAGACTATACGCGGCTTGGGTCCTGCATACTTGAGGGACCGCCTATCTCCTTATGCCCCCCGCAGGGCACTTCGCTCTGCGGGTAAGAATCTGCTGATGATCCCAGGACCCCGGGAGGCACGCCTGGCCTCGACAAGGGCCAGGGCCTTTTCGGTCCTGGCCCCTACCTGGTGGAATGAGCTCCCTGAAGAGCTGCGGGCCCTGTCGGAGCTCTCTGAGTTCCGCAGAGCCTGCAAAACGGAGCTCTTCCGCCAGGTGTTTGTCTAAGGCCGGGTGATGGCCCGGGGCTAAGATCGGACCCCTCTCCCCGGAGGGGGGAGGCCAGTACTAAACTGACCTGGTTCCCCAGAGTGTTCCATCCTATGCCCAATTATCCATCCGTTCCCTTCTGCTCATCCAGTGGGCCTGTACGGGAATAGTTTTAATCGCCATCATTGTGACTTAGTCATTGTTTTAATGGGGTTTTAATGGGGAATTTTAATGGTTAATATATTGTATCTGTATTAAAATGTTGTGAACCGCCACGAGCCGGTTTCCGAGAGCGGCGGTCATACAAATCAAATAAATAATAATAATAATAATAATTTCCCTTCTTGTGTGAATTAGGCCACAGACTATGAAATGCCCCTCTGTCCTAATACACATGGGGTAGTCACAGTACACAGGTGTCCGCCCTGTTCCTTCTTTTCCAGTTTTTCACTGTTGGTAAAATGTTATGTGCCCACATGTTTCTTTCATGGTTGCTCCTTAGAAGAAGAGCTGGATTTTTGTACCCTGCTATTTACTACCCAAAGGAGTCTAAAAGCGGTTTGCAAACACCTTTTCCATTTGTCTCCCCTCAATAGTCAACCTGTGAGGTATGTGGGGCTGTGAGAGGTCTGAGAGAACTGGGAATGGGCCGCAGTGACCCAGCAGGCCTCAGGTGTCTCAAAGCATTTTCCAATTGTCTTCCCTTTCTCTCCCCATAGCAGACTCCACATGAGGGAGGTGGGGTAGCGAGCCTCACAGGGAAGCTGGCAACCCTAAGAGGAAGACTCTCTGTGCACAGCAGTCTTGACCTTAGTAAGGTTTTTTTATACTGTTTTTTATTTGCCAGGCCAAGGTTATTTGCCAGGCCAATAAGTCATTTCAGTTACTATGTGTCTCCAGCCATTTACTTGTTCACTATTTACAGTTTCAGGCTGTAAATATTTATTTAGATCTTCCTGCACTTTCCAGACTCACAGGACTGATGCTGGTCTGCCTATCTGTTCCCCAGAATACAAACAGTTGCTGGTAAGGGCTGGCCATAGTCCATAGCCCAGGAGGGACACACCTGCACCACTCCCTCTCAACTGGAGGCAAAAATGGCTCCTTTGAAGGCTGGACTCTGAGGCATTGTATGATTTTGAAGTCCCTCCTCCAAACCTGCAGGAATATTTCCAACCCAAGGAATATTCCAATCCAAGGAATATTTCGAAAATTAAAGATGTTTCAGAAAGGCTGCCCAAACTCCTCAAATCTACGGATCGCTACCCATTTGTGATGGTCCATGTGGGGACGAATGACATGTCCCTGAATACCATCGCTCCTATTAAAAAAGACTATCAAGATCTGGGGAGGAAGCTCAAGCAAATGGGGGCACAAGTGGTATTCTCTTCAATCTTGCCTGTCAAGGGAAGAGGAATGCGTCGGGAGAGGAAGATAATGGAGGTGAATCACTGGCTGCGTAGTTGGTGCCGGCAGGAGAGATTTGGTTTCTGGGACCATGGGATAGGCTTTCTTGAGGAAGGCCTACTAGCACCTGATGGACTGCACTTATCAAAACTGGGGAAGAATGTGTTTGGCAGGAACCTGGGGAGATTCATCAGGAGAGCTTTAAACTAAAGCCACTAGGGGAAGGAGACGATCAACATAGGGAGTGTATGGAAGGAAAACTATCGGAGGCAGCCCAACCGGCAAGGCCAGCTCATAGGGAACCAAAAGTAAAAGGATTCAGATGTCTTTATACTAACGCCCGAAGCATGGGCAATAAAAAGGAAGAGCTGGAACTTCTCATGCTGATGGAAAGGTATGATCTAGTAGGCATCACAGAAACTTGGTGGAATGATTCTCATGACTGGAATGTAATGGTGGATGGATATGAACTGTTCAGAAAAAACAGAATAGATCGAAGAGGTGGAGGAGTGGCACTGTATGTGAGGAAAGGGCTTACCTGTCAGGAAATTCTAGTGAAGGAGAGCATATCTACAGTGGAAAGCATCTGGGTGAAAATAAGCGAGGGGAAAACAAACAGTGTGGTGGTTGGTGTCTGCTACCGACCGCCTGACCAACGAGAGGATGTGGATGCTGCACTTTGTGAGCAGCTTGAGAAAATATCCAAACGGCAGGACCTTGTCATCATGGGTGACTTCAATTTCCCAGATGTGTGCTGGGAAACAAACTCTGCGAAGCGTCCTCAGTCATGCAAGTTTCTGACCTGCCTGGCTGACAATTTCATTTATCAAATGGTAGATGAACCCACAAGAGGTTCAGCCATACTGGACTTAATACTGACCAACAGGCAAGAGTTGGTGGATGAGGTGAAGGAGGTGGGGACCCTAGGGGGAAGTGACCATGTCCTCATAGAATTCCTTTTGAGATGGGGAGCCAAGGAAGCTTGTAGCCAGACGCGGATGTTGGATTTTCGTAGGGCAAACTTTAATAAACTCAGAGACATGATGAGTGTCATACCATGGACGAGAATGCTGGAAGGGAAGGGAGCATGTGAAGGGTGGGCGCTACTCAAACAAGAGCTATTGCATGCTCAATCAATGACTATTCCAGAAATACGAAAACACTGCAGGAGCTCTAAGAAGCCTATTTGGATGAACAGAGAACTTCAAGAGGAACTAAGAAAGAAAAGGAAAATGTTCAGGAAATGGAGGGAAGGACAGAGCTCTAAAGAAGAGTACCTACAGGTTACTAGGCACTGTAGATCAATCATCAGAAAGGCCAAAGCTGAGAGTGAGCTAAGATTGGCCAGGGAAGCCCATTGTAACAAGAAAAGATTTTTCAGTTACGTGAGGAGCAAACGTAAAGTAAAGGAGGCAATAGGCCCGCTGTTGGGTGCGGATGGACAAACTCTAACGAAAGATGCAGAGAAAGCAGAAAGGCTTAGTGCCTATTTTACATCTGTTTTTTCCCACAGGTCTAAGTGTTTAGGCACATCTAGAGATGGCTGTAGCCAAAGGATAATGTCTGGGTGGCAGGTTAACATGGATAGAGAGGTGGTCGAGAGGCATTTAGCTGCACTGGATGAGTTCAAATCCCCTGGTCCAGATGAAATGCACCCGAGAGTACTCAAAGAACTTTCCAGAGAACTTGCACAGCCCTTGTCCATCATCTTCGGAACCTCTTTAAGGACTGGAGATGTCCCGGAGGACTGGAAAAGAGCAAACGTTATTCCAATCTTCAAAAAAGGGAGGAAGGATGACCCGGGAAACTACAGACCAGTGAGTCTGACCTCTGTTGTGGGGAAGATAATGGAGCAGATATTAAAGGGAGCGATCTGCAAACATCTGGAGGACAATTTGGTGATCCAAGGAAGTCAGCATGGATTTGTCTCCAACAGGTCCTGCCAGACCAACCTAGTTTCCTTTTTTGACCAAGTAACAGGTTTGCTGGATCGGGGAAATTTGGTTGATGTCATTTACTTGGATTTTAGTAAAGCTTTTGACAAGGTTCCCCATGATGTTCTGATGGATAAGTTGAAGGACTGCAATCTGGATTTTCAGATCGTTAGGTGGATAGGGAATTGGTTAGAGAACCGCACTCAAAGAGTTGTTGTCAATGGTGTTTCATCAGACTGGAGAGAGGTGAGTAGCGGGGTACCTCAGGGTTCGGTGCTCAGCCCGGTACTTTTTAACATATTTATTAATGATCTAGATGAGGGGGTGGAGGGACTACTCATCAAGTTTGCAGATGACACCAAATTGGGAGGACTGGCAAATACTCCGGAAGATAGAGACAGAGTTCAACGAGATCTGAACACAATGGAAAAATGGGCAAATGAGAACAAGATGCAATTTAATAAAGATAAGTGTAAAGTTCTGCATCTGGGTCAGAAAAATGAAAAGCATGCCTACTGGATGGGGGATACGCTTCTAGGTAGCACTGTGTGTGAACGAGACCTTGGGGTACTTGTGGATTGTAAACTAAACATGAGCAGGCAGTGTGATGCAGCGGTAAAAAAGGCAAATGCCATTTTGGGCTGTATCAACAGAGGCATCACATCAAAATCACAAGATGTCATAGTCCCATTGTATACGGCACTGGTCAGACCACACCTGGAGTACTGTGTGCAGTTCTGGAGGCCTCACTTCAAGAAGGACATCGATAAAATTGAAAGGGTACAGAGGAGAGTGACAAAGATGATCTGGGGCCAAGGGACCAAGCCCTATGAAGATAGGTTGAGGGACTTGGGAATGTTCAGCCTGGAGAAAAGGAGGTTGAGAGGGGACATGATAGCCCTCTTTAAGTATTTGAAAGGTTGTCACTTGGAGGAGGGCAGGATGCTGTTTCTGCTGGCTGCAGAGGAGAGGACACGCAGTAATGGGTTTAAACTTCAAGTACAACGATATAGGCTAGATATCAGGAAAAAGTTTTTCTCAGTCAGAGTCGTTCAGCAGTGGAATAGGCTGCCTAAGGAGGTGGTGAGTGCCCCCTCACTGGAAGTCTTCAAGCAAAGGTTGGATACACACTTTTCTTGGATGCTTTAGGATGCTTTGGGCTGATCCTGCGTTGAGCAGGGGGTTGGACTAGATGGCCTGTATGGCCCCTTCCAACTCTATGATTCTATGATTCTATGATTCTATGAACCCAGGGGTAGCTAACTTACAGGTGTGGCCTGAAGAGCTCCTGGAATTACAGCTCACTTGCAGAGTATAAAGATCAGCTCCCCAGGCAGAAAGGGCTACTTTGGACAGAGTTGTGGTAGAGAAGAAGCATTTAAGGCTTCCCACACAGGTTGTTGTTTAATTGAAAGCCTACTGCACAGGGTTGTTGTGCAGATGAAACAGGAGACAAAAGAGCCAGTTTCTTCTGCAGAATAACGCTGTGCAGTGGCCTCAATTTTGCAGAGAGTTTCAAAGAAGAAAGACATATAGCTCGGCTATGTCTAACCCCCGGGCATTGCAGTATTTTAAGTGAGAAGGGGCATTTCTGTGGCCTCCCTGTCAACTGTTTGGCAGAAGGGGAAAGTTCCCCCCCCCCTCAAAAGGAATGCCCTCAGGCTCCCCTGCTTTGCTCTAGGAGAGGTCTCCCTCCCCTCAGTCAGAGGCTGTCAGAGGCTCCTTCACAGCAGGCCTGAAGGGAGGGAGCGCACTCACTAGCCTCCTGCCAGTTCTGTCAGGGTTCTGAGGCAATTTGCAGTTGGACTTGACAGGGATGCGCCCTCTTCAGAACTTGGTGGGGACCTGGTGTCATCCATGGCGACACTAGGGCTCTCGCAATTTGTTACCAGGCCCACTTATCACACCGGCCACACGCTTGACTTGATTTTCGGTGCCGGGATAGAGGTGGTTCTGGAGCCAGCTTTGGCTGTGCCATGGTCAGACCACTGTGCCCAGTTGGTTTCCGGAATGCTCTGCGGGACACAATGCCTCCCAGCAACTTCCTGGCGGCCTTGGTGGGGGACTGGCAGTCCCGTCTAACGGCCACTAAAGATGAGATCGCCCCTAAATGTCCTCTCTGCCCTCGACTCAAACGGGCCCCCTGGTACACGGGGAAGCTCCGGGAGAAGAAGAGGGAAGTGAGATGACTGGAGCGAGTGTGGCGGAAGACTCATGACGAAACTGCAAGAACATCTTATTGCATGCTTATGAGGGCGTATGAGATGGCGGTGAAAGTGGCCAAGCGGGAGTTCTTCACCACAGAAATCGCGTCCGCAAGCTCTCGCCCGGCCCAGTTATTTAGGGTAGTTCGATCCCTTACCATCTTTCAGGGGCGCCAAAATATTAGTCAATTGGAACTCGGCTGTGAGGTATTAGCGAGCTTTTTTGCGGATAAAGTCTTGTCGCTTCACTGTGACCTTCCGGCCACAATTAATACAGTAAATGAACTGGAGGCCTGTTGGCCGCCTTTGTTAGCGAGGTTTGATGGCTTCAGACGGCTCTCTTCTTCCGAAGTGGACAAGTTGCTGGGGTCGGTCAGGGCGACCACCTTCCCCCTCGATCCCTGTCCCTCTTGGCTTATCAACTTCTCCCTGAGTTCCAGGGAGTTCCCTGAGCGGCTGAAGGAGGCGGTGGTTCGCCCTCTCCTGAAAAAAACGTCGCTGGACCCGCAAGACCCTGCCAACTACTCCCCGGTGTCACACTTAGCGTTCCTGGGTAAGGTGGTGGAAAGGGCTGCGGCGGACCAGCTCCTAGCTTTCTTGAAAGAAACTTCGGCACTCGACCCATATCAGTCTGGCTTCCGTCCTGGCCATGGGGTTGAGACGGTGTTGGTCACCCTGCTGGACGATCTCCGTCGCCAGCTGGATAGAGGCAGATCAGCCATGCTGGTCCTTTTGGATCTGTTGGCTGCCTTTGACATCGTGGACCATGAGTTATTGGTCCACCGCCTCGCCGGCACAGGGATACAGAACACAGCCTTGCGCTGGATACACTCCTTCCTCCAGAACCGGACCCAGAGGGTTGCGGTGGGGGATGAGTTTACCTTGATTTCAGTAAGGGCAGAGTGGTCTCAACATGGAGCAGCATCCACTCCTACCCCTGCAGCGGCAAAGATCAGGTCTAGGGTCTGGCCTGCTTGATGCGCAGAACTGACAACAAATTGCAAACGCCTCCGTTCTCATCCCCCTTGGCAGCCCTGCTGACCTCCTCACCCTGCGATGGTCAGGAGCAGACTGGCAGCCATGTCTCCAGATTGCCCCTGGCTGGGCTGACTGGATGGAACTCTGGTCTGTCCTGGTGAGGACCCAGTCAGAAGGTGCTCTGCGCCTTCCGATTGGCCCCTCCGCTTGTCAGTCCGGAGCCAAGAGGCCAATCCGGGAGTTTTGAACCCGGACTCAGCCCACCCCAACACCAGTTACTGTTTTATTAAGAGGGACAGATTGGTCCTGTTTCTAGTAGCTGAAAATGAAGTACATTGTGATTACTCTTGAAGAGTCTGTAAACTTCAAAGTTGTATTTTTTTCCTCCAATACTTATTTGCCTGGATGTGGGGGAGTGGGGGTGCTAAGTGTCTGCCTCACAAAGCTTCATTTTTTTAAAAAGTACTATTAGTACCTGTTCTGAAACAGTTACATATTCAAAATCTTACAAAACAAAATTATAAAATGGCTTCAGTTTGATTAATAACAGATGTCTGTAAGGCGTCATAATAACAGGACAGTTACCTTTCTGTAATATGGAAAGCTTTATCATTATATAAATCTCTTTAACCATATCTGACCATCCCTGGTATCTCGCGCCTTATTCAGCTTCCAATACTGGGCAAAAGCAAGTTGTACATGTCCCATCCAGTCTCCAGTGGCCAGGACTTTGCAGTTGGTGGTGGGGAAGCCCACACAACCCTTGGCTCATAATTTACCCTCCCGGAGCAAACCAGGGAAACAGCTGAGGCCCACAAGAGAAATGACAGTGTCTCAAGGGGCGGGGTACCAGCAGAGCACTGACCCCCACACCCTCCACCTCTGCCTGCTGAGCCAGGCTGGGACTGCATGCCAAAGGGAGCAAGGAACAGAGCAGCAGAGAAGGTCGGCAAACTCATCTAGTGGGAGATGCTGAGCCAGGAGAGCAACATGCAGCTTTCCCTGGACCTGAGGTAGTTCCCAGGTCCTAAAAGCCTTCCCTGCTGCCAGGCCCCACGCCCCGAGAACTCAACAGGCCTTCTGGCTCCTCCCACTCCCCGTTGCAGGCCCGCACTTCCTGCCAGCTCCCAGTCTCTTGCCACCACACCTGACTCTGCCCCCCATGGCAGATGGGGGAGTTGCACCTGGGTCTCCTAGAACTTAGTCTGACATTCTTAGCTGCACTAGTTCCTTATCCTTTACATCCTACACTGTGTGGTACATAGATTGCATTGTATATTGTTGTGATCCCCTTAAAGGATCACTGCCTTGATGTGGCGAAGGGGCTTGCGTAGCTCAGTAAAACTATGAGCTATGCCGTGCAGGACCACCCAAGATGGACAGGTCATAGCTGAGAGCTCTGTCAAAAGGTGAACCACTGGAGAAGGAAATGGCAAACCACTCCAGTACCTTTGCCATGAAAAAAATTATTATTTTTCAATAGAAGAAAACAATAGAATAGGGAGGACCAGAGAACATTTCATGCAAAGATGGGTATGATAAAGGACCAAAAAGGTAAGGACCTAACAGAAGCAGAAGAGATTTTTTAAAAGGTGTCAAAATTATACAGAAGAACTATACAAGAGTGAGCTTAATATCCCTGATAACCATGATGGGGTAGTCACTGACCTGGAGCCAGACATCCTGGAATGTGAAGTCAAATGGGCCTTAGGAAGTCTGAGCAACAATAAAGCTAATGGAGGTGACAGCGTTCCAGTTGAACTCTTCAAAATCTTAAAAGACGATGCAGTAAAAGTACAACACTCAATATGCCAGCAAATTTGGAAAACTCATCAGTGGCCATAGGATTGGAAAAGGTCAGTTTACATTCCAATCCCAAAGAAGGGCAACGCCAAAGAATGTTCAAACTACCACACCATTGCACTAATTTCTCATGCTAGCAAAGTTAAGCTCAAAGTCCTACAAGCTAGGCTCCAGCAATATGTGCACCAAGAACTTCCAGAAGTACAAAAAGTTGGCTTGAAACTCAACATCAAGAAAACAAAGATCATGGCATCCGGCCCTCTCAATTCCTGGCAAATAGATGGGGAAGAAATGGAGATAGTGACAGATTTTATTTTCCTGGGCTCCAAGATCATTGCAGATGGGGACTGCAGCAAATAAATTAAAAGACACTTGCTCCTGGGGAGGAAAGCTATGGCAAATCTAGACAGCATCCTAAAAAGCAGAGACATCACCCTGCCAACAAAAGTGTGTCTAGTCAAGGCTATGGTATTCCCAGTTGCAATGTATGGCTGCGAAAGTTGGACCATAAGGAAGGCTGAACGTCAAAGAATTGAGGCTTTTGAACTCTGGTGCTGGAGAAGACACTTGCGAGTCCCTTGGACTGCAAGGCGAACAAACCGGTCAGTCCTAGAGGAGATCAGCCCTGACTGCTCCTTAGAAGGCCAGATCCTGAAGATGAAACTCAAATACTTTGGCCACCTCATGAGAAGGAAGGACTCCCTGGAGAAGAGCCTAATGCTGGGAGTGATTGAGGGCAAAAGAAGAAGGGGATGACAGAGAATGAGGTGGCTGGATGGAGTCCCTGAAGCAGTCGGTGCGAGCTTAAATGGACTCCGGGGAATGGTAGAGGACAGGGAGGCCTGGAGGATCATTGTCCAGGGGGGTCGCAATGGGTTGGACACAACTTTGTACCTAACAAGAACAACAATTGTTGTGAACCGGTCTAAACCGTTTGTTTTGAGATAATAGACTGGGGTTATCAACATGGTGACCGTGAGTGCATGGGTCCCTGCCAGCACCTTTCCTGGCACTCCATTTTAGAAAGCAGCCACAACTTCAGATTGGCTATGTAGTTTAAAAAGCATCCTGTTCAACAGATTTCATGGCTGAAATGTTGGAGTGTTACTATTACAATTAGATATATTCCCAGTCCCTGATGTTTTGTGACTACAGCCATTTTGTGATTGTCTCAAAATTCCAAAGGGGCCTGATGGATAAGGGGCTCAGAAAGGTTGGAGACCCCTGATATATAACAATTTGATGACTATCAGTCATCATAACATTTAATGGTTAGATGAGTATTTCTCATCCAAGAATCTGAGGGGAAATTGTTTAACAACCCTGTTTCTCACTATAAAATGCATGAGACACATCTTGTCTTAACTGATACTGATCCATGTCACGATGAAGTCAGAGTCCTGCTGCTACCTAGCAGAATACCTGGTGAGTATCTTCATGTTTATAATCCATGGAGCTGAGCCTGCTAGAGGGGGTGGTTGGGTGTTGCAGTCCCCCCAGTCTGGTAGATGTCACTGTCCACGCAGAGCTGCCACCCTCTGAGATTGGCCCTCCACCCTCTGGAGTGGCCCTCCATGGTGGCACTGGGGCGTTTGCAATTTGTTGTCAGTTCTGCGCGTCAAGCAGGCCAGACCCTAGACCTGATCTTTGCCGCTGCAGGGGCAGGAGTGGATGCTGCTCCATGTTGAGACCACTCTGCCCTGAAAGCCTGGCTCCGTATCCCACCCCCGCCCAGTTTGGGAGTGATGGGAGACAATGACACCCGAAGTGTGTTGTAAAGGGCCGGGGGGGGGGATGAAGCGTCCTTCGTGGCCCACCTCCAATTAGTCGATGGACTACATGTGATCCGCGGAGCACAGGTTGGGGATCGCTAATCTAAATGATAGATAATTGGGCATCAGCTGTGAAGCATTTGCAAGCTTTTTTGCAGATAAAATTACAACACTGCACCAAGACCTTTCTCCAACTATTGATACAGTAAAGGAACTTGGCTGTCTTGGGAGGGAATATTTGATGAGTTGTGTTGACTGAAGCAGCTAGGCTGGTAGCTTCAGTAAGGCTGACTACTTGCCCGCTGTGTCCCTGCCCCTCCGGGCTTCTTAAAATGAGCTTTCAATAGGACAGTTCCCAGAGGGGCTTAAATGGGCAGTGGTCCACCCAGGACTGACAAAACCCGCTGGATCCTGGACAGCCCCCACTCCGTCTCGCACTTGGTGTTTCTCAGGAGGGTGGTTCAGAGGGCCGCTGCAGATCAAACACCAGCATACTAGCCCTGTTGTTTTGGTATCTGTGAAATTGTTCTGACTTTGCTGATCTCTGACCGTAATAAAGGTATGTATGTCGTATTAGCAGCATGCCTAGATGAAACATCAGTCTTCGAACCCTTCCAGCCTGACTCCCAGCCTGGCCACGGGGGGGAAACGGTGCTCATCGCTGTGAGGGCCAAACTCCGGGGCTGTTGGGCCGAAGGGAGTCGGCGCTGCTCGTGTTCCTGGCTCTAACGGCAGCGCTCAGCATACTTGATCACGAACTAGAGCTGGAAAACCTTTAGAACCAATCATCAAACGTTCGGGTTCTGAGCCGCTGGAGCGGACGGCTGGCATTACTAAGGGTCAGCACGGCTTTCTCAAAACCAAGTCTGGCTAGACCAGGGGGATGCTGGGGACAGAGTTTACCTTGATTTCAGTAAGGCTTTGGATAAGGTTCCATAGGAAATTTTTATTAACAAGTTTGTAAAATGCGGTATGGATCCTCTTAGTATTAGGTGAATTGGTAACTGGTTGGCAGATGGCGCTGAAAGGGTGCTTGTAAATGGCTCGTCATCTTCCTGGAGAGGAGTGATGAGTGGAGAGCCTCAGGGATCTCTCCTGGGCTCTGTGTTGTCCAACATATTGATAAATGATTTGGATGAAGGAATAGAGGGGCCCCTTATTAAATTTACAGATGATACTAAAGTGCGCGGGGGAGCAAACAAGCCAGAAGACAGAATAAGGATACAGGATGATCCTGACAAGGTGGAAAACTGGACTCAAATGAATTTCAATAGTGATGAATTTAAAGTTCTTCCTTTAGGTAGAAAAAATCATCTGCATCACTATAAGATGGGCGAGACTTGTCTTGGCAGTATAACATGTGAAAGGGATCTGGGGGTCTTAGTAGATCATACATTGAACATGAGTCAGCAGTGTGTCTCAGAAGCTAAAAAGGTAAATGGGATTTTGGGCTGTATTAAAAGTAGTATAGTGTCTAGATCACGCAAGGTGTTGTTACCACTTCTCTGCTCTAGTAAGACCTGACTTGGAGTACTGTGTTGAGTTTTGGGGACTGTAAGAGAAGAGAGATATAGAGAAACTGGAGCATGTCCAGAGGAGGGCAACAAAGATTGTGAGGGTTTGGAGACCCAAGTTGAATGAGGAAAGTTGAGGGAGCTTGGTCTGTTTAGCCTGGAGAAAAGATGACTAAGAGGTGATAGAATAACCCTCTTCAAATAGTTGAAAGGTTGTCATATAGAAGATGGAGCAGAGTTGTTTTCTGTTGCTCCAGGGTGTTGGACCAGAACCAATGGGTTGAAATTAATATGAAAGAATTTCTGGCTAAACATCCGGAAGAAGTTCCTGACTGTTATAGTGGTTCCTCAGTGGAACAGGCTTCCTTGGGAGGTGGTGGGTTCTCCTTCATTGTAAGTCCTTAAGCAGAGGCTAGATAATCATCTGACAGAAATGCTGATGTTATGAATTTAGGCAGACTGTAAGTGGGTGGGGTGGAAGGGATGTGCCAGTGTTTGTCTATGGTGGCCCTTCCTTGCATACCCAGAGAATTGTTAATCGCTACTGTGAGATGGTGGGTAAATTTTTTCCAGGCCAGGCTGGATTCTGGAGATTTCTGGTGGGCAGGGAAATCACTTGGGCATGAATTTAGGGTCACTGTGGGTGGGCAGGTACTTGTCAGTTCCTGCATTGTGCAGGGGGTTGGACTAGATGGCCCTTGAAATCCCTTCCATAATGATGTGATTCTACCGTCTTGCTGACCACCTCACCAACACCAGAATATGGGGGACAGCCCATGAATAGTTGATTTCCCTTCTCTGGGGTTGCGGACAGTGGGTTGCTCTTGGGGAGATGCAGTCTCATTGATACCACCTCCTATGTGAGGTTCAACAAGGTGCAGTTCTCTCACTGACCTTGTTTCCCAGCTGGTCCAGGGGTTTGGGCTTGAGTGTCCTCAGTATCCCAATGACACCCAGCTCTGTCTCGTGATGGACAGCCACCCAAATACACTTGCAGACACTCTTGCTAGATGTCTGGAAGCAGTGACGGAATGGCTCAAGCAGAGTCACCTGAAACTCAACCCTTCAGTAATGGAGGTTCTGTGGCTAGGTAAGAAAGGACCAAGTGAGGAAGCATGCTTACTCTTCCCGGATGGGGTTCAATTGTCAGCTGCTTCCTCAGCCAGGAATCTGGGCATGATCGTCAATGTCTTTTTTTCCATGGGGGCACAGGAATCAAGAGTTCCATCTTTGCCAAGCACCCTACTTGACCCCGGAACACCTGGCCACAGTCATTCACGCAACAGTCACCTCTAGCCTGGACTTCTGTAACTCACTCAGTGGGCCTGCCCTTATCCTTGCTCCGGAAACTGTAACTGGTCTAGAACGTAGCTGCCAGAGTTCCTTGGAGAGTGCACTTTTGACCAGTGCTCCAACAGCTACACTGGCTCCCAGCTGAATTCTGGGACAAGTTTAAGGTATTGCTAAAACCCACAAGGCTAGCTATGGTCTGGGTCCTATATATCTGAGAGATTGCTCAGGGAGCCAGTTTGGTGTAGTGGTTAGGAGTGTGGACTTCTAATCTGGTGAGCCGGGTTCGACTCTGTGCCCCCCCCCCCCACATGCAACCAGCTGAGTAACCTTGGGCTTGTTTTAGCACTGAGAAAGCTGTTCTGACCAAGTAGTAATCTCAGGACTCTCTCAGCCCCACCTCCCTCACAGGTTGTCTAATGGGGGGAGAGGAAAGGAAAGGAGAATGTAAGCCGCTTTGAGACTCCTTCAGGTAGAGAAAAGCGGCATATAAGAACCAACTGTCTTCTTCCTCCTCCTCTTCCTCTTCCTCCCCCTCTCTCCTCCTGAAGAGCATTATGCTCTGCTAACTCCCAGGGCCAGGATATTTTCCATCCTGACCCCTACCTGCCTGAGCAAGATGCTAGAACACATCTGGGCCCTGTCAGAGTTATCACAGTTCTGCAGGGCCTGCAAGACGGAGCTCTTCCGCCAGGCTTTTGATTTGGAACAATAGAATTTGAACAGCTGGGTTCTGTTGGGCCCCACCCTCCCACACGCTTACCGTCCTCCAACGGCTATGGGAGACCCAGACCAATTCAGATGGCAAGTGATTTAAGACACTAGACTGCTGGCACTGTTGTTTTTAATTGTTTTAAATAGATTTTTTAAGTTTCTGTATATATTGTGTTGTTCACTGTCAAAAGCAGGCCCCACCAGGATAGGTGGTATAAAAAGCAAGATGATGATGATGATGATGATGATGATGATGATGATGATGATGATGATGATGATGATGATGATGATGATGATGATATTCAGTTCAATATTTATTTACGGTCATTCAGACCAAAATTCAAATACATGCAATTAAGACAATTTAAAAAGAGAAAAAAACATAATAATAGTATAAAAATTCTAAAAGATCTGACAATATAAAAACTTTAACATTTTACATTCAATATTTAAAACAGTTTAAGTTGCCAGTGACAAATGGCTCTTTGTACTTTTGAAACTGGATCAGAGAGGAATTTTCTGATCCACACACACAGTACGCAATTTCACGGTGGCAAAATTTAGTGCAAAAATTAGCTGTGCAGAGAGTCTTGAAGCAGCACCTTGACTTTCTCCTTTGGGGAGGATCTTGGGGAGGTGTTCAAAGCTGGCTGAATAAAGTTACATCTGATGGTATCATAGATGGGGCAGAACAGAAGCACATGTTCGTCTGACTCTTTCCACCCGCTGGCCCAAGGACAGAGTCGCTGAGCAAGAGGGGTTTTTTTGTAATGCCCCTCCAACACAGCTGTAGGTAGAGCTGAGCATCTCGCTTGGGTGAAGACCCTTCTATGGGTGTGAAGTTCTAGGTCTGACAGATATGGGGCTGGAACACGCTTGTGTCGGATCCTATCTGGACACAGAAACTCTGGTGTTTTGGCTAGATCGCTTTGCCAACTAATGTCCTTGGCCCTTTGTTTAATTGTGGATTTAGCTTGATCTTGGTGTAAGTTGGCTAGCTGTTGTTCCATAAAGCCGAGCTGTGATAATTTGCTCTTCACAGTTTGATGATAATAAGTTTCTTGTTGTTCTGTGTCCAATTAGGACTGGGCTCTTGGTGTTCTGCATGCCAAAATAATTGCTGCCATAACCCTGATGGGTCCCCAGTGGTGGCTTAAAACAGTCATTGAACAGGTAAGAATTCTTGCTTACTGCCTGCTCTTTCTTGTCGATTATATTGATGCACACGGGGTCATGTGTCTTGAGTATCAGTGAAAAGGGGGGACTAGAAAGAATATTAATAAATTAAAAAATGTTAGAGCAGTCAATTTCATGTGCCAATGTACTTACTACTTCAGCTGCTTACAAAGTGTCTGATTTCTCTCACGTGAAATGTTCACTGCAGCATTTAGCCCCAACATTCTCAACAGGGATAGGCATGAGCCTAAAAATGCATTTGTTGTACTGCGCCTGTGCTAGCACTGGCACCTGGACACTGCACATATGTCCACTTTCCCACGGGTAGCAAAATGGGTAGATTAAACAATTTTCTAGCTATTTAAACAGCTGATGGGTGGATCTACCCTGCTCTGCTGATAGTTTTAAATGGCCCCAAAACCAAGCAGGACAAAAATCCGGTAAATGTTTAAGGGCTATGAACCAGGCCAAGTTTGTGGCAAAGTTTGGCTTGGGAACTGGTTTGTGGCCATCCCTAATTCCCAATCCTGAAAAAGCGGTTGTACAAATTTCCTTCATGTGGCTTGATTTTTGTGTTGTTTGTTTCAGGTATATGCAAATGGCATTCGGAATATTGACTTACATTTTATAATACAGAAACTTGCAGCACCAGTGATCTCAGTCCTGCTGCTTTCTCTCTGTGTCCCATACATCATCGCTTCTGGGGTTGTACCTTTACTAGGTGAGTAAGGATGGGCATGCAGATTTCATCATCCAGGTCCTCACCTTCAGATGAAACACTGGAAATGCAAGATTGGGAGATTAGCTCTGTTATTTATTCAAGAATATGAAAAACAGCTTACTCTGTTTAGAAAAGACAGACCAGTGGTAGTTATTGCAGTAGCACCAATCACCCAGAGACTGTAATTTAAGATACAATAATGTAGAATTAAGTCCATTTACAAGGATACTACAATTTTTGCACCCTAGCCCTGGCATCACCTGGAAGAGGTAGAAACCGAATGGGCCTCTGCTTCCTTGTGAAAACAAATCTTAAAGAAACAACATCATATTTAGGTGACGCCCCCGATATGCCCAAGCTCTCTTAATTAATGCCAATCCAAGTATTATCTTAGTTAACGTCTATATTCCCCCAATCTTGGAGGCTACTGAGGGATATTTAAACTGGGAAGAGGTGACACATTATATTGCAACCCTGAAAAGTGACCATCCACAGGCTGAATTAGCCCTTATTGGAGATTTTAATGCTGGACTAGGAACCAAGCACCTAACAAATTCAAATCCAATAGGAATCAATAATAGATGTCTTTATCATGGAATAGACCCAAACTCCAACAGGGCGAGCACAAATTTTATCAAATTGTACTCTGATATGAATTTAAAAATTCTAAATGGCACTAAAAAATTCCCAAACTCAAATGAGTATACTCATCTTTCGACTAGAGGTAATAGCGTCATCGATTTTGTTTGTGTCTCCTGGTCCCTTGTTAGTTGGATCAGCAACTTTGTAGTTGGCACTCAAAGAGAAAGTGACCACATGCCTCTAATTCAGTTAAGATAGATTTGATGGACTCCTATTCAAAGGTAGACTCTGTAACTTTAGACTAACCCCTGAATTTTAGAAAATTAACTTGGACTCCATTCTTGGTCCCTCAGATTGAGCAAATGATAAATTCCCCTAAAATGCAAGATTTGAGACATAAGCTCCTTACAGCAGACTCCATTAACTCTATTTTGCAACTCTATGAGTCAGTAATTGGGATTTTGAATCACCTATCAAAACCTCCTAATCAGAACATCCCAAACCCTACTTGGTTTGATAAAGAATGCTTATTGGAAAAGAAACCATTAAGGCACTATTGCAGGCTATTCAATAAATCAAGATCTCTTGATAACCAATCCCACTATCTCAGAGCTAAAGCCGAATACCAGTCTCTTGTTGCTAAAATAAAATCTGAGTTCCTCAACAGAAACTGGGAATCATTAAACAAAGCACTAAATTCATCTGATAACCGGATATTCTGGAGAACCGTGACCTTAACAAACAAGTCAAATAAAACTCTATGTCCTATTTCAGCTTCCAAATGGATGGACCATTTTTCCACATTGTTCACATCACCCGGTCCAGATGGGATCCCTCCAGACTTGATTATTCATTATGCTGACTGGTGGACTGTGCCTCTAGCACATCTGTTTACAAAAATCAACCAAAAATCAACCAATCCCAGATTCATGGCTAAATTCCATCATAACCCCAATATATAAAAAAGGAAAAATTGACCTTCCGAGTAACTACCGCCCCATCAGTTTATTGTCAGCTGTAGGTAAGCTCTTTGCAAAATATCTGGCCAATAAACTTATAAATTGGACATCCAACAATTACATCATAGGGCCAGAGCAAATAGGGTTTAGGTAGGGATACACTACCTTAGATCATTGTACTGTTTTAGCTTTTTAAAGTCAGAAATACACCAAACCTAAGAGGGGCAAATTATTTGCTGCCTTTATTGATTTAAAATCAGCCTTTGATTTAGTTTCCAGAGAGAAACTCTGGATAAAATTAAACAATCTAGACATAGACCTAAGAGCCTCTTGTGGCGCAGAGTGGTAAGGCAGCCGTCTGAAAGCTTTGCCCGTGAGGCTGGGAGTTCGATCCCAGCAGCTGGCTCAAGGTTGACTCAGCCTTCCATCCTTCCGGGGTCGGTAAAATGAGTACCCAGCTTGCTGGGGGGTAAACGGTAATGACTGGGGAAGGCACTGGCAAACCACCCCGTATTGAGTCTGCCATGAAAACGCTAGAGGGCGTCACCCCAAGGGTCAGACATGACTCGGTGCTTGCACAGGGGATACCTTTAGACATAGACCAGCTGTTTATTTCTATTAAAACAGCTCCATCATAACAACCACTGCCAAGTCGAATATTCTGCTGAGGGAAATTTAACACCAAAAACCCAAATAAACATACGAGTGAAACAAGGCTGCATCCTTGCCCCTCAGCTATTTAACCTTTTCTTAAGTGACTTACCCTTCTGTTTTGATGGTTAATGGTCATCCCCCCATTCTTGGCAAAAGGCCCACTCCTCTTCTTTTATACGCGGATGATACAGTTATCTTATCTAGAACTCGAGTTGGCCTTATATGCTATCTCCGGTCATTCAGAGATTACTGTAGTGACAATCAACTAAAAATAAACTTTGAAAAAACGAATATCATGGTATTTGCAAAGACCCGATATAAGTTTCCCTGGATAATAAATGGTAAACATATAGAACAGGTCAATCACTACCAGTATTTAGGCATAAACTTTACTTATAATAACAGTTGGGCCAACCATAGAGAAAAATGTCCCTTTTAGCCAAGTTTTATCATCAAAAAGGCAACAAAAACCTTAAAGCAGCCATTAAAATCTACAATGCGAAAATAATTCCTCAGTTTCTTTATGGAATCCCAATATGGATGGATGCATTTAATAATTAATTAGAGAACATTCAATCTTTCTTTTTCAGAAATTTGCTAGGAGTCCCAAACTGTGTGGCAAATCATACTCTTGTAGCAGAACTTGGCCAACAGAGTCTAGAAGCCCGGGCTTGGTTTCAGTCCTTTAAATACTGGTTAAAAATTAATTTCCATGCTCAAACAGGTAGTTTGTTAATTAACCTATTGAGTGACCCTTATTCTTTCAGCTGGCTGGGCAAAATGTCAAAGAAACTTCAAATTATGGGTCTGGACATATCCCTTAGCATGCAAGACGAAAGGAGGATACTAAAGCTAATATCACAGAGACTAGAAGATCAGGATACACAGATTCTGGGCTCCTCTAACAACAGTGTATGTTCTCCCCGCTTCTGGGATATTCCCTTAACTTACAAATCCATGCCCATGTATCTCCAAATGTTGGAGACACACCAGTTAAGAAGAGCATTTTTAGTAGCTCGCTTAAACATCTTTCCCTCAAATGTCACCCAAGGTAGATTTTTGAAGATCCCTTCTCAGGAGAGATTCTGTTTACATGGATGTCGTGTCCCTGACACATTATATCATATACTTCTGGTGTGTCCTAAGTTTGATGTATATCGTCGCCCGTTAGCTAATTACCTGAAGAAATTGAAATTCAGTTGTGTTAATGAGAAACACTGGATTAAAATGATACTATGTGAGGGACTCAGCAATTATTATAAAAGTAGCAAAGTTTTTACTGGCAATTTTAAATGAAAATCTTTTATGATAGATTTTACATCTGGAACTCTTTGAAATTTTCATTTTATGCTTTGCAATTTTATGCCAATAAAGGTACTCTGAATCTGTAGGAGGGGACTGACCTTTGGGAATTGTGGCATAGTGGTTACAGATGAGCTTTCCAGAGCCAGGTCTTCAGATATGTGAAGGGAAAATCAGACTGCAGACCCTTCTTAGGGGGAGATTACATGGCAACCAATTCCCCCCCCCCCAGTTCTGCGTCATTTCCCTTCTTGTGTGAATTAGGCCACAGACCCCGAAATGCACCTCTGCCCTAATACACATGGGGTAGTCACAGTACACTGGTGTCTACCCTGTTCCTTATTCTCCATTTTTTCACTGTTAAAATGTTATGTGCCCACATGCTTCTTTCATGGTTGCTCCTTAGAAGATTTTTGTACCCTGTTGTTTACTACCCAAAGGAGTCTCAAAGCGGTTTACAAACATCTTTTCCCTTCGTCTCCCCACAATAGTCAACCTGTGAGGGATGTGGGGCTGTGAGAGATCTGAGAGAACTGGGAATGGACCGCAGTGAAACAGCAGGCGTCAGGCGTCTCAAAGCAGTTTCCAATCGTCTTCCCTTCCTCTCCCCATAACAGGTTATTGTTGAATTGAAAGAATTGAGGCCTACTACACAGGGTTGTTGTGCAGATGAAACAGGAGACAAAAGCGCCAGTTTCCTCTGCAGAATAACGCTGTACAGTGGCCTCAAATCTGTAGAGAGTGGCAAAGAAGAAAGACACATGGCTTGGCTGTGTCTAATCAGTATTTTAAGTGAGAAGGGGCTTTTCTGTGGCCTCCCTGTCAGCCAACTGTTTCGCAGGAGGGGAAAGCTCCCCCCCTCAAAAGGAATGCTCACACCCATGCCCTTAGGCTCCCCTGCGTTGCTCTCTGAAGGAAAACGCCTCCCTCCCCTCAGCCTGTCAGAGGCTCCTTCACAGCAGGCCTGAAGGGAGGGAGGGGAGGGAGCGCACTCTGCAGCCTCCTGCCAGCTCTGTCAGGGTTCTGAGGCAATTTGCAGTTGGACAAGGCAGTTAGGACAGCCTAGGGGCGAAAAGGGCTGGTGCAGCCTGTCCAAGCCTCTGTTCTCACCCCCCTTGGCAGCCCTACCGACCTCCTCTCCCTGAGGTGGTCAGGGGCAGACTGGCAGCCATTTCTCCTGATTGCCCTGGAACTCTGGTCTGTCCTGGTGAGGGCCCAATCATAAGGTGCTTTGTGCCTTCCGATTGGCCCCTCTGCTTGTCAGTCTGGGCCCAAGGGGCCAATTCAGGAGTTTTGATCCCAGACTCAGCCCACCCCAACCCTTCTTACTGTATTATTAAGAGGGACAGATTATTATTATTAAACTTCTACCCCACCCCTCTCGACAAGTTGGCTCGGGGCGGCTTACAAATAAGGCAAACAGCCTTTACAATAATAAATACCATAAAAACACTAAAACATCCTCCCCTCCCCCCCTCCCCCCCAATTGAAGCATAGTACTCAAACCCCATGAATAACCAAAGAGAGCAAAGCAGGCAGCGGACAGAAAACAAAACAACTCCTCCGTTCCCAAGCCGCCACCCGTATCTTGCCATTAACGGCATATGATGGAAAACCGGCAGTCAGAGGTCAAAGGGCGGGACCCAGAAATGGATTAATCAGCCCCGCAATTCCTTCCTTCCGAGTGTCAGAGGGGCCGAACATCTTATTTTTGACACTGCTGCGTAACCTCTTTCTATCCGCTGTCCTCTTGTACTGGATTTTCCTCTAGCCAGCAAGACAACTTTCTCACCTCTTCCAGCTGCTTCCAAAAAGTGCTCCGTGGGTTCTTTACAAGAACTCTGCACCCTCCTTTATAGAAGAAAGTGTGGACAGGCGTTCTTCTAGCTTCTGTACCTTCTCCTCCAAGAAAAACTGCCAACTATTGCAAATCAGCTAATGAGTTCAGCTGCAGTCCCCCACCACCCAGCAAGGAAGGGACAAAAAAACCCCACTCAAACAACCCTCACTCTGCGCAGCCCTATCTACCCTCACACACTGCAAGAAAGAACGCAGCACACAAGTATAGCTCCTGAGCCGGCCCAGTCGCCTTCTCCCTGCCCAGCTGCTTGTGCTACCCGCCCCTTTTACACAAAGGCCCACCCAGCAGAGGGGGGAGCTAGCAGTCGGCCCCTGGCAAAACTGCCAACAAATGCCAATCAGCGAATGCAATTAGCTTCGGTCCCCCAGCACTCAGGCAGGGAACCTACAAAACAAAAATAAACCTTGGCCCCCACTCTCCTGCAACCTATATACACACACACTGCCCTCACACACTAAGAAGGAATGCAACACTCACTAGTAGCTCCTGAGCTGGCTCTTTCTCCATCTCCATGCCCAGCTGCCCTCAGCTTGGTCCCTTGGCCCCAGATCATCCTCATTGCTCTCCTCTGCACCCGTGCAATTTTATCTACGTCCTTCTTGAAGTGAGGCCTCCAGAACTGCACACAGGACTCCAGGTGTGGTCTGACCAGTGCCGTATACAATGGGACTATGACATCTTGTGATTTTGATGTGATGCCCCTGTTGATACAGCCCAAAATGGCATTTTGCCTTCTTTACCACTGCATCACACTGCCTGCTTATATTTATATTCATGTTCACGCATGATCATGTTCACGCACACTGCTACCCAGAAGTGTATCTCCCATCCCGTATTGAAACTTCTCATTTTTGTGACTCTACACTTCTCTTTATTGAATGACATCATGTTCTCATTTGCCCACTTTTCCATTGTTCAGATCTCGTTGAACTCTATATCTTCTGGGGTGTTTGCTACTCGTCCCAATTTGGTGTCATCCGCAAATTTAACAAGGAGTCCAGATCACTGATTAAAATGTTGAAAAATATCAGACCCAGTACTGGGCCCTGTGGCACTCCTTTAGTCACCTCCCTCCACTCTGATAAAATACCGTTTACCACCACTCTTTGGGTGTGGTTTTCTGTCCCCCGAACCATCCAGACATCCCATCAGAACGTCATAGGGAACCTTGTCAAAAGCCTTACTGAAATCTAGGTGAACAATATCCTGATAAGCCCGTTACTCAGTCAAAGAAGGAAACCAGGGCAGAGTCTGGCAGGATCTGTTGGAGGCAAATCCAGGCTGACTTCCCCAGATCAGTTTCAGTTTTATTTAAACTGTCTTAACCAGAGCAATATAAAACACAACCCTGTTGGAGCCGTCATATAGAAGATGCAGAGGTGTTTTCTGTTGTCCCAGAGGGTTGGGCCAGAACCAGTGGGTTGAAATTAATACGAAAGAGTCTTTGGCTAAACATCCGGAAAAAGTTCCTGACACAGCGGTTCCTCAGTGCATAGGCTTCCTCAGGAGGTGGTGGGTTCTCCTTCATTGGAAGTTTTTAAGCAGAGGCTAGACTGCCATCTGACAGAAATGCTGATGTTACGAATTTAGGCAGATTGTCAGTGAGTGGGTAGGGAAGGGATGTGTCAGTGTTTGTCTCTCGTAGCCCTTCCTTGCATCCCCAGGGAGTTGCTGATCGCCATTGTGGGATGGAAGGTTAATTTCCTCCAGACCAGACTGGATTCCGGAGGTTTTTGGTGTGGGGATCACTTGGGCATGAAGCCGGGGTCACCATGGGTGGGCAGGTAGTTGTGAGTTCCTGTATTGTGCAGGGGGGTGCGCTAGATGTAGGTCCCTTCCAACTCCATGATTCTGTGATTCTCTTAGACCCCGCTGCAACATTTGATATCCTCAACCATTGTGCTCCCCAAAGACCAGTGAAGCTGGAAAGGAACATATCGTTTTAAAGTCCAAAGGGGCTCCCTCCAAATCATGACGACTCTCATTGGGTGGTCTCCCATCCAAATACTAGGCAGGGCCCACCCTGCTTAGCCTCCAGCATGTGATGAGATCAGACTAGCCTGGCCCATCCAGATCAGGAGCTGCTGCAAAGGGCTTCCCACTGCAGAAGAAGGCATCTAACGTAGCTTCCCCCATTTGCTTTGGCTAGTCGGTGGCAGTAACTTGTTCCAGTATGAAATTCAAGTGGGCAGCCCTCTTGGTCTGAAGTAGCAGAACAAAGTGGGAGCCCAGAAGGACCTTTCAGACCAATCGTGTCTTATTCATGGTCTGAGCTTTCATGCGCATTCATCTGACGAAGCGTGCGTGCTCGTGAAATCTGGCCTCAACCTGGGTTGGCCTTGAAGGTGCCCCAGACTCACCCTTTGTTCTCTTACAGCGTTGTTGTTAGGTGCAAAGTCGTGTCCGACCCATCGCGACCCCATGGACAATGATCCTCCAGGCCTTCCTGTCCTCTACCATTCCCCAGAGTCCATTTAAGTTTGCACTGACTGCTTCAGTGGCTCCATCCAGCCACTTCATTCTCTGTCGTCCCCTTCTTCTTTTGCCCTCGATCGCTCCCAGCATTAGGCTCTTCTCCAGGGAGTTCTTCCTTCTCATTGTCAGACGTTGCAAGGACTCACAACCAACTTCTTAGAAATAGAAAGTTTTATTGAGAAGCACTTCATACATCTTAGACTAGCGAAGTCAAATCTGCCTGAGGCCAGATTTGCTTCTCCTTATCAATACAATTCTCCCGCCCAAAACTTGAAAGTTCCCAAGGGAGGGGAGGCAGAGAGAGGAGCCAAATGCAATTAAAAACAGTGTTACTTTCACATGTCCTTGGCTGTCTTCAGGCTTAGATAAGATATTATGTTTAGCAGAACCAGACCCAGCTGGGAGGCCTCACGGAAAAGCACATTCAGAGATAACGGCTACAATAACATAGTTTCGCTTTTCACTAGTTAGCATGATATAGGACCTGGAGCTCCCAGGCACCAAGCAATTTAACTGTCATGGAGGAACTCAGGCTAATTTATGACAGGGTTTTCTAACAATCCTGACACTCATGAGGTGGCCAAAGTATTTGAGTTTCATCTTCAGGATCTGGCCTTCTAAGGAGCAGTCAGGGCTGATCTCCTCTAGGACTAACCGGTTTGTTCGCCTTGCAGTCCAAGGAACTCGCAAGAGTCTTCTCCAGCACCAGAGTTCAAAAGCCTCAATTCTTTGACGCTCGGCCTTCCTTATGGTCCAACTTTCGCAGCCATACATTGCAACTGGGAAGACCATAGCCTTGACTAAACGCACTTTTGTTGGCAGGGTGATGTCTCTGCTTTTTAGGATGCTGTCTAGATTTGCCATAGCTTTCCTCCCTAGGAGCAAGCATCTTTTAATTTCTTTGCTGCAGTCCCCACATGCAGTGATCTTGGAGCCCAGGAAAATAAAATCTGTCACTATCTCCATTTCTTCCCCATCTATTTGCCAGGAATTGAGAGGGCCGGATGCCATGATCTTTGTTTTCTTGATGTTGAGTTTCAAGCCAACTTTTGCACTCTCCTCCTTCACCCGCATCAACAGGCTCTTTAGTTCCTCTTCACTTTCTGCCATTAGAGTGGTATCATCTGCATATCTGAAGTTGTTGATATTTCTCCCTGCAATCTTGATCCCAATTTGTGACTCCTCTAATCCCGCATTTCTCATGATGTGCTCTGCATACAAGTTAAATAGGCAAGGCGACAGTATACAGCCTTGCCGAATTCCTTTCTCAATTTTGAACCAGTCAGTGATTCCATGTTCAGTTCTCACTGTTGCTTCTTGACCTGCATATAAATTTCTCAAGAGACAAATAAGATGCTCTGGTATTCCCATCTCTTTAAGAACTTGCCACAATTTGTTGTGCTCCACACAAAGGCTTTAGCATAGTCAATGAAGCAGAAGTAGACGTTCTTCTGGTACTCCCTAGCTTTCTCCATGATCCAGCGTATGTTGGCAATTTGATCTCTAGTTCCCCTGCCTCTTCGAAACCCTGCCTGTACCGACCTTACAGTACTGACCTCCTGATCAGGCAGGGATGTTTTGGGGGGTTTTGTGCTCTGGTGTTTGACCCTGCCTTGGTTTGGACATTTTGAAAATTCCCACTGTTGTCTTGATGTAATGCCAAGAACATTTTGATGACAGTATTTTGGTAATGTTGCTTTACCTGCAACCACTTAAATGGACCGTTTTGGAATATATAAACTGCAAATAGGGAGAGTGATAGAGAAACATCCAAGTAAATGTTTTGTCTTAATAGGGAATGTATTAACATAATTGCTGCAAACTGTTGCTATCCTTTGGCAGTCCATTTTGGGCCTTTAATTTGTTAATAGGGAAATGTTTGCGTTTTAACTCTTCTGCAGGACTCTGTTTGAAATAGAAAGACTTGCTTCCGCTGTATGGACTACTTGCTCTCTCTTGTTTTCCTAGGAGTCACTGCTGAAATGCAGAACCTTGTGCAGCGTCGCATTTATCCCTTTCTCCTCATGGTGGTGGTTTTGATGGGCATCTTATCCTTCCAGGTCCGTCAGTTCAAGCGCCTTTATGAACACATTAAAAACGACAAGTAAGTGCCTGTGCGGGCAAGGGTCACCAGGTGGGAGGGCTGGGCAAGGACTGGGGCACTGGGCGAGGGCTTTGGGCTGCAGCTGCCCGTCTCTGAGCCCCTGGACGGAGGCAGAATCCGTGCCCTCCTGCTTCTCACACCTCCAGATTTCTCTCTAAAACAGCCTTTTCAGTGTGGGGATCCAACCCAGGCTGTCCCCAGGCTGCTGTTACCGTTCCAGGCAAACCATGACCTTAAAAAGGTAAAGGTATCCCCTCCTGTGCAAGCACTGAGTCATGTCTGACCCTCGGGGTGACGCCCTCCAGCGTTTTCATGGCAGACTCAATACGGGGTGGTTTGCCAGTGCCTTCCCCAGTCATGACCGTTTACCCCCCAGCAAGCTGGGTCCTCATTTTACCGACCTCGGAAGGATGGAAGGCTGAGTCAACCTTGAGCCAGCTGCTGGGATTGAACTCCCAGCCTCATGGGCAAAGCTTTCAGACGGCTGCCTTACCACTCTGCGCCACAAG
This sequence comes from Paroedura picta, assembly GCF_049243985.1. Classification (NCBI taxonomy): domain Eukaryota; kingdom Metazoa; phylum Chordata; class Lepidosauria; order Squamata; family Gekkonidae; genus Paroedura; species Paroedura picta. The sequence continues at coordinate 1,295,541 of NC_135382.1, forward strand.
AGGCTCATCATGACCTTGGCTCCTGTCTATCCCAGCAGGCCATTGTCTACAGGGCCCAACCAATGAACATCCCATGCGGTCAGAATCACACAGAGTGCAGCTTCCCCCGCTATGAATCCCACCCTAGTGGGAGTCCATCTCCTCCTCCTGCCAGCTGGCCCACAACTGAAGTTTGAGGAGATGCACTTGGGGGGTCACTGGGGGGGAGGAGTTATGCAAAGAGGGTGGCTGGTAGTGCAGACGCTGGTCACAAGGGGCTCCAGGGGGCGGCAGAAGATGGGGCTGCTGAAGGCACAGGCCTCGGACAGCCCATGGACCCACGTGCCTCTTCCTGTTCACTCTGGTCTTCCCACGGCATGTGGAAGAGCTCCCACCCACTTTCCAACCCTTCCTTCGGCGACTACTGTGAAGTTGCTAATTGCCAGGTGGCTTCTCCCCCCCCCTCCCATTATTGTCACAAAGGAGGAGAGGAAGATGAAAATGTGGACATTTGGTGAAGAGGAAAGACAGAGAGGGATGCGAAGGGCAGGAGCCACCATTAGGGGAAGGCCGGCCTGGCATGGAGAGGTGTGCAGGGGTGATGAATGCTGGGTTATGTTGTGCCTAGCCATGCTTGCTACTGGAAAGTTGGAAAGGTTGACTAATAAGGTGCTATAAATAAAAAGATTTGCTATTAACCAAATTTTCACTTTGTCTGTTGTTAGCATCAACTGTGGTACATAGTGAGAGGTAGATTTTTGCCGCCAGGATATATAATTTTAATGGGGATGTATAGTTGTGTTTTATGTGGGGGTTTGACTGCATAATCTGCCATGAGACGGCTTGCTGGAGCAGCAGGAAATAAATCCAAGAATAAAATATATAAATGTAAGTGCCAGTAAAGAAAACAACTTTCTCTATTCAATTTAATGAGGCCCATAAAGAATGAAGCTATTTTTTCAGGAAACAAAATCCCATGTAAGCAACCAATGATCACTTCTTCAAATCTTTTAAATCGCAGGTATCTCGTTGGGCAACGACTGGTGAATTACGAGCGAAAAGCTGGTCGTCAGGGGCCATCTCCTCCTGCGCCTCCGTCCTCCCCAGAATAAAGATGCTCACCTGGAGTCACTTGACCTGCCCTTGCCTTGGTGTCCTTTTTCATAGACTGGCCTTCATTCTTTGGGTCTTTCTCCACAAGCCTCTCAGCAATTTTTTTATCTTTTAATTTTCTGCTTCTGTTCTCCTGGCGTGCAGATAGCAGTTGAGGCCGTGCACCTTTTTATCTGCCTTTTCTGAAGTTTATCAGTGCTGAGATCTGTAAATGTGTAAATAGCAATGCCCCACAACCCTACATCCTTGGATTAAAAATGAATGTTCATTGTACATCTTTCAAAGAATATTAATTTATTAAATCTAGTTGTCACTTTATTTTGGGCTGCTGTTCCGTTGGCAAATGTGCCCCCCCACAGTGCTGCGGAGAGCAGGTTTCTTGACCGGAAGAACGGAGGGGAATCTCTGGGCGCTCGGCAGGAACAAGCACAGGAAGTGGCCGTCCCAGGCAGCAGGGAAGGGACTGGAGCGAGGTCAAGCACCCTTTCTTGTTCTTTAATCGTTTTGTAAAGCATTGAAACTGTTGTACATTTCTATTGCTCGGTAATTTGTTTTCCATGTTTCTAGGTTTTTTAATATTGTACAGCAATTGGTAAATCAAGACAAATATTTCTCCTCCAAACAATTTTGACATTGCTTGTACAGTTCTGAAGGTTTAAATTCCTTGGCCCTGGAAAGCAGAATTTTAATCTCAGAACACTACGTCAAAGTTCGTTAGAGCCAGGAGAAAGGACTACTTAGATCTTTTGATGGAGAGGTTTGTGAGAAGAACGAGTTCCCATAAGACTATTTCCTTTGCCTCTTTGAAACGAGATGTTCACAGGGAATTATTTACTTAAGAGGATACGGTGAGCTGATAAATGTATTCAAGAGCACACAGAAAACTGTTCAAATGTGCTATGAAAAATCCCCCCCCCCCCCAAAACAAAAAACATCCTGAAACTTTTACCAGTTACAGCCAAACCTCTAAACTTTACTGTGGACTTTTTAGAAACCATGTCACATTATCTGTAATTCTGGAAGTTGTCAGCATTAATTCTTTACAGCAGTAATGCTTTTCCTGAATGAATAAATCATCATCTACTAAGAATAATGTATTAGCAACAGGAAGAGAAAGGCAAAAGGCAAGAAAAACAGTTATCTTTTTATTAATAGCACCAAGCAAGAGCCATCAAATCAAGTTTTTGATATTTTTATATGGATGTAGACCTATTTCCCATACATAGAAATGAAACTTTAATTTTAATCATTCTGAGTCAAACAAATGTAACAATGCTCAAGCTTTCAGTACAGCTCAGTTGTGCTTCTTCTGAACCCAAATGTCCAGGTTGACTGTGTCACACAACTTTCATGCTGTGCATAACCCGGCCACTCAGGACATCTCCCTGAATATCATGTCGTTAATTACATTTATACCGAATCGATCCCCAAGGAGTTTGTCCGGTGTTTTCTGTCTTGATGCATGAGAAAGAAAGTATACAAATTCTGAGAGCTGTTTGGGTTCATCATTGGGTTAAAATTGGATTTTGCAGGGAAAATTAAGAGTCTCCATGCCTGACAATCCTTGAACACTTAGGGTTCAAGGCTTCTGTATATTGATATTCTGCAGTATTACCTCAAGTTTTGGCATTCTGTGCTGACACTGGACTGACACTCTTTATTTTTGACATGGTGGTTCATGACTAGATGGCCAAAAACACGTCTAACTCACTGATACGCAGATCTTGACTTAGAATTTTTCATTGCTTAATTTCTTTTTTTTGAGAGGCAACTGTTAATGCTGTTTAATACTGATTATGTTGTATGTTTCAACACAAAATAATCGCTCCCCACATCCAGTGCATTTTCTGGAAACAGGCATTTCAGCTCCACACACACAAACTCTCTCCTTGACAGTTTTGCATTACTGAAAGAAATGAACCATTGGAAGCGGTCTTACCCCTGGGATCTTGCCACCACGGCTGTGCTTCTTCCTGTAGCATTTTGCAGTATATGCAGTACTTGTAAGTTTGTGTTTTTATCCCAAGCCACCTGGTCTTCAGAGAATATTAAAGTTTATTAAGAAAACAGCCTTGAGACTTGCGTTCTCTTCGCTTGGGTTTTCGGATGACTTGGACAGAAGATTTTAAGATTCAGAGTACCTTTATTGGCATAAAATTGCAAAGCATAAAATGAAAATTTCAAACAGTTCCAGATGTAAAATCTATCGTAAAAGATTCTCATTTAAAATTGCCAGTAAAAACTTTGCTACTTTTGTAATAGTTGATGAGTCCCTTACATTTAGTATCATTTTAATCCAGTGTTTCTCGTTAACACAGCTGAATTTCAATTTCTTCAGATGATTAGCTAACGGGCGACGAAATACTTCAAACTTAGGACACACCAGAAGTATATGGTACAATGTGTCTGGGACACTAAAGGTAAAGGTATCCTCTGTGCAAGCACCAGGTCATGTCTGACCCTTGTGGTGACGCCCTCCAGCGTTTTCATGGCAGACTCAATACGGGATGGTTTGCCAGTGCCTTCCCCAATCATTACCGTTTACCCCCCAGCAATCGGGGTACTCATTTTACTGACCTCGGAAGGATGGAAGGCTGAGTCAACCTTGAGCCGGCTGCTGGGATTGAACTCCCAGCCTCATGGGCGAAGCTTTCAGACGGCTGCCTTACCACTCTGTGCGACAGGAGGCTCTATCTGGGTCACTACATCCATGTAAACAGTATCTCTCCTGAGGAGGGATCTTCAAAAATCTACCTCGGGTGACATTTGAGGGAAAGATGTTTAAGCAAGCTACTAGAAATGCTCTTCTTAACTGGTGTGTCTCCAACATTTGGAGATACATGGGCATGGATTTGTAAGATAACGGAATATCCCAGAAGCGGGGAGAACATACATTGTTGTTAGAGGAGCCCAGAATCTGTGTATCCTCATCTTCTAGTCTCTGTGATATTAGCTTTAGTATCGTATTTTCGTCTTGCATGCTAAGGGATGAGAAGTCCAGACCCATAATTTGAAGTTTTTTTGACATTTTGCCCAGCCAGCTGAAAAAATAAGGGTCACTCAAAAGGTTAATTAACAAACTACCCGTTTGAGCATGGAAATTAATTTTTAACCAGTATTTAAAGGACTGGAACCAAGCCCGGGATTCTAGACTCTGTTGGCCAAGTTCTGCAACAAGAGTATGATTGGCCAGAAGATTGTATGAAATGCCCCATAAGAAAAGGTGTTTGTGGTGTCCATTCTTCATACCATGTGGTCTCCCAGGGCTGCTGCTCTGCACATTCTACACTTAAGCAATGAAATCGAAATTATCCATCTGAAGCTGAATTCTGCCAGCTGTTTACAAATTAAATCAACTCAACCTGAGCCTGTTTATTGTGTTTCTGAGCTGCTCCTGATTAGAACAGGCAGTGGAGACCCTTTCAGACAAGGCAGCTGCTTAAAGGGAATGGCTCATATGCAGGAAACTATTAACTTACACGAAAGTTCAAAAACTAAAAACCTGGGGTACTCGTATGAAGGATTATGATGTCTCCACACTAATGCACAGAGTATGGGAAACAAGCAGGATGAACAAGAAGTCCTAATAAAGGGGACTGTCATCTAACAGACATTACAGAAACCTGGTGGGAGAACTCTCACCACTGGAATAATAGGATTGTGGGGTACAACTTATGCAAAAGGGACAGACAAAGATGGGAGAAGAGTAGCACTATGTGTTAAGAACGGATATACTTGTGAGAGTTCAGCTGAGAGTCTTTGGGTACAAATAAAAAGAGGGGTCTATGAAACATTATCTGAGCTAGATGGGAGCTGGGGGAATTGCCCTTCTTCCTTTGGTCCAGCATCAGTATGTGCGGGCCGATCCGGGAAATTATTTCTGATAATCAGAGGGACAGAACATTTTTAACACCTTTCACACTTCTACCAATCGCCCTACAGACCACATACATTGTTACAGTGTTTTAACAGGACACTCGGCATCAGGGAGTAAACAAAGGCACAAAACATTAATACAGCATTTTGACAGTCAGGTCACTCAGCATCAACAGTAACCAAATTTATTCTGTTTATAATCTGTGACTGCCTAGAACTATGGAAAAATTAACTAAGGCACAGCTTTTCTATTTGTTATGCGAAGGGAACTCAAAGATACTGAAAGCAGTCAACAAGGTGGAGAAGGAAATCCAAAAGACTAAGAAAGAGCTTTTAGATAGAACCGACGGTTTGAAAAAAACAGCTGATGAAAACACAACTCAGCCAACAATACATCAAACGAGAATTCAATGTACGGAAATTAATCAACAGGAGGGGGAGAGAGCTAGGGACGTTAAAATCAAAAGCACCTTGGAAGAACTTGGGAAAACAGATTTAAGGAAGGAAAGCACCAAAAACCTGGAAGTCTATTTAGAGCAGGAAGTGATTTGGATCAACAAAATAAAAAGAGTCTATTCAAAGGCGACAGCACGCAGGAAGCTATCAGGAGATATCTCTGTGCGACTAGAGGAAGAGATCCAGATTGACAAAGTATACAGAGCCTACTTAAAGGCGACTGCAAGCAAGAATCAAGCAAGGGACTTCTTTGGCCCTGACAGAAAGGCAACCAGAAATACTCTATGCAGGAACCATCAGGCGACATGGAAAAGAATACAATTTCATTTTCTGCGACCACCTGAAGAATGTGATGAACAGTGGAGCACTCTCTTGGTTTCCTGTGGGAAAGGCAGCAGCAGTAACTCTTAGGTCAGGGCCAATATATGAAGGGAACTGACTTTATATTACCTAAGACAATAATAGAATATATTCTTATAATAGATTATACTCTCATATGTATCAACAATTACTCTGCTAAGAAAGATGGTAATAACTTCTAGATCAGGATCAATATGTTATGGGAACTGAATATGTATGCTAATATGTATGCTAAAAGAGGATGGCAAACTATACTTCATATGTATTAAAAGACAGCAGCAGTAACTCTTAGGTCAGGGCCAATATATGAAGGGGACTGACTTTATATCACCTAAGATAATAATAGAATATACTCTTATAACAGATTATACTCTCATATGTATTAACAATTATTTCGTTAAGAAAGATGGTAAAAACTTCTAGATTAGGATTAATATGTGATGGGAACTGAATATGTATGTTAAAAGAGGATGGCAAACCATATCAGCTGGTCGCTTTTTCTCTTTTACTTTCTGTAAATGCTTTATATAATAATAAATAATAAAATTATTTAAAAAAAAAACAGTAACCAAAGATTTCCGTACTCTGCTGGCAGTGTAGGAAAACTTCGCCACAAAATTATCTTTATCTGCAAGCAAGATGTTAATTAGATGACCACCTGTAAGTCCAGAGAACCTAGATAGCAAGGGCAAGATTAAACGGCTTCTGGCAACCTTATAAAAGTCACAGTATAATAAAATATGGGCAATCGATTCAATTGCACCTGAATTGCAAGGGCATAGTCGGTCCTCTACAGGCACATGCTGCAGTCTTCCACTTAGCAGTGCTGATGGAAATGCATTGAACCGGGCCCTCGAAAAAGCCCATCAAAATTTAGTAAAGGTGATATATGTTAGATATGGTGCAGTAGAAAGTCCCTCCCAGGACTTTAGTAACCTATATGGGCTTGGGAATAAAGCCATCTCATTTTGCAGCTCAATATCCATAAGTCGTTGATAGACCAGATGTTTTGCTTGCCTGTCCCTCATTTCTAATAGATGATCAGGAGCTAAACTAATTCTAAGAAGTTTGTTAATTATTTCTGAACACCAGGTGGGTTGTGGGTTAACTGACAAGAAAGAAGGAATAAGGCCTAAAGGTTGAAGATAAATTTTTAGACAATAATTAATTATTGTTATCCATGCCCTGGTCTCTATTTTTATCAACCCTGCCTCCTGCTGGAGAACTATATTAGCTGTACACCTTGGAACATTAAAGAGGGCTCTTAGGAAACCTGCTTGAATTTTCTCTAAGGGAGCAAAATTGGAGTAAGGGCCTAATTGGCCACCATATGTAAGTTGAGCCAGTGATTTGGCTGAAAACAGTTTGATTGCAGCAGGAATGAAGCCACCACCCTTAGTTCGATAGAATCCTAAGATAGCCGCTGCACTCTTCTGAGCAGCGGCAGCTACTGAGTGAATAGCTTCATTGACTATGCTAAAGCCTTTGATTGTGTGGAGCACAACAAATTGTGGAAAGTTCTTAAAGAGATAGGAATACCAGAGCATCTTATCTGTCTCTTGAGAAACCTATATGCAGGTCAAGAAGCAACAGTGAGAACCAGGCATGAAATCACTGATAGGTTCAAAATTGAGAATGGAGTTTGGCAAGGCTGTATACTGTCGCCTTCCCTATTTAACTTGTATGCGGAGCACATAATGAGAAAGGCGGGGTTAGATGAGTCACAAATTGGAATCAAAATTGCAGGGAGAAAGATCAACAACCTGAGATATGCAGATGATACCTCTCTAATGGCAGAAAGCAAAGAGGAACTAAAGAGCCTGTTGATGCGGGTGAAGGAGGAGAGTGCAAAAGTCGGCTTGAAACTTAACATCAAGAAAACAAAGATCATGGCATCCGGCCCTCTCAATTCCTGGCAAATAGATGGGGTAGAAATGGAGATAGTGACAGATTTTATTTTCCTGGGCTCCAAGATCACTGCAGATGGGGACTGCAGCAAATAAATTAAAAGACGCTTGCTCCTGGGGAGGAAAGCTATGGCAAATCTAGACAGACACATCTAACAAAGCAGAGACATCACCCTGCCAACAAAAGTGTGTCTAGTCAACGTTATGGTCTTCCCAGTTGCAATGTATGGCTGTGAAAGTTGGACCCCAAGAAAGGCCGAGCGTCAAAGAATTGAGGCTTTTGAACTCTGGTGCTGGAGAAGACTCTTGCGAGTCCCTTGGACTGCAAGGCGAACAAACCGGTCAGTCCTAGACGAGATCAGCCCTGACTGCTCTTTAGAAGGCCAAATCCTGAAGATGAAGCTCAAATACTTTGGCCATCTCATGAGAAGGAAGAACTCCCTGGAGAAGAGCATAGTGCTGGGAATGACTGAGGGCAAAAGAAGAAGGGGACGACAGAGAATAAAGTGGCTGGATGGAGTCACTGAAGCAGTAGGTGCGAGCTTAAATGGACTCCGGGGAATGGTAGAGGACAGGAAGGCCTGGAGGATCATTGTCCATGGGATCGCGATGGGTCGGACACGACTTTGCACCTAACAACAACAACAATTGTTGTGAACTGGCCTAAACCATTTTTAGATAATAGACTGAGGTTATCAACATGGAGCCATGGGTGCATGGGTCCCTGTCAGCACCTTTTCTGGTACTCGCCAAATGATTTTAGAAAGCATTAGGATTGGTCTTATTACTTAATAGATAGATTATTGCAATCAGCTGAACATTGATAGTGTGGATTGGTTTTAATGGTTTTAACTATGGGTTTTATTGCAATTTTTATCTTGTAAACTGCCGTGAGCCTAAGGGAACGGCAGTATAAAAGTTTAGTTAAATAAATAAATAAACAAACAAACAAATAAATAAATAAATTGTCCTCCATTTTATATAAGTTTTGAGTTCTTGCTGATAAACTTGCAAAGCTAAAATATCCAGGTAGGACCTGCAAGCAAATCTGTCCCATAAACAATACTAAAAGGTGAAACACCCGTAGTGGAATGGACCACATTATTGTATGCAAATTCAGCCAGAGGTAGTAGGGAGACTCAGTCTTTCTGTTGATAGTTGGTGAAGCATCGCAGGTACTGTTCCAGCACCTGATTGACCTGTTCCATTGGAACATTTGACTTGGGGTGGTAGCCCAACGTTAGGGCTAGTTCTACCCCCAAATGTTTGAGGAGTTCCCTCCAGAACTTTGCAATGAACTGTAGCCCACAGTCAGACAAACAACATGTGGGTACCCCGTGGAGTTTGTACACGTGTTGTATGAACAGGGAAGCCAATTTGGGAGCTGTGGGTATTGTGGCACAGGGGATGAAGTGGGCTTGTTTGGAGAACGCACCCAAATTACCATTTTCCCTTGACTGGAGGGAAGAACCATGATGAAATCCATGGTAATCTCTTTCCATAGACATGGGTGTGCTTAGCGGCTGCAGTAAAACCTTTGGCTTTCCCCCTGGGGTTTTGTGGTTATACGGATGGGGCACCATTTTACATACATTTCCACATTGGCTCTGTAAGAAGACCAGCAACAATGCCTTCAGACTAGATGCAGCATTTTAACAAATCCAAAATGCCCAGCTGGCTAAGAATCATGACACAACTTGAGTACTTGGTCCGGGAGGTTCTCACCTACAGGGCTCTCCCGGTGCCGGAAATCGAGGGGGTGGAGTGTGTCGGTATTGGATGGGACTCGGTCGAGAGTTTGGCTATCTGGTTGGTATACCATCCGCCCAATGCGCCGCCAGATGTCCTGCCCCGCCTGCTGGAGGCGGCGGCCGCCTGGGCGTTGCAGTACCCCAGGCTTTTGATCCTGGGTGACTTCAATGTCCACGCGGACGCGCCCTCTCCAGTCCATGGCGGAGACCTGGTGTCATCCATGGCGACACTAGGACTTTCGCAATTTGTTGCTGGGCCCACCCATCACGCCAGACACACACTCGACCTGATTTTCGGCACTGGGATAGAAGTGGATCTGGATACAGCTTTGGCTGTGCCGTGGTCAGACCACTATGCCCTGCGGGCCTGGCTCGGGATACCACCCCCCCCCCAGTTGGGCGACGGGCGCATTTTAGCCCGCCCGCGGAGACTTATGGATCCAATAGGATTCCGGAATGCTCTGCGGGACCCGATGCCTCCTGGCGACTCACTGGCGGCCCTGGTGGCGGACTGGCAGTCCTGCCTATCGGCTGTCATAGATGAGATTGCCCCTAAACGTCTTCTCTGCCCTCGACTCAAACGGGCACCCTGGTATACCAGGGAGCTTCGGGAGAGAAAAAGGGAAGTGAGACGACTGGAGCGAGTGTGGTGGAAGACTCGCGACGAAGCTACGAGAACATCTCATCGCACGCTTATGAGGGCGTATGAGATGGCGGTGAAAGTGGCAAAACGGGAATTTTTTGCCGCGGAAATCGCGTCCGCAAGCTCTCGCCCGGCCCAACTATTTAGAACAGTTAGATCCCTCACCGCCCTTGAGGGGCGCCAAAATAGTAGGAAATTAGAACTAGGCTGTGAGGCTTTAATGAGCCATTTTATGGACAAAGTCTCGTCGCTCCGCCGCGCTCTTCCCGCCACAGTTAATACAGTAAATGAACTGGAGACCTGTTGGCCGCCTTTGGAGGTGACGTTTGATGGCTTCAGACGGCTCTCTTTACCCGAAGTGGACGAGTTGCTAGGTTCGGTCAGAGCGACCACGTGCCCCCGCGACCCCTGTCCATCATGGCTCCTCAAAGGAGGGGGCCAGAAGATAAGAGGCCAGCTCAGGGATATTGTCAATCTCTCCCTGGATTCCGGGGAGTTCCCTGAGCAGCTAAGGGAGGCAGTGGTTCGCCCTCTCCTGAAAAGATCTATGCTGGATCCGCGAGACCCAGACAGCTACCGCCCGGTATCGCACTTAGCGTTCCTGGGCAAGGTGGTTGAAAGGGCCGCGGCAGACCAGCTCCTGGCATTCTTGGAAGAAACTTCGGCAGTTGATCCATATCAGTCTGGCTTCCGACCTGGCCACGGGGTGGAGACGGTGCTGGTCGCCCTGCTGGATGATCTCCGTCGCCAGCTGGACAGAGGCGGATCGGCAGTGCTGGTTCTTATGGACCTGTCGGCCGCTTTTGACACCGTGGACCACGAATTGTTGGTCCATCGCCTCGCCGAAACGGAGATACGGGGCACAGCTTTACGCTGGATACGCTCCTTTCTCCAGGACCGGACCCAGAGGGTAGCAGTGGGGGATGAGCTCTCACGCTCCTACAGACTTCCATGTGGAGTCCCACAGGGTGCGGTCCTCTCCACCACATTATTCAACATCTTTATGCACCCTCTGGCCCAGCTGGTGCGGAGATTTGAACTGGGTTGCCACCAGTACGCTGATGACACCCAGCTCTATCTCCTCATGGACGGCCGCCCGGACTCTCCCCCGGAACCATTTGCCAGATGTTTGGAAGCGGTGACAGAATGGTTCGAGCAGAGTCGTCTGAAACTCAACCCCTCCAAGACAGAGGTCCTGTGGCTGGGACGTAGGGGGCGGGATCAGGAAGCACGCTTGCCCACCCTGGGAGGGGCACATCTCACCATCGCGTCCCAGGCCAGGAATTTGGGCGTGATCATTGATGCCTCCCTAACTTTGGAGGCACAGATCAAAAGGGTAGCAGGCCAGGCATTCTTCCAACTTCACCAGGCCCGACTACTAGCGCCCTACCTGTCCCCCGAACACCTGGCCACGGTGATCCATGCAACGGTCACCTCCAGAATAGATTTCTGTAACTTGCTCTACGCGGGCCTTCCCTTGTCCTTGATCCGGAAACTTCAGCTAGTGCAGAATGCAGCTGCTAGGGTCCTAACTGGCACACCTTGGAGGGCCCATATCCAGCCAGTGCTGAGGCAGCTGCACTGGTTGCCAATTGCTGCCCGGATCCGGTTCAAGGTTTTGGTTTTAACCTTCAAGGCTTTACGCGAGTTGGGACCCACATACCTGAGGGACCGCTTATCACCCTATGCCCCCGTAGAGCTTTACGTTCTGCGGGAGAAAATCTATTGGTCGTCCCCGGCCCTAGGGAAGCACGCCTGGCCTCGACCAGGGCCAGGGCCTTCTCGGTCCTGGCCCCTGCCTGGTGGAATGAGCTCCCAGGAGAGCTGCGGGCCCTGCGGGACCTTCCATCGTTCCGCAGGGCCTGCAAGACGGAGCTCTTCCGCCAGGTTTACGGTTGAGGCCAGGCTTAACATCTATGTCCCCCCGGGACCTGAGGATTGGGATTAGAGACGGGTACCACCAGTATCCCCTCTCCACTTGCTAGGGGGGGAATGGGTAGTTGATTAACCGCTCTTGCCAGGTAGTTATTAACTATTGATATGTTAATTGGTTTTTAATGTATTTTATGGGGTTTTATACTGTTGTAACCCGCCACGAGCCGCAAGGGAGTGGCGGGTAATAAATTCAATAATAATAATAATAATAATAATAATACTTCCCCAAGAACTGCACTTGGTATGTAAAGTTGCCCCTCTTTACAAAACAGCCTCTTCTTCTCTTGTAGGCTGGAACGGAGCTGTGGGAACTCACTATGCCCTCCCAAGTCCTTCTGCAGCCATCCTCTCAGGGTGGAGCCTAATCATGATGCCTTACTATGAGTCACAGCGGCTAGGCCCAGGTGGGAGGGGCTGAACACTGAGTCTACTATCGGGTCTGGCTTATTTTCATGAGCATCCGCCAAGAAATTCAATTTGCCTGGCAAATGTTCTGGGTAAACGAAACGCAAGAGAATTCTGCCCACCAGATCTGCTTAGCTGTTAAGATTACACAGTTGTCATAGGGCTAATGGCGCAGAGTGGTAAGGCAGCAGGCATGCTGTCTGAAGCTTTGCCCATGAGGCTGGGAGTTCAATCCCAGCAGCTGGCTCAAGGTTGACTCTGCCTTCCATCCTTCTGAGGTCGGTAAAATGAGTACCCAGCTTGCTGGGGGGTAAATGGTAATGACTGGGGAAGGCACTGGCAAAACACCCCGTATTGAGTCTGCCATGAAAACGCTAGAGGGCGTCACCCCAAGGGTCAGACATGACTCGGTGCTTGCACAGGGGATACCTTTACCATTACCATAGGGCTTAGAGGTTCTTACGATCAGACCATACCTCTAAAGGAGTCGGGGACCCCTCTAGCCAGTGCCTGTAGTTGGATAGAGCTAACTTGATGGGCACAGTCTCTTTCTTCCAGATAGCCCAATTCCTTTCAGTCTAGTTAAATTTCTTGGAAATATAGTCCAGTGGGTGTAAGTGCCCATCCGCCCCCTTCTGGAGGATCATTTTCCCCATTGCTACATCACTTGAGTCTACTTGCAAGGTAAAGGGCTTTGCGGGGTCTACATGTCTACATTTGCGGGGTCACTGGCAGTCTTCAAGCAAAGGTTGGATACACACTTTTCTTGGGTGCTTTAGGATGCTTAGGGCTAATCCTGCGTTGAGCAGGGGGTTGGACTAGATGGCCTGTATGGCCCCTTCCAACTCTATGATTCTATGTTGTAACACTGGCTTTGAGGTAAAGAATCTCCTGAGTTCATTAAAAGCAAACTGGCATTCCCCTGTCCATCGTTACGGGGTGCATGGTCTCTTTCCCTTTTGTTTTCAACAGTGGGAGCACAACCCTGGCAAAGTTCAGTATGAAGGTTCAGTAAAACTTTGTGAATCCTAGGAAATGTTGTAGCTGTTTTCAAGTGCGGGGTGCCTCCCAGCTCAGCAAGTCCTTTACTTTATTGGGATCCATGCCCAGCCCTTGTGGCGATATCCCCCCAAAAGTCTAGACTTTACTTATGAAATTCGCACTTAGAGTTTGGCATACAAATGGTATTCCTTTAACCTCCCCAGCACTTCCCGCACCAAAGCCACATGCCCCTCTATAGTCTCAGAGTATAACAAAATGTCAAGACTCCGTTATACAGCAAATCATGGAGTACCTCCTTGATCAAGTTCATAAACACGCAAGTTGCGCTAGATAATCCGAATGGGATAATAAGATACTCGAACTGTCCCAGAGGGGTGTTAAAAGCTGTCAAATGTTCATGCCCCTTTTTAATGCGCACCCAGTAATAAGCCTCTCTGGGACCCAATTTTGTAAATACCTTTCCCGTGTCCAGTTGGCTCAGCAAGTATTTTATTAAGGGAAGAGAGTATGCATTAGAATTAGAGACTGCGTTCAGAACCTGGTAATCCATGCAATGTCTCAACAAGCTGTATTTTTTATGAACAGGACTGGGGTAGCCATGTGGGAGGTTGTGGAATGAATGAAACCTCCAGCCAGATTCTTGGGGACTCATTGAGTAGATTTTGTCTTTGGGTAGCAATTCCCACAGTTTCAGTTCAATCGCCCAACTGGTCTTCTGATGGGGAGGCAGTTTATCACACTCCCACTCTTCGAACATGTTTCTCAAGTCCCAATACTCCTGAGGGAGCCCTGCATCCACCTCCTTCCTCACTCTGGCATGTCTCAAGTCCCAATACTCCTGAGGGAGCCCTGCATCCACCTCCTTCCTCACTCTGGCATGTTCCTATGGTGGGCTTGACACCCTGGGTCATTGAAGGTGAGCATCTGCGCCCGCCATCATACACTGGGGTTATGCTTGCACAACAATCTAGACCTAGCACAAATGGGAAGGCAGCGTGGGGTGCGATGACCGGCTGGATGCTCTCCCAGTGCTCCTCTATGTCCAAGTTCAATGGAGCCATGTGATTTACAGTTGTGCATCCCTTGGATAATTCTCCATCCATCTGGGTGAATCTTATGGGGCATATTAGAGATTCAAATCAAACAACTGAACCACCTTATCTTTTGTATAAATGTTTTATTATTATTATGATTATGCCAATAAAAGTTTTTGATTGATTGATTGATTGATTGATTGATTGATTAGAGGCTCCCGCACTACCCTCAATGCCTTCACCATCTCAGGGTTGAGTAGAGTTCTTGTGCACCCACAATCTAGTACCCCCTGTACCCTGACCCGTACCTCAGTCTGTGGATCAGATAATGTCACTGTGATCAGGAAAGGAATGGGTTTTACTGAGTGATTGCCCCTACCACGGACCTGTTGGTGGGGCTGTCTCATGACGGGTCGGCCCCATTTCCCACTGGCTTGCAGGAAGCCACCTCCTCTGAGGAGTCATCCGAGGAGGAACTCTCCATGGATTCCACCAGTGGGTTGAGGAGTGCCTGGATGGTCTTCTTGGCTGGGCTGGCCTGGCCGTGGAAGAGGGAGCCGCTGCCTTGGGCGGTGCTTTTGGCAGAGCTGGACCTGAGGTGGTTGGCTTCTTCACTTTCTTGGAGGTGCATTTGGCTGGGAAATGGCCCTGGCCTCCATGCCCCAAGCACAAACCCTTCTCCTGGTCCTGGGCATCATAGGCCAGGTGGCTTCAAGGTGGCTGCCCTATGAAGGATGCTGGGCCTCTTCGCCGCCTTCTCCCCAGCATCTCTGGCATTCACCAATTCCCAAATCCACATCCTGCCCTCGATCTCCCTGGCCAGCTGAATCTACCCCATTAGGGTAGCTGGATGCACTTGTCCCAGGCACTGCTGCAGCAGGTCTCTACGGAGACCATCTTGGAAAGCTTGAACCCAGTTGGACTTATTCCACTCTGTTAATCAGGCTGCTAGGTGTCTGAAGTTGCTGGTGTACTGCGATACTGTCTTAGTGCCCTGGCACAGGCTGTGAAGCTCTTCTCATGCAACATCTCCTCCCAGTGGGTCCTCAAACCAATTCTGGAATGCTTGTGTAATCCAGTGTCCTGGGTGCTTTGAAATCAAACAGGCCCACATACCATTCTGCGGCTTCTCCCTCCTGGAAATTGCCAACGAAATGGACCCGCTCGACCCCCTCAGTAAACAAATAACGACAGTCCATCATATAGCCATGTAGCTGGATCAGGAAATGGACCAACTTGCTTGGGGAACTGTCAAACTTCACAGAACCTGTGAGTTCTCCTCCGTGGCCCTGGCTCTGGGACCGGAATGGGGTGTGTCTCCTCCCGCTGCACCCTTTGCAGTGGCGGACGTCTTTGGAGTGATGGGAGCCAGGGTCCTTGACGTTGGATCTGGAACCACCAGTTCTGCATCCCTGTCCTCCGAGTTGTTTATCATCCTATTTGTCTGGGATCATTTTCCCCATCTCTGCATGGAATTGCCGGCCCATCCTCTGGACCTTCTTGCCCTTATTAGGGCTGCTAGGAGGTCAGTAGCCATATCCAGTTTACCCTGCATATCAGTCATATCCTTGGCAGCCCCAGTTTCCACATCTACCTGGCCACAAGCCCCTCCAAATGACCACCCATGGGGCTCCTAATCACAGTGTGTCACGGGCCATTGTCCCCTCCATTCAGTAATGTGCTGCAAGGCCATGCTCCCACTCCATGAGGATGTGATCAGGGCCCTTGCCGCACCTGACTTCCTCCGGCCTCAGGCGGCCAATCAGCTCCACTGTTCTTTGGGTGCGTCCCAGGAAGCATCTTCCTTCTTGCACTCTGTGGCACTGTCAACCTGGGTAGTAGATGAAGTAGATTCTGTGGCTAATGCTGGCTGCATGTGGAGACCGGGTTGTAATCAACAGGGAACACGAGTTCTGTCTAATCATCATAGTGCTCCATTTCCCAATAAGCCAAATTTCTGTATAAGAAAGTTTCTCTAATCAGGTACAAAGACATCCATACAAAGCATAGACAGGACTGGGGCTGCAGGTTTGTGATCAGCTATATAGAATGCAAGAACACCCCATTCCTCTCTCCCTAAGACCAAACAGTGATAAAAATCAAACTACAAAGGGGTGTGTGTGTGGGGGGTGGGTGGGAAGCAGGATTAAAGGGTCGAGGCCTGGCTGTGGGAAAGTGAGGGTTATAAACCACAAACAACATTGAGGTGCTAAGAGCAGACAACTGAAAAGCATCACAGGAGAGGCAACACGTGACAGCAGCAATAATCAATCATGGCAGCAATTCCAGGGGGATTCTGACAGCTGACCATACCTGTAACCCCTAAACTTCTAAAGAGGATACAAGTGTAAATCTTGGCACCCATCGGATGACTGAGAAATGCATCAGTCCATGTTGTAATCCAAAGAGGCCTTCAGAGTTCATTTCTCTCTTAATAGTCAGTCAGTTGTCACGACAAGTCTCTCTTCAAAAGAAATCTGCCAGGATGTTGCCTGTGTCACCAAAAAGGGACTGCAGGAGAGATACACGTCCTTCTTATCTGGGCCAGTGTACTCTATGGTTATTCCTTGTGATGCCAAAAGTAACGTTAGGAACTCACATGATATTTCAATGGATAGTATCAGATCGCAGATCTTCATGAGGTAACCAATGCTTTATAATTCATTTTAAAGTTGTCAACATCAAATAACTCCCCTTTCAAGTCTTCAGCCAAAAGAACCTGTCCACATCTTTAGTTGTTGTTGTAATAAGATTGAGTAATAAGTATAGGGGATTTCTTCTTTGGCTACTTGGAGGTCAGTGCACTGCCCTGAAAGAGGCACTGATGACCTCTGCCAGGACCCATTTTGAAAGCAGTCTCAGTCTATGAGCTGGGATTCCCCCCTCCCAGGGACATACTACTTTCTTATGTCTCAGTGGTTAGGTCTGCTCTGCAAAGGACCACTGGAGAATGGAAGATTTGTTTTGCTTACTGAGAATCTTCCAATGCAGTCATTTTCTCGATGGAGACAGATCTCTGTCATCTGGAGTTCCGTGGTAATCCTGGCAGATCTCCAGGTCCTACCTGGAGGCTGGCAACCCTAGGCCTGGCAGCAACCTGTTACTTAAAAACATCCAACTAGGCCTGCTTGCTTCCTACTGTTCAACAGGCTAAATAAATTATCTGAAGCAGTGGTCCCCAATCCCCAGTCCAGGGACCAGTACCGGTCCGTGGATCAGTTGGTACCGGACCGCGGCTCCTCCTCGTCCTCCTCCCTGGCTGCTGCCTTGGGGGTGCCCTGCTACTCTGTCGCCAGCTCCCCTTTGGTGCTCTCCAGCGGCCACCATGACTGGGGCTCCCCCTCGGCCTGGCACTGCACAGCTGCTACTGGCAGCGCCCCCCAGTGGGCGGCGGAAAGTCAGGGGCACAGCGGGAAAGCAAGCAGCAGCAGGGGCTCAGGCGGCAGCAGCAACATCCCTCGGCAAAAGACTATCCCCCCCCCCCCCCCGGACTCAGTAAAATTGTCAAGTGTTGGCCGGTCCCCGGTGCTAAAAAGGTTGGGGGCCACTGTTCTAAAGTATTTATTCATTTGTTTCTTGCTGCAGAAGTTCACTGGGTGATTTTGGACCAGTCACTGACCTCCCAGTGCTGTTGTGCAGATAAAAAGGAGAGGAAAATAATGTATGCTGCTTTGGTCCCCAGGGTGAGGCCAAGCAGGGTATAAATGAATTATTCATAGAATCATAGAATAGTTGGAAGGAACCTTATGGGTCATCTAGTCCAACTCCCTGCCCTGTGCAGGACACTCACAACCCTATCGCTCACCCACTGTAACCTGCCACCCCCTTGAGCCTTCACAGAATCAGCCTCTCCGTTGGATGGCTCTCCAGCCTGTTTAAAAATTTCCAAAGATGGAGAACCCACCACCTTCCGAGGAAGCCCGTTCCAATAAGAAACCGCTCTGTCAGGAACTTCTTCCAGATGTTTAGACGGAATTTCTTTTGAATTACTTTCATTCCATTTGTTCTGGTCCGTCCCTCTGGAGCAAGAGAGAACAATTCTGCTCCATCCTTCATATGGCACCATTTTAAATACTTGAAGATGGCTATCAAATACCCTCTCAGTCGTCTCCTCTCTAGGCTAAACAGACCAAGCTCCCCCAACCTTTCTTCATACGTCTTGGTCTCCAAACCCCTCACCAGCTTTGTTGCCCTCCTCTGGACACGTTCTCATTTGTCTACATTCCTCTTCAATTGGGGTGACCAAAACTAAATACAGTACTCCAACTGAGGCCAAACCGTGACCTGGACATGATACTCCGTTTGATACAGCCCAAAATCCCATTTGCCTTTTTAGCCACTGAGTCATACCACTGACTCAAGTTCAATGTATGGTTTGCTAAGACTCCTAGATCCTTTTCGCACATGCTACTGCCAAGACAAGTCTCCCCCATCCTATATTGGTGTATTTGGTTTTTCCTACCTACATGCAGAACTTTACATTTGTCCCTATTGAACTTCATTTTATTCAGTTTAGCCCACTTCTCGAGCCTATCAAGATCATCCTGTATTCTGTATCCCCCTCTAATCCCTCATCCAAATCATTTATGAATATGTTGAACAACACAGGCCCCAGGAAAGATCCTTGGGGCACTCTACTTGTCACTCTTCTCCAAGAAGATGCTGAACCATTAACAAGTACCCTCTGGGTACGATTCGTCAACCAGTTATTGATCCACCTGACAGAATTAGGATCCATACCGCATTTTACCAATTTGTGAACAAGAATATCATGTGGAACCATATCAAAAGCTTTACTGAAATCCAGATGAACTATGTCCACGGCATTCCCCTGATCCAGCAAGGTAGTCACTTTCTCCAAAAGAGATAAGGTTGGTCTGACTTGCGAAACCCATACTGAGTCTTAGAAATCACAGCTCTCATACATATTATTATGTATTCAATTTCTCTACTGCCCTATTGGGCGGTATGCAGATCAAGATGGGAGGAGGATAAAATGTTGGTGAGTTAATAGCTGAGAAAGAGCAAACTGGGCAGGGACCTGGGGCACTGTAGAACTGAGCAACACTTTTCCTAGGCGGAGGCCGTTGGGGGAAAGCTTCAGACGGGGGGGGGGGGGGGCAGAAAAGCAGATTGGCTGTTTGATAGGAAGGAGACGGGAGTGTCCAATTCACACACACAACAGAAGCTGAGGTTTTTCTCTGTCTCCCCAAAAGTAACAGAACAAGTTTGAGTCAAGTCAGGCCCGTTTAAGACCACTGAAGTTTAATGTTATCAGTTAGTTCAGAATGGCCTCATGAGAGGAATTTGGAATTCACAGACAGCTCTAGAGGTCAGGCTGGCATAATCAACTGAGCTTTCATGATGTTCTTCACAGAGGCACTTTATCTGTGGAGTCATGGACTGGAACTGCAATGGCCTTTGGCTCCCAGAGAATCAGGCCTCCGCTGGCGTCTCCTGTAGTCCTTCAAGATGTTGTGAAGATACCAACAACGTGATCCCAGTTATCGCCATGGCTGGTGCAGGGAGCAGTGATGTTCTGGGGAGGAAGCAGATGCCTTATCTTTTATGAGCCTCATTGTCCTTTCTTATTTTCTTCTCTTACGGCTGTGATGCTTGTCTTCATCCCTATAATAAATTAAACACACTGTTATAGAAGACATTTATGTCTCCACTGGATGCAGCAAACAAATCCAAAGTATCCCTAAACGAGCCCTTTAATGACATAGATCAGGGCAAGTAATGAATCTCATGAAATCACAACAGCAGCTTGGTTGACAAGACAGTTAAGATAAAAAGGGGTTAGCCACTCCATCATGTAGGGCTCCTGATGTATCAAGAGAAATCCCGACATTCTGGTCTGTCACTGTTAACTTCCACAGTGGATTCTTACCATGATATCGTAAGCCCCCAGATACCAGCCTTGCATAATTGCAGAGTGGGTGTGTCCCTAGCAAGGGGCTTCCAAGGGAGAGGTATCAGAGGTGGGTTTCTCATTGCCTTCCTCCACAGTGTCCTCCTTGGAGTCTTCCTATTCAGGTTGGCTTCCAAAATCAAGCCACTTTTCGTCCCAGCTTTGTATTCCAAGCAAGACTTAATTCTATGTTTAACAACACCGTCTCAGTCATTGTCAGCAGAATTGTTTTAAGGCTGGGATTTGGGGCAGAAGGAATACTGTAAAGGACACATAGCAGCATTACACGAAGAAGAGAATGTGCTCCTCTGGATTCATACTAAACCAGTGTATGGAGGACACCGGTTACTTCCAGGCCAGCCCTTTCTTGTCTTTGAACCTTCTAACGGGAATCCAACAGGCACAGGGGTATAAGGACTCCACCAAGACACGGAGGCCAATGAAATGACACACCTCCCTCTGTTCCTTCGAGAATCCCCATCTCGCTCTTTCTCCTGACTCTTTCTTTGTTTGCCTGGACTTCTGCTGGGGTCCTTCCTGCATCTAGAATGAAGCACATCCCTTGAACTTCCACAGGACTGTCTTGAATCAGTCGATGCAGATCTACGCTCTTCCTTGCTAAAGAAAGGGGGGGAAACATTTATGGAAAATGTTTACAAAGGATACAAATCCCTTAACTGAAAAACAACAGCTGGTCTCCTTCCAAAACCCCAAACATAAAACAAACATTTTGGAAATACCCTTCCCTGACTCCTCCCACAGGATTGCCAATGCAACGGCCCCTTGAGGTGGTGGGCCGTGGCCTGACTCTGGGTACCAACCTTGGACTTCCTTAGGTGGAAGCCTCCCCAGGGCCAAATTGGATAACGCTTCTGCGTCCGCATGCAGTGTCCTCAAGCAGCCAGAGAAACGGCTGCATGTTTCTCCTAGAACAGCTCCCCAGCTGCCCCACTCTCAGTAAGCCATGCCAGCTCCTCATATAACTGGGGGCAGGGTGCTTAGCAGCAAAAGACAGAATTGTTGTGTTGCCTTTTTTCCTTTGTGGAAAGGACTGGGTTTAAATAAGATGTTACCAGGCAAAATAGCATAGCTCTCAAAAGAGCCAGATTCAGCAATGGCAGGGCTGTTATAACCCTGTAGTTTCTGCCATGATTTTAGATTGATTGTTTAGGTTGCTAGCATGTAGGGTTAATCTGACCTGTTGGCCATGTTTTACAGCACTGATGCTCCTTCCTGCATTCATTCCTCCTACCGTCTCCTTGCATCTCTCATCCCTTCCCCATCTATCTCTGTTCCCCTCTGGAATGCAACTTTGGGATCTCTGTCTGGTTGTTGAGACTATTTGAAGTCTTCCCTCTTCTCCTGGGACCCCACAGGAGCATGTGTGTGTGTGTGTGGGGGTGTGTTAGATGCTGCATCCCATTCCAATTCGACAAAGCCAGGCTGAGTGGCCATGCTTACTCAATGAAAGAAATCTTTTGCTTCAAATCAAGCGCTTGCTTTTCTGTGTAACTGAAGATCCTCACAGGCCATTGTCCCATGGATGCTTCCCTTTCTGAGACCGACATCTAAATGTTCCAGAGCATGCTTCCTTGCCCTGGAGAATGCTGATTGGTTCACCTGGAATCTGTCCTGGACTCCCTTCCAGCCCACCTCCACTAACAGCTATCCCCCAGAAGTGGGTTGGAGATGGCAGCAGGCAGCACAGATTGTTTACTTGTAAAATATTATCTGTACATTACACACACTCTCTCTCTCTCACTCAACAGATCTCATAAGACAGTAGCAACATACTCTATGTGAGGTTATGCTACTAGTCCATCACAAATGACGCCACCTCCAATTCTGAGCACCAGTATACATGCAAGAAGGAGAGTTTTTCAGGTGCTGATTTTTACCTTCCTGAAGATTTTGCTGAGAAAGTCAACCTTCCATCTTCACCACCTTTTATGTTCTTGTTTTCTTCCTGCCAATGTGTGGCAAGTTCTTCCATGTGCACCCCGATTACATCCCGGATCACCTGGGCAGAGATTAAATATACTGAAATTAGTCAGCACAAGAGGGGCTGTGAAAAGGAGGAAGAATCTGGAAATCCCCACCTCTCCGATACCCCAGGCTAATTTCCCGCCACTCTTTTCTTCCTTAACTGACTCAAGCGCTCAACATTCCATGCTCTTGGGGCATGAAAAGCCCTCACTAGGCCATTCCCCAACACCATAAACTGACAACATTCCTCCATCCTTGAGCTTCATCTCAAGGATGTAGAGCAGCTTTTTCCAACCTTTGGACCAGGCAGGAACCTCAGAAACATCTTTCAGGCCTTGAGGTACCATAGATGTCAAGTGGCTGTGCTCCCTGCCACATCCCCAGATGCAAATGCAATATAAACCAGCCTCCCCATCTCCTCATCCCACCCACTTTGGTTGCAAAGGATGCATCAACAACAATAACATCAACCCCAGCAATCTCCCCACCTCACTCCTCGCTTGTTCTCTTTCCCCACCCAGAGATGGTGGCAGCAGGGGAAGGAGGAGGCGGCACAGAAGCCGCTGCCAGTGAGGAAGGAGCAGGACGGGCCAGGTGTGTGTGTGGGGGGGGGGGGGGAGGGACCCGAAGCTGGCATTACTGATGGGACGTGCCGGCCAGGGCGGTGGAGCAGAGCTGGCGTTGATGGGCAGATGTGCTGCTTTGGCTGTCTCGCTAGGAACCCCCATGCTGCAGTAACAATGAGGGGCTCTCCCCACACACTGCAGCCCTGATGGAGACTCCTGACTTGCCGTGCAATCCTAAGAAAATTTACTCCAGTCTAAGCTCATCTATTTCATTGCGTTTAGACTGGAGTAACTCTTTAGGATCACGCTACAAGTCTCTGGGTGGTCTGCTTTCGTGACAGATGGGGTGGGGGGTCAGCTGCTTCACTACTGGGGTGATGCACGAGTGGGGCTGGACAGGAGCTCTCTAAAGTTTGGGGGTGGCCGCAGGTGTGGGCCCTTGGAGATGGCCAATGCTGCAAGAGGGAGCATATTAAGCATTTACTGACCAATCTAAACACTTTATAATGTGGAAATGTCACTCAAACTGAAAAATACTTTGGAGCTCTGGCAGACCCTGAGCTCTGACCCAAACTCCCCAACCGCAGCACTCACCTCTGTGTAGGATTTCTTTGTTATATGAACATTTTTTGCTCTATAGGACTGCCGCCGTCTTTTATAATCCCGCATCTCTGCGAGAATTTCAAGGTGGGATTTTGGACCCTTCTGGCCATCATCTATTGGATGTTGAAGCAAAAATAGATGTACTGTTTTACTTTACAAAAGAGCAGTGCTACAACCATAGTCAGCTTGGGGGGTCAGGGAAGGTGATGTGTCCCTCCTCCTTTTGCCAGTGAAATGCAGCAGAGGGCTGTGGCTGACCCCTCTACCCTTTTAGCAGATGCTAAATTGGGAGGCCTGGAAGCCATTTCTATTTGCCGCAGGCAGCTGGGCAAGTGCAAGAACTGCAGGCTGCTGCCAGCCCCCACTGTCATGTTCAAAGTCTCCTTCTCTGGATGTTTCTAACCAGAGGCTAGAGAGTCATCTGACAGGAATGCGGGTTTTATGGCCTTAGGCAGAGGGGAGTGGGTGGGCAGGAAGGGATGGGCCAGGGTTTGTCTCTTGTGGCCCTTTCTGGCATAACCAGGTAATCGCTAATCGCCACTGTGTGACGGGAGGTGAATTCCCTCCAGGCCAGGCTGGATTCTGAAGATTTTTGGAGGTGGTGGTAGGGATCACTTGGGCATGAAATTCGGGTCACTGTGAGTAAGCAGGTAGTCGAGAGTCCATGCACTGTGCAGGAGGTTAGACTAGATCACCCTGGACACCCCTTCCAACTCTACGATTATATAATGCTTTGTAAGAATTAAAGCATGTGCAGAGGCAAATATAGCCAAGTTGCTGGATTGATTATCATTAGCAATCCAAGGGTACCATAATGTATTTATAACAAAAGCAAACCCTCAAAAGAACATAATTAAAGAGAAATAAATGTCCCAAACCATGTGCCAAAACCTCTCTTCATGTTTTGCAAGTTTGGCATCTATTAAAAAATACTCCCATAATACTCTCCACCCCAGCCCAAACCTTGGTTCACTTTTGCTGCCAAATCGACAAAGAGATCACTGTCATTTTCTGCCAGCTGGGATCTTGATCTCTGGTTCCGGGTTTCCATGAGGACATAATTATAGAGTGCAAGGCGATCAGCTTGGGTCAGATCACAGATGGAACGCTTGTGGTTTTGTGGAACGTCAACAGGCAAAGTAGAATAAGCACCTAAAGAACGCATAAAAAGTTGACTCCGTTATTGCAAGCCAGTGTTGCTAGCCAGAGGGGCACAAAGAAGGTTTTGGAAATTCAAGATCCCAGTCTTGAAGAGAAAGCTAGAGGATGAACTGAACTTTTCAGGAGAACCTTCGCCATTAAGACAATCTCGGCACATAGGTTTTTCTCAGGAGCTGACTGCTTGGTACCACCTGTAGTTCAGGTTGGAAGTGACTAACAGAATGAAGGTGCTGCATCTTTCCTTGCAAAATGCAGTTTGATTTGATTGCCGTCATAACTGTATATCCTCTCTGTGGGCAGGACTCAATATCAGTTTTGTATGTTTACTGATAACAAATGAGGAAGGCACAGAGGAAGGTAAGCAGGATGGAAGTAGTTAACCACTTCCATACTTACCAAGTCTTCCTTCCTTGGCAAATCCCCCTGCCTCCAGGCCTGTCCTCCTCCCAGCTGGGGGGGGGGGGGAGAGCTGCAGGTGAGGCTCTGGCAAATAATCAGCAGGCAAATTAAGCACGTGCCTTCTGTCTGATAGCTGTTTCCAACTGTCCCAGAATAAGGGATTTAGGAGTTTCTTTAAAATGTCTACATGATACCCCACACCCACCCAGGCCTTGCAGGGCAAGAAGACTTCTACGTAGCTATGCAAATTTAACGATTTGCAGCTGGATTCAAACTGTACCCAATTAACTCACAGCCTCCCAGACTTGGTTCTCCATCTGTAAAAAGGGCTACAGTAACAATCCTAGTGGAAGATGGGTTGCAATTATTATCAACATGAAAATTTGCATATTGAAACAATGCTATAGTTGCAAAAATAAAGGTGCTGGACGGTTTACAGCCTGGCTGTATCGTCATGGGCTAGGCTTATTCTCAGAGTGAAGAATGAACAACTGAGCTTCAGATATGCAAATACTTCTACAATGCTCTAAGACAGTGGTCCACAACCTTCCGGTTGCCGCGGACCGCTGCTCCGGAGTGGCAGGAGAGGGCGGCCCGGGGCCCCGCGCACGCGCGGCAGCCCCAGTGCAAACGCGCATGCGTGTTTGTGCCACCGCCATGCCAGCGACCGCGGCTCCCTCTCCCGGCCCCTCCGGGCCGCCAGCAAATCGGCCGCCAAAGCGGCTGATTAGCTTGCAGCTCGGCAAGCTTCTCTCCCCCCCCGCCTCCCGAAACAAGAAGCTTGCCGGGCCGTGAGCTAATCGGCCGCTTTGGCGGCCGCTTTGCTCGCGGCCTGGCGAGCTTCTCGCTTCGGGGGGGGGGGGGCGGGGAAGAGGGAGCTGCGGCCCGGCGCCAAGGCCAACGCGGCCTGGCACCAGGCCGTGGCCCACGGGTTGGGGACCACTGCTCTAAGAGGAGATATAAACATTGATAGATGAACCGTCCCATATCAGAATGTTCTCCAGCACATAAGGCAAGGACTGGAACCAAGAACGGAACTTCAGGGACTTTTGCAACCTCCACTCCAGCCTGCATCAGGACAGTGGTGGTGGATACCAAGCAGTAGGAACCTTCTGGCACCAGAACCTGGCTTCTCTTTACCTGGACAATAACTTCCACTGTCTGTAGCAGCAGCAGCTTGTTTAATTATGTGGACTTGTAAATTCTTATCTGTAGTGAGTAAGAAGAAAGTGTTACCTATGCAGCATTCTACGTCTTTGATATTTACAGAACTCAGATAAAATGTAAATACATCTTTAGTTTTTGATGCCTGAAATACAGAAGATGGAGGAGGAGAAGAAGAAGAAGAGTTGGCTCTTATATGCCGCTTTTCTCTACCCAAAGGAGGCTCAAAGCAGCTTACATTTGCCTTCCCTTTCGTCTCCCCACAACAGACACCCTGTGAGGGAGGTGAGGCTGAGAGAGCCCTGATATTCCTGCTCGGTCAGAACAGCTTTATCAGTGCTGTGGCGAGCCCAAGGTCACCCAGCTGGCTGCATGTGGGGGAGTGCAGAATCGTACCCGGCATGCCAGATTAGAACCTAACCACTACACCAAGCTGGCTTTGGTGCACACAGGGAGCTAGCCAAAGTTTTTTAAATGCTTTTGCATGCTGAGCAATGTTTACAAAGGATAGACAAATCTCCAACAGCCAGAAAATATTTTAACTACCTGTATTTGCCGGCGTATAAGACGACTGGGCGTATAAGACGACCTCCCAACATTTCCACTCAGAATATAGAGTTTGTTACATTACATTACAGTACTATGGGCCACTATGGGCAGCTATGTCTATCCCAACTGAAGGGCACCTGGCGTAAAGGTTGACCCCCCCACTTGGAGGCATGTTTTTCAGGGGGGAAAAGTAGTCTTATACGCCAGCAAATACTGTATGTTCTGTGGTGTCATGCGTGGGAATGAACCAATCACCTTCAAGACTGAGCTCCTGAAGTGCAATTTTTGCAAGTGAAGGTAGAAAGGTGGAAGATCATATATTGTTTTAAAGCAGCTCTGAGATTAAAATTATCTCATGGTAAACCAAGGCTGTGAGAATATGTGACCCCTCAGACTTTTAATTCCAGGAGATTATATAGCTAACTCACCCATTAGAACAGAAGGTATCTTCACTTTTTCATAGAAAAAAGAAGAATCATACATCTCAGCCTAGAAGATAAGATACAACAAAATCAAGCCATGCTGTAACGATCTGTGTGATTAGTTGATGCAATGTGATCAATGCTGGTTTTCCCACAGTTTGCAAAAGAAAAGGAGAACTGGAGAACGGCTTCCATGCTCGCTACCGGAGGACATGTCTGCTGGCAGCAGAAAGTAAGCAGGGGTGCCAACTCGTGGTTCTTTACATTGATGTTTGTGAGCACCCTTGCAGGAATGCCTGGAATGTCAGGAGATGCACACAAATTACTTTAAATCATGCCTGTACTGCCACACAAGACACACATTTCGATTACTAGTTCAACGCCATAATTCTTGAACAAGCATACGTACCAACTGGTTGCTATTACAGTAAAATTACAGTTGCTTGCAACTATACCAATCATGTGAACCACTTAGGATGTAAGAAACAGAACTCTGTACAGGTGCATGGCTATGAAGCATCATGATATTTAGAAGGGAGGGAAGAAAGTAAAAGTCAGACCTACAGAAGTCCAGTGTCCCATCACACATGGACGCCAGCACTAGAGACTGGACAATAAAAGGGGACCTGACAGTTTGTGGCAGAGCAGCAGCACAAAAATGTGGACCCTCATGAACACATGACTTTTAGACAGAAAGGAAATAAAACCACCTTCATGGTTTGGACCAGTGGTCCCCACCTGTTTTAGACTATCGGCAGCACCACAAAAATTATCCATCCTTTTGCAGGGAAGCTATAGAATGCACTACATTCAACAGGGATCAATGTAAAGTTCTGAATTTGGGTAGGAAAAATCAAATGTATCATTATAGGATGGGGGACTCCTGCCTTGGCAGTAATATGTGCAAGAAGGATCTAGTGATCTTAGCAGAGCGTGCACTGAACATGAGTCAGCAGTGTGACCCTGTGGCTAAAAAGGCAAACGGGATTTGGGGCTGTATCAAAAGGAGCAGAGTCCAGATCACACCGTGTGATGTTACCACTTTATTCTCACTCAGAAGACGCCATTCAGTTTCTTGCAGGCCCAGGGAAGTGCCGAGCAACACTCTGGGGTTTCCTTCAGGCCAGACGAGCGCCAGGGATTCTGGTGTTGTTGTTTTTTTTTTGGGGGGGGGGCGCCATTTGGGCATGCCGCTGAAGGCCCTGCGGGGGGGAGGGAGGGAGGGGGGGAGGGCAGGTGCTTGTGGATTTCCTGCAGGGGGTCGGGGAGATTCTACGTCAGCCTCTCCGTCCAAAAGGGGGGGGGCACAACAGCGACAGGGCGGTGGGAGAGCGGAAGAGGCGGGGGGAGGCCGAGGGGGAAGCTAATAATAACGGCGGCGGCGGGCATTTCACGGCCTCCTCCCCCTTGCGGCGCCAAGTGAGGCGACGGGAGCGACACGTCCCCCCCCCCCGTCCCAGTGACCAGGTGACCATTCTCCTCCGTCCCCGCCCCCCCCCCGGTCTCCGTGGAAACGGCGCCCTTCCGCTCACCTGCTCTGTCTGGTCGTAGCGGCGCCGCCGGAGCGCGCACGAGGCCTCGTGCCGGGCCAGGGAGCGCGCGAGCACCACGTGGTCGGCGTCGTACGCGCACACCGCCCGCGCCGCCTGAGGGGGAGGGAAGGGGGGGAGGGGAGGGTCAGGTCCCGGCGGCGGCGGCGGCGGCGGCGGCGGCGGCGGCGGCGAAGGGGGGGGTCCCCTCCTCCCCCCCTCCCCCCCTCCCCTCCTCCCCCCCTCCCCCCCTCCCCTCCTCCCCCCTCCCCCCTCCCCCCGCGGGGCCTCCTCACCGGGTCCCCCAGCCACACGGCGGCCCGCGACGCCATCGCTCGGAGGAGAAGACGCGGCCGCGGAGGGGCCAGGGGGCGGGGCGGGGCTCGGCTGCGGCGGCCAATCAGAGCGGGGATCCGCCCCTCGCCCCGCCCCCTCCCTCGGCCTGGCCGCCTTCCTCGCCTGAGGGCCCCGCCCGGCCGCAGCGCTGCGTCCCCCTCCCCCCTCTCCCCCCCCTCCCCCCCCCCGGGTCCCGGCGGGCTTCTTTGGGGCGGGGGCGGGGAGCGGCGCCTCAGGAGGTCCTTGTGGCCTCTCCCCCGCCAAGGCCGACCCCCCGCTCGTGCCCCCCCCTGCCCTCCGTCTCCGTCTGCGGGGCCCGGCCTGCGCCAGGCTCCGGCCTTGCCCAGCCAGCTAGCGGGGTCGGCCGAGGGCTCCGTCCTGCGCCCAGTCGGGCATGGCTCCGTGGCTTCCTCGGCTCCCCGCCGGGGCCTGGATCTCGGCCCTCCGTCCGCTCCACACCCGGGTGCCGCGTGCGGTATGCGGCGGGCGGGTCGGCCAGAGCCCCCGTCGACGCCTTGGAAGCCCTGGAAGCCCCCTCGGCAGGCCTGCCCCGCCCCCGGGGGTGCAAGGGGGGGGGGTCCTTGGGAGGGGCCCTCGGGCAGGGCCAAGGCCGCCTTCAAGACACGGGCTCCTGGCCCCAAGCAAGGCGGAACTGCCGCCCCGTGGGTCCATGGGAGATCTTGGGTAGGGTCAGTGGAGCCGCGACCCGGCTTGGCTGCCGCCCTCGTTCCGCAAGGTCCTGTCCGCTTGCGGGAGGCAGACCAATGGCCCCTGGCCGCTCCCCCTCCAGCCACCGCGGGGAAAGACACACGCGACGGACTTCCCGACGGACGAGACGCCCAGGTGTTGCGGGCATTTGGTCTCTTGGAGGGAGGGTTTCCCAAACTCTGCCCTCAAGTGAGCAAATGTGCTTCTGCGCTGAAACTGGTCCGGAAATTTCTTGAGGCTTATCCCAACAAGCCCAGTCTGCAGCCGCCTTGAAGTGATGGGAGGGTTCTTTGAATGTTCCATGTCGGTCTGTCGTCCTTTTCCTGGCCTGGAGCTGGGCCCCTCCACTCCACTCCACTCCACTCCACTGCACTGCACCCCTCCCTTCCCGCTCCTCGTGTGTTTATGTCCAGCATGGCCTGAGAAAGGCGAGGGGTCTCTATGAGGACATCCCTTACAGCAGCTAGAGGCCGGAGCCATCTGGCTGGGCTGCCTCGCCTGGCTGGTTCCACTTTCCACACTTCGGAGGTCAAACACTTTGGCCTGGGAACCACTTTCCCCCACTTAGATGGAATTTAATGCAGTCTTCATTATGTTTAAATAAATTTAAATGCTGATGCCATGTGTGTCCATCTGATGGAAATTGCTGGTCAAAGGACCCTAAATAAATGAACTGGATTGAATGTAGTCTTCATTAGGACATTCCCTTGTCCTTACCATTACCTAGGATATTATCTAGTTGCTCATCTTGTAAAGTCTGGAATCTATTAGAGGTATTTACATCAGAACCAAATAAATTATCTACTGCAGTGGTCCCCAACCTTTTTATCACCGGGGACCACTCAGCGCTTGACAATTTTACTGAGACCTGGTGTGTGTGGGGGTAGTTTACTCCTCTACTCTCAACCACTGCCCTAATGCTCTCTGATCGCTATGGTAATGTTTAAACATCCCTTCAAAATAAGATACAGACACACCACAACAACGAACATAAGGAACATTTTATTTTCATGGAAATTTTAACTCAATGACAAATCAATGGGAACCTTGAACTTGTTTCTCTGCAACGAGATAGTCCCATCTGGGAGTGATGGGAGACAATGACACCCAAAGTGTGTTGCAAAGGGGGGGGGGAGAAGGCGTCCTTTGCGGCCCACCTCCAAATTAGTCGATGGACCACATGTGGTCCGCGGCCCACAGGTTGGGGATCGCTAATCTAGTGCACTATGTTTAGATAAAGGAGAATTTATTAGATCTAAACGGCAACCATTCTCCCTGCTCATAATTGCGAACAAATAAGACCAAGTATATTAAATATTTAATTTAATTCTTACCTTTCTTTCCTTCATTCCTCCTCTCACTGTTCCTCTTCTACCCCTTTATGCCCTTTTCCCAACTTCTCTATCACTCCCTTATAACAAAATATCCTTAAGCAGGTATAGCCAAATTAAATCAATTAATACTAAAATAGAGGATTTCAGGTTAAAATTAATATAAATTTTATTTCTGTTTCCATAATTAAGCTCCGTTACTGAATATCCTAACATTGTTAAAAGTTAGAGAACAGTTAAAAAAATAAACTAAAAGAATAGTTGAGAAAATAAAACTGTTGGAAACAGTTAAAATCAAATTGCAGAAAGATACAATTGATCAGTTAAAACTTAAGGTTAAATAGTTTATGACTCAACCTTAAAGGAGGTTAAAGAATTTTGTTGTTGTTAGGTGCGAAATCGTGTCCGACTCATCGCGACCCCATCGACAATGATCCTCCAGGCCTTCCTGTCCTCTACCATTCCCCGGAGTCCATTTAAGTTTGTACCGACTGCTTCAGTTACTCCATCCAGCCACCTCATTCTCTGTTGTCCCCTTCTTCTTTTGCCCTCGATTGCTCCCAGCATTAGGCTCTTCTCCAGGGAGTCCTTCCTTCCCATGAGGTGGCCAAAGAATTTGAGTTTCATCTTCAGGATCTGGCCTTCTAAGGAGCAGGCAGGGCTGATCTCCTCTAGGACTGACCGGTTTGTTCGCCTTGCAGTCCAAGGGACTCACAAGAGTCTTCTCCAGCACCAGAGTTCAAAAGCCTCAATTCTTTGACGCTCGGCCTTCCTTATGGCCCAACTTTCACAGCCATACATTGTAACTGGGAAGACCATAGCCTTAACTAGACGCACTTTTGCTGGCAGTGTGATGTCTCTGCTTTTTAGGATGCTGTCTAGATTTGCCGTAGCTTTCCTCCCCAGGAGCAAGCGTCTTTTAATTTCTTTGCTGCAGTCCCCATCTGCAGAGATCTTGGAGCCCAGGAAAATAAAATCTGTCACTATCTCCATTTCTTCCCCATCTATTTGCCAGGAATTGAGAGGGCCGGATGCCATGATCTTTGTTTTCTTGATGTTGAGTTTCAAGCCAGCTTTTGCACTCTCCTCCTTTACCCGCATCAACAGGCTCTTTAGTTCCTCTTCACTTAATATAAGTGAATGAATGAATCCTTTCTAATTATATATGTTAAAATAAAGGTTATCTCTCAAACAACACAGCTGCTCTTTTCAAGGTCAGTATTATTAAAGCAGCGTCTGAGAAAAATACAAAAGCAGAGTCATTCCTTTTGTACTTTTGATCCTTTTGAACTTTTGTTCCTTTTGAACTCCAACAGTCATTACCTCCCTAAGCATAATTTAACTTCCTAAAACATAATGAAAAATAACTGAATACCAGGCAAGAACATACTATTCTACCTGCCTGAATTCGGGTAATCGTACTCAAATGTTTTCTTATCAAAGCATTTTTAATTTTTCAAGAATATGTTGGTTTATTATTTTAAAAGTAACGCAATAACATCTTGATTTTTAAATATTGGTTTATTCTTCATCCAGTATATGCCAAACAATATTACCGCTCCTGCCCATTCCTTTCACTTTAGAGGGGAAGCGGTGGAAGCACTTAGGACTGAATGTATGCAAATCTGCAGGCAAAACTTGAAGAAACAACCTTGTGAATAGAAGGACAGACATCCAGTAAGCAAAGCATAGAGTTCTAAATATAGATCAGTCAAATGCAGGATAAATAGGCATTTAAAAGCACAATCCTATTAAATGCTTGATCTCTAAACCTGCCTTTAACTTCACATATTTATACAGCTCAGTTTAAATAAGGTTCCAGACTCTGCAGCTTTCCCCCATCTGTGTTGCTTTGATGGAAGAATTGTTTGTTTGTTTGTTTGTTTGTTTTTAAGGCAGAAAGATCAATGACACTCTCTGGGTTTAACAAGACAAAATCAGAGTCCAGTGGCACCTTTAAGACTCGCTGGGTTTGTTGGATTGTTCAACAATTTAAAGTGATTTATTCAAACATGAAAACTTATTTTATATCCCAACAATGCTTACAGCTTTGCTATTTTTAAATGAAATTCTTTGTTCCTTAGAAATACTAAATGGAAATTAAATTTAGAAGAATCTGAACCCTGCATAATGTGCCTGTAGAGGAGAGTGAATTTACTAAAAAATAAATTCACAATTGTTATTATGCATGCATGCATGTCTGTCTGTATAGCAGTCCCTGGGGAATATGTCTTTAATTATGCATATACGTAGCCTAAAATAACTGGGGCACACTTTGGGCCAGGATTGGAGGACGACAAGAATATTATGGAAGCCATAATTGCAGCCAAATTAGTTAACAGCAGAAGAAGAGCAAAAATGCCTAGGAAAAGGAAACAAGTTAAAGGTGTTCTGGGATTTCAAATTATTCGCCTGCCAATTAGTCATTCTATTTGCTGGTCCATAAAACCCAATATGAACAGCTATATATAAACTGCTTTGCAAATGTGCCCCTAAAGTTGACATGCTGACTTGAGCCTCCGTCTTCTGGTGATCGGATTAGGAATCCCTGCCAGGAACGTTCGCAATGTGCCAGCTGCTTTGCCCCTTACGGCGGCCGTTCACAAGCATTTGCTGGCAATGTGGTTGACTAGTGTGGATTTCTTCCTCGGTCTGCCAAAGTGCCCCAGGGGTTGTCGAGCTGTGAGTGACCTGTTTGGAGGCAGACAATGGGAAGGAATTACCCTCTGCTCTTCTGCTGTCTCCAATAAATCTGGAGAATTTGGATCACACCAGCAAGATTTTATTTTAACCACACTTAAAAAAAAAAGCTTTGTTGGTCTTAAAGGTGCCACTGGGCTCAAACGTCATCCTTCCTGTTGTCTGTGACTCATAGTGCCTGAAGCCCAGGGCCACTTGGAACAGAGAGCCCTGTACATCCCAAGTGGGCTGTGTTGGGCTTGCATATGGTATCCTGTATATTGAGGGGCCCTCTTGTCTTTTCTCTTCCAGCTGTGTCAGGACTTTGGCATATTGGAATCCCTTTTTCTCCTGGACTGTATGGCCGTGATTCATTATACTCGGTAATCCCCTTTTCCTTCCAGACCTCAGTGGGGGCCTTTAGGTGGACGTTGTGTGTAGTTTGTTGTGAATGGCGCGCATCGTGCTGTGATCCTTCCTGGGTATGTTGTGTGTTTCTTTGAGAATTTTTGTCTTGAACAGTTTCTAATTCTTATGTATGTTCTGGTGTGAACTTTTGTAGAAATACTGCTTCTTAGTTAGTAATCAAATAAACTGTGCTTTGATGTTTTGATGTCAACTTTTGGTGAGAACATAATTTAAATTCCGGAGTCATCCCAGCTACGTTTTAGGATAATTTAGATGTGCGCATTTTGTTGTAAACTTATTTTAAAGAATAGTTGCTAATTCAGGAGTAAATCCAGCTGCTACGTCCTGTAATACTTTGAAGAAGATGTGAATGTGTTTTGTTGTGAACTTTTTGTAGGTGAGCATTATTTCTCATTCAAGGGAGAGGGGAGTTTAGGATAATCTGCACGGCCCTTGCATGGGCTTCCTTGTGATCACTTGTCAATGAACTCCATTTCGAATTCAGGAGCCAAGCCAGCTGCTGGAGGAGATTTTGCTTGGATGTTATGCCTGTTTCCTTGTATACTTTTCCTAATCCA
Organism: Paroedura picta; assembly: GCF_049243985.1. NCBI lineage: Eukaryota > Metazoa > Chordata > Lepidosauria > Squamata > Gekkonidae > Paroedura > Paroedura picta. The sequence goes on from NC_135382.1 coordinate 1,330,335, forward strand.
TAAAGGCGCGGGTGTCTCAGGGAGGGTCTGCATTGTCACTCACTCTGCCTCCCCGCTCTTTTGTCATGCAGATTTGCACCAGATTTGCTTTGCACGTGGCGCCATCTGCCCCCTTTGCTTGGGACGGTCTCCTCTCCCTCAAGGCTCTCTTTGGATCCCTGAGGAAAAAGGCAAAGCAAAAGAAAAACATGCACTGTTCCAGGTGGAGAAATGGGATGCAGCCACAGGTAGAGCTCCTTGCCTACCCCTGAGGGGGCCACCAGCCATGGGGGTCCTGTCTGGGGATGACCCAGGGCTTGGGGAGTGCCACAGCACCCCGACAGGGAAGCCACCCACAGGTCAAGGGCTGAGGCTTGCTGGGTCTGGAGGGGCCGAGGAGGACTGTGGCGATGGCAGCTCAGCCAGTCAAACAGAGGGCAGTGGAGCAGAAGAGAAGGAGGAGGACTACGAGGACCTGGAGGACTTCTTGGAGCTGCCTGACACACGCAGTGTTGCTTCTGATGATTCATTCTACCCACCACTGCTGGGCGATGATGATGACGATGACTGGTCTTTGGGGGAGTCGGAGACAGACAGCCTGGAGCCGCTCAGCCTCTTCCGGGCCTGCTGCTCGAACAATGCAGTCATCTTGAGGGCGTTGATCCACCAAGGGCCTGAGGAGGACGAGGTGCAAGAAACCGACTGCAACAAGCGGGTGAGAGGTGGGGTGGGGGGGACAGCTGTTGTTAAATTATTGTCAAACAAACAACAAAACCATTTACGTTGGAAGCACAAAAGCTTTATTCAGCATCCCCAATCTTCCGTCTTTCCCTGGTTAAGGGAGAAATTCCATTTCAAACAAACTACAAATAGGATCTGACTCCAATGGTAACAAGTGAAAGAAATTTTACTTACAAAAATAGAAGCACATTTACATGAATTAGTCATGTAGATATTGTAAACAGAGGTTAACTTACTGCAGTTGCAAGCCCAGGTAACCAAGAGAAAAGAGGCCTCACATAAGATGAAAACCGAAAGCAGGCAATGACCAAAGAGCCTCCGCATCTAACCCATGAGAGGGTGGGGCTAATTGCCAAGTCAGCCCGAGAGGGAGAGTTCTCTTTGCATGCAGACTTCTCATATCTAAGGCCCCTCCTTAATATTGGATGCAAGATCTCAAGTTTCAGCTTATCTTGCAGTATTTTGCATCCCCTGATAGAGGTTTGGTCAGGACACCACTCACCATCTCTACTGTTGAACTCGACTCCAGTTCTATTGTGCTCTTCTCTGTTAGGTTGTGCGCCAAGTGAAACATCATCCTAATGTGCTTAATGCTTGTAGCCATTATTTTTCTGGCTGAGAAAATCTTAATGCAGCTTTGGTTGTCTTCTTCAACTGGACCTCCAGACTCCTTTAGTACCTGGTCTAACCACAGGAGTTCTCTGCATGCTTCAGTCTTCAGACTCCATGGAATAAAAACTTTCTGTAGTTTGCTTTCTGTGGGCCCAGAAGACTATTCCACCTCTATATAAGAACGAGTGCCTCCTTGCGGATGTATAGTCTTAAGTTCACTGCTTTCAGCTAAGATCAAGTATGTAGTCTCCACCCCACTCTTCATCCACGTAACCTACTAATTTTGGCTTAGAATCATAGAACAGAGTTGGAAGGGACCTCAAGGATAGATCAGCCCCCTGCAGAATGCTGGAGGATGGCAATTCTAGTTTCAAATCTAAAGTTCCTTTCAGAGATCTAGCCACCCTCTTTACTGCAACCCACTCTTTCTTTCTTTCTAGGCACACTTACCTTTCTACTAAGGATCCTAACACTGGTTGCAACATTGAATCTACTAATTCTGCCTGGGTATAGACGTTTCTCTATGGTGTTTCTGTGCTGATTGTCTTAAAGGCTCACTTGTTTGGGGGTTCTTAAGAAAGTCAGTCTCCCGAGGTGTTACCACCATGTTGGCATTTTCTAGAAGTAACATCTGTAAGAGTTCAATTATTTTCTGTCTCGTGGACCATCCTCCTCCCTTTCAGCTTATATGCTCAGGCGGTACGAAACAGCTAGCTCCTTAATTTCTGCTTCTCTGTTTAGGCACTCTAGTCCAGTGGTCCCCAACCCCCAGTCCGGGGACTGGTACTGGTCTGTGGATCAGTCGGTACCGGGCTGCGGCTCCTCCTCGTCCTCCTCCCTGGCTGCTGCCTTGGGGGCTGCTCTGCCACTCTGCTGCCGGCTCACCTTTGGTGCTCTCCGGTGGCTCCCATGGCTGGGGTTCCCCCTTGGCGTGGCACTGCACAGCTGCTGCTAGCAGCACTGCCCAGCGGGCACCGGGAAGTCAGGGGCACCGGTGGGAAAACAAGCAGAGCAGGTGGTGTAGCGGTGGTGACGTCCCTCGGCAAAAGACTACCCCCCCCCCGGGCCTCAGTAAAATTGTCAAGTGTTGACCGGTCCCCGATGATAAAAAGGTTGGGGACCACTGCTCTAGTCTACATTCAGGGCATAATATATCAGCATACATGCAGATAAAAGTACAATGTCCACTTTTGTGTTTAGTGTATAGACATGCATTCACTTCTTACTTATTTTATTTATTTGTTTGTTTATTTATTTGGATTTTTGAAGCTTTGCACAATGAACGTTGTATGTAATTTTTCGTTCCAGGCATGTACTGTTTGTTTTAGTCCATATTGCCCATTCTGCAGTTGGCAGACTATATTTGGTTGTTTGGGGCCTATAAATTGTCCTGGCTGTTCCTGGATCTCCCCATGAAGAAATGTTGTCTTTACACTAGATGTTTGACCTGCATCTTTCTGGACACTGCGGTGCTCAAAAGTAATCTGATTGTACTATGTTTCATCAAAGTCCTGAACATACTTGTGTGAAAAACCTTTAGTGATTAATGTAGCTCTGCAGCATTCCACATCTCCATCTGCATCTTGTTGGCCCTTAAATACCCACTTTTGCATCCATTAAAATTCTTTCCTGGTGGCAGCTTCATCAAGATCTACATGTTATTTTTGCAGTCTCCTCTTGTGCTGCCTTCTTCCACCTACTGGCTGCAATTGCTGACACTTGTTGTACTTCCTTCCAGGTAGAAAGCAACCTTGTGAGGTAGGACATGTACTTTGTTTGGTCATGATGAGCATCAGAGGCATGGTCCTGGATTTTGATCTGCAGTCTTCTCATTTTTGTCCATGCTCTGAATGTCTGGCATTATTGCTTAAGAATCTGCCTTCCCAAGTTCTTTGGATGCTTCATCACCGCACACTGCTTCAAGGTCCAAGAGCTGGTCTGTCTTTTCCAAGTCCCTTCTCTACAGACTTTGCTTCCTTGGAAGTGAAGGTTTATATGATGTGATATAAACTTATCGCCATTAACTAATTGTAGCATTTGAGGCTCTCTTCCAAACGTTTTAGAAACTATAATCTCTTGGAGAATTTGTGAACTTTTTTATCTGAGCAAACAATCTTGAGAAATCATCCAAAAACCTTAAAAGACATCTATTTCCAGCATTTGATGCTACATGTACTGATCCAAGGACATCACAATGAATTAATTCTAATGACTTGTATTTGGTAATCGTCTTCAAATACTTGAAGGGCTGTCATATAGAAGATGGAGCAGAGTTGTTTCCTGTAGCCCCAGGGGGACGGAACAGAACCAATGGTTTGAAATTAGTTCAAAAGGATTTTTGGCTAAACATCTAGAAGACTTTCCTCAGTGGAACAGGCTTCCTCAGGAGGTGGTGGATTCTCCTCCTTTGGAAGTTTTTAAGCAGAGGCTAGATAGTCATCTGACAGAAATGCTGATTTTATGAACTTAGGCAGATGGGGAGTGGGTGGGCAGGCAGGGATGTATTTGTCTCCTGTGGCCCTTCCTTGCACACCCAGGGAACTGCTTATTGCAACTGTGGGATGGTGGGTGAATTTCCTCCAACCTCTGGAGATTGGCTCCCGGAATGTGGATGGCTAATCTTAAGAATAATTTAATTACATTCAAAATTAACATGTGACCACTGGGAATCACCTTCTTCGTCATTTTATTACTATTTTCATATGTTTTGTACCATATTATCTGTGTGGCTGCACATTTCTATTGTAGACCCAGATTCAACAGAATTCTAGCACACAGAATTTACTAAGTTTACTCCGTCACCTCACTCCAACCATAAAGTGAATACTTCTTTGTGTCTCGGGCATTATTGGAAAAACCTTGGGACAAGTTTGATACAGTAAATTAAAACAGTTATAACGTTGGGAAACATTGTCTTTCTGCTTTCTTATTTGTCTGTGTATGAATGGGTAATTACCAAAGAGGAAAAAGGAGGATTTTAAAAAATGTGAATAATCTTTTGCTGCTCAATATTTTATTATCTCTGATTTCTAAGCACGAGTTTCACAAGAACAAGTCATATCAGACCAACCTTATCTCTTTTTTTGAGAAAGTGACTACTTTGCTGGATTGGGGAATGCTGTAGACATAGTTTATCTGGATTTCAGTAAAACGTTTGATAAGGTTCCACGTGATATTCTTATTGACACGCTGGTAAAATGTGGTATGGATCCTAATTCTGTCCAGTGAATCAGTAACTGGTTAACAGATCGTACCCAAAGGGTACTTGTAAATGGTTCAGCATCCTCTTGGAGAAGAGTGACAAGTGGAGTGCCCCAGGGATCTGTCCTGCGGCCTGTGTTGTTCAACATATTTAAAGGAATAGAGGGGGGTCCTTATTAAATGTGCAGATGATACCAAACTGGAAGGGGTAGCAAAGACAACAGAAGACAGAATCAGAATATAGGATGATCTTGATAGGCTCGAGAAGTGGGCTAAACTGAATAAAATGAAATTCAAAAGGGACAAATGTAAAGTTTTGCTTTTAGGTAGGAAAAGCCAAATAAATCAATATAGGATAGGGGAGACCTGTCTTGGCAGTAGTAAGTGCAGAAAGGATCTAGAAGTCTTAGTAGACCATACATTGAACATGAATCAACAATGTGACTCGGTGGCTAAAAAGGCAAATGGGATTTTGGGCTGTATCAAACAGTATCGTGTCCAGATCACAGGAGGTGAGGGTACCGCTTTACTCTGCTCTGCTTCGGCCTCACTTGGAGTCCTGTGTTCAGTTTTGGGCACCCCAGTTGAAGAGGGATGTAGACAAACTGGAGCGTGTCCAGAGGAGGGCAACAAAGATGGTGAGGGGTTTGGAGACCAAGACATATGAAGAAAGGTTGGGGAAGCTTAGTCTGTTTAGTCTGGAGAGGAGACAAGTGAGAGGGGAGTTGATAACATCTTAGAATCATAGAATAATAGAGTTGGAAGGGACCTCATGGGTCATCTAGTCCAACCCTCTGTACTGTGCAGGACACTCACATCCCAATCGCTCATCTACTGTAACCTGCCACCCCTTTGCCTTCACAGAATCAGCCTCTCCGTCAGATGGCTATCCAGCCTCTGTTTAAGAATTTCCAAAGATGGAGAACCCACCACCTCCCGAGGAAGCCTGTTCCACTGAGAAACCGCTCTAACTGTCAGGAACTTCTTCCGGATGTTTAGATGGAATTTCTTTTGAATTAATTTCATTCCATTCGTTCTGGTCTGTCCCTCCGGGGCAAGAGAGAACAATTCTGCTCCATCCTCCATATGGCACTCTTTTAAATACTTGAAGATGGTTATCAGATCCCCACTCAGTCTGTCTCCTCTCTAGCCTAAACAGACTAAGCTGAACAACACAGGCCCCAGGACAGATCTTTGAGGTACTCCACTTTTCAGACTTTCCCAAGAAGATGCTGAACCATTAACAAGTTCCCTGTGGGTACGATTTGTCAACCAGTTATTTATCCACCTGACAGAATTAGGATCCATACCTCATTTTACCAACTTGTGAACAAGAATATCATGTGGAACCTTATCAAAAGCTTTACTGAAATCCAGATAAACTATGTCCACGGCATTCCCCTGATCCAGCAAGGTAGTCACTTTCTCGAAAAAAGAGATAAGGTTGGTCTGACATGACTTGTTCTTGCGAAACCCGTGCTGAGTCTTAGAAATCACAGCTCTCCATTCCAACTGCTCAAGGACCGAGTGATTGATGTTTTGTTCCAAAATTTTGCCAGCTTCAGATATCATGCTGACAGGTCAGTAGTTATCCGGATCCTCCTTTTTCCCTTTCTTGAAGATGGGGACAACATTTGCCCGCCTCCAGTCGTCTGGCACCTCACCTGTTCTCCAAGAAATGTCAAAAATAATGGACAGATGTTCAGAGATGACATCTGCAATTTTTTTTAGTTCTCTTGGATGCAGTTCATCTGGCCCAAAAGACTTGGTTTCATTTAAAGAAACTAGGTGTTTGTGGACTGCTCCAACTGTGATCCTAGGCCACCATTCCCGTCCCCTGTGTTGTGTTACCTTTTTGCCACATTGATCACTATTTCCCTCACAAGAGAAAACCGAGGAGAAATAGAAGTTAAGCAGTTCAGCCCTCTCTTCATCATCTGTTATAATTTCACTTTCTTGTCCTCGCAGTGGTCCTACGATGTCCCTATTCTTTTTTTTGCTCGAAATATAGCTAAAGAAGCCTTTTTTGTTACGTTTAGCATTTCTTGCTAGCCTCTCATATTGAGATTTAGCTTTTCTAACACTCCCCCTACAATTATTGGTTATTTGTTTATACTCATCCTTGGTAATAAGGCCTTCCTTCCATTTCCTAAATTACTCTTTTTTTTATTCCTCAAATCTTTTGACAACTGCTTATGGAGCCAATTTAGCTTCCTTAGGCTACTTCCAAGAGCCCCGTGGCGCAGAGTGGTAAGGCAGCAGACATGCAGTCTGAAAGCTCTGCCCATGAGGTTGGGAGTTCAATCCCAGCAGACGGCTGAAGGTCGTCTCAGCCTTCCATCCTTCCGAGGTCGGTAAAATGAGTACCCAGCTTGCTGGGGGGTAAACGGTAATGACTGGGGAAGGTACTGGCAAACCACCCCATATTGAGTCTGCCATGGAAACGCTAGAGGGCATCACCCCAAGGGTCAGACATGACCCGGTGCTTGCACAGGGGATACCTTTACCTTTTAGGCTCCTTCCATCTTTTCCTCTCAAGGGAATTGTCTGTGATTGACTCCCAGGCCTCTTGGATTCCAATCTTTTAACGTCATTCTGACCATGGGACTCTACGCAACATACCTTTAAGTCTGTGAAAATCAGCTTTCCTGAAGTCCAGTCTATACGTACGATTACGTAAAGGTTTTCTCTTTCCCACAACTGAAAATTCCTAAAGCACATGGTCACTGCTACCACGTGTGCCCACTACTTCCACCTCATCTACCAGTTCTTCCCTATTGATGAGAATAAAGTCTAAAATAGCAGACCCCTGGTTCCCCTCTGTACATTTGGGGAAATGAAGCTGTTGGCAAGACAAGTTAAGAATTTAACGGAGTTGGCATTTTTAGCAGAGTTGGTCTTCCAACAGATATCTGGGTAATTGAAGTCACCCATGATCACTGTTTCCCCCCTCTTTGAAAATTGTGTAATTTGGTCTAGCAGTATCTCATTCAAGTCCTCTGACTGGCTTGGTGGTCTATAGCAGACCCCCACAATAATACTCTGACAGAGAGGCTGATTCTGTGAATGTTCAAGTGAGTAGCAGGTTACAGTGGATGAGCGAGAGGGTTGTGAGTGTCCTGCACAGTGCAGGGGGTTGGACTAGATGACCCAGGAGGATCCTTCCGACTCTATGATTCTATGAATGTGAGTGCTCAGTGAACAGTACTACTAATTTTAAAATTGTGTATTGCAGATCTGTTGGATGATTTCAACACACTTTGAAAAGTGGCTTATACACCAATATTGCGATTTTTTTTCATTCCAGTATTGTTCATTCATTTATACTTACATTTGCAGCCTACCCATCCTGGAAGACAATTGTATGTGAGTACTGTGTTGTGTTGGGTCACATGATTATTTTTAGAAAGATTCACAGATATTATTCTGTTAGCCTTTTATGCTACTCCAGGCTAAGCCTTTACACGGGTAGAGGACTGTATGACCTTGCCATAAGAAAGCTTTCCCCAGTGAAGAGACAAGAAGAGAGTAAATCTACCACATAGCTGGAGCTACATCTTCCAGATCTCCAGTTTTCTGATGTGGAGGAAACATCAGTCCCCTTCCCCCGAAAACACCTGTGATTTGGGAGGGCAGGCTTCTTACTGAGGCCACCCGTCCAAGACAATCGGTAGAGAAGCTGGAGACCCCCAAGGCCAGGAGTGGATGGTGGGAGCAAGGTGGCATGAGGCAAGTCACGACAGAGTCCGGCAGACAGAGGACAGAAGAGGTGGAGGAATCCCCTCTCTGATTGGCTTTGTGGAGAGGGAAGAGAGCGCCCCCTTTCTCCCAAGGCCTGCGATGGGCCTCTGGCAATGGTGGGAGGCATCCCTGAAGAGTGGAGCTCTAGGTGACATATGGTGGTGGTCAGCAGGAACCGCAGTGTACCAAGCTGAACCGTGCTGGCTTCCATTGTCTACTTGCTGGAGACCCAGGCTACGTTTTTTAGATAAAGTAGTCCTAGTGCAAGTCCGGAGAGGGTACTCAGAGAGCAGCACCAGTAGAATTCTGTGATGGATTGTTGTTGTTGTTAGTTGTGAAGTCGTGTGCAACCCATTGCGACCCCATGGGCAATGATCCTCCAGGCCTCCCTGTCCTCTACCACTCCCCGGAGTCCATTTAAGTTTGCACCTACTGCTTCAGTGACTCCATCCAGCCACCTCATTCTCTGTCGTCCCCTTCTTCTTTTGCCCTCAACCGCTCCCAGCATTAGGCTCTTCTCCAGGGAGTCCTTCCTTCTCATGAGGTGGCCAAAATATTTGAGTTTCATCTTCAGGATCTGATCTTCTAAAGAGCAGTTAGGGCTGATCTCCTCTAGGACTGACCGGTTTGTTCGCTTTGCAGTCCAAGGGACTCGCAAGAGTCTTCTCCAGCACCAGAGTTCAAAAGCCTCAATTCTTTGACGCTCGGCCTTCCTTATGGTCCAACTTTCACAGCCATACATTGCAACTGGGAAGACCATAGCCTTGACTAGACGCACTTTTGTTGGCAGGGTGATGTCTCTGCTTTTTAGGATGCTGTCTAGATTTATCGTAGCTTTCCTCCCCAAGAGCAAGCGTCTTTTAATTTCTTTGCTGCAGTCCTGATCTGCAGTGATCTTGGAGCCCAGGAAAATAAAATCTGTCATTACCTCCATTTCTTCCCCATCTATTTGCCAGGAATTGAGAGGGCTGGATGCCATGATCTTAGTTTTCTTGATGCTGAGTTTCAAGCCAGCTTTTGCACTCTCCTCCTTCACCCGCATCAACAGGCTCTTTAGTTCCTCTTTTTTTTTTTTTAATTCAGTTTTTATTGTTATTTGTTCTTATAAAAAGCATTTACAGAAAAGCAAAGAACAAAAACAGAAAAGCAAAAGACAAAAAAAAATGTGACCAGCTGATAGGTGTCATCAATACACGTATATCATACTTGATGTAGTCTGATATTATCTTAAGAGATATATAGTTAGTTCCCATTACATATTGGTCCTACTCTAACAGTTACTGCTGTCTTTCTTAAGAAAGTCCAAATAATCACTCCACTGTTCATCATATTCTTCCGGAGATCTCTTCTTAACCATGTTGGTGAGTCTTGCCATTTTTGCTAAGTCCGCTAATTTATCAAGCCATGTAGAAATAGTTGGAGTCTCAGTCGCCTTCCAGTGCTTCGCCCACACCAACCGTGCCGCCGTAGTTGCATGGAATTTAGTTCCTCTTCACTTTCTGCCATTAGAGCGGTATCATCTGCATATCTGAGGTTGTGGATATTTCTCCCTGCAATCTTGATCCCAATTTGTGACTCATCTAACCCTGCCTTTCTCATGATGTGCTCCGTGAACAAGTTAAATAGGGAAGGCGACAGTATACAGCCTTGCCAAACTCCATTCTCAATTTTGCACCAATCAGTGATTCCATGCCCATGTTGCTTCTTGACCTGCATATAGGTTTCTCAAGATACAGATAAGATGCTCTGGTATTCCCATCTCTTTAAGAACTTGCCACAATTTGTTGCGCTTCACACAATCAAAGGCTTTAGCATAATGAAGCTATTCACTCAGTAGCTGACGCTGCTCAAAAGAGTGCAGCGGCTATCTTAAGATTCTATCGAACTAAGGGTGGTGGCTTCATTCCTGCTGCAATCAAACTGTTTTCAGCCAAATCACTGGCTCAACTTACATATGGTGGCCAATTAGGCCCTTACTCCAATTTTGCTCCCTTAGAGGAAATTCAAGCAGGTTTCCTAAGAGCCCTCTTTAATGTTCCAAGGTGTACAGACAATGTAGTTCTCTGGCAGGAGGCAGGGTTGATAAAAATAGAGACCAGGGTATGGATAACAATAATTAATTATTGTCTTAAAATTCATCTTCAACCTTTAGGCCTTATTCCTTCTTTCTTGTCAGTTAACCCACAACCCACCTGGTGTTCAGAAATAATTAACAAACTTCTTAAAATTGGTCTAGCTCCTGATCATCTATTAGAAATGCAGTTCCGATGAAGCTAAACCAGGAATAATTATAAAGGTGTTGATCCGCAACCTCAAAGTATTTAATCCACTAAGACAGTGGTCCCCAAGCTTGCGGCCTGGGAAGTTTTTTACTGTGGGGGGGGGCGGGGAGAGGGAACCGTGGCCCGGCGCCATGGCCTTTGCGGCCCGCAGGTGGGAGACCACTGCACTAAGAGGTTCATAAATGTAGAAAAGAAGAAGAACAACAAAGATGAAACATAACAAAAGGGGAATAATGGCAGAGGAGGTGCCAAGACCGCAAACAGACGAGACTTCTGATTTAGAGGACTGGACGTCCCTCCATGGGTCCGTTTACAGGATTCCAGAGAGGATTCCAGATGAAAGACGGAGGGGGGAAAGTGCACCGCCCCTCTTCTACCAATCACAGCTGCAATCGGTTCGGGAGCTTGCTGTAAAACAAAATTATTACCCGCCATCTTCCCTGCCCCCCCACTTTCTTTTGTACAGTGTATGAGGGTGTGTAGGTTGCAGGAGAGTGGGGGCTGCTTGAGTATTGGGTTGTTTGTTTTTTTCTGTTCCTTGCCTGGGGGGGGACTACAGCTAATCACATTAGCTGATTTGCATTAGGTAGCAGTTTTGCCTGGGAATGTTGGATGCGCCTTTGTGGTATAAAAGGCTCTTGCTGAAGAGGTCTTGGCTTGTGTAAGAGTTCCAGAGTTTGCAGAAGGGGTCTGGTTCTTCCTGCAGTGGATCAAAGTGACATACCTGGGGATGGACCTGAGGCTCTGTGGCACATTTGTATTTTTACCTCAGGGTAACCTTTGAATCATAGAGTTGGAAGGGACCTCCAGGGTCATCTAGTCCAACCCCCCTACACCATGCAGGAACTCAGAACTACCTGCCCACCCACAGTGACCCCAATTTCATACCCAAGTTCAAGTTAGTAGCAGTACTAGAGGATAGGATACAGAAGCTAGAACACGTGTCCACACTTTATTCCATAAATTAAAGCACTTTTTATTTATTTATTTAGATTTTGGAGGGCGATTGGTAGAAGTGTGAAAGGTGTTAAAAATGTTCTGTCCCTCTGATTATCAGAAATAATTTCCCGGATCGGCCCGCACATACTGATGCTGGACCAAAGGAAGAAGGGCAATTCCCCCAGCTCCCATCTAGCTCAGATAATGTTTCATAGACCCCTCTTTTATTTGTACCCAAAGACACTCAGCTGAACTCTCACAAGTATATCCGTTCTTAACACATAGTGCTACTCCTCCCCCATCTTTGTCTGTCCCTTTTGCATAAGTTGTTGTGTTCCACAACCAAAATGTGTTCTGAGCAACCTAGAAAATCTAAAGCTTGATTTTGACGTGCATGCTCTCCACCAAAATCTCCTGGTTTAATCTGCTGTAATCTATAATGACTGTGTTCTTTGCTAAAAATAGACTATAGGGAGCAGTTCTAAAGGCTTTGTAAGGCTTATTTTTCACAATGGATATAAGCAGTGGTTGTAGTCAAAATAGGTAAGGTGAAAGGAAAGGGCATGTTACTAGCTAAGAGTGGAGAGCCAGTTTGGTATAGTGGTTAGGAGTGCGGACTTCTAATCTGGCATGCCAGGTTTGATTCTGCACTCCCCGCATGCAGCCAGCTGGGTGACCTTGGGCTCGCCACGGCACTGATAAAGCTGTTCTGACCGAGCAGGAATATCAGGGCTCTCTCATCCTCACCTCCCTCACAAGGTGCCTGTTGTGAGGAGAGGAAAGGGAAGGCAACTGTAAGCCGTTTTGAGACTCCTTCGGGTAGCGAAAAGCGGCATATAAGAGCTAACTCTTCTTCTTCTTCTATGTGTAAAGGTAAAGGCATCCTCTCTGCAACCACCGAGTCATGTCTGACCCTTGGGGTGACGCCCTCTAGCGTTTTCATGGCAGACTCAATACGGGGTGGTTTGCCAGTGCCTTCCCCAGTCATTACCATTTACCCCCCAGCAAGCAACCTGGGTACTCATTTTACCAACCTCGGAAGGATGGAAGGCTGAGTCGACCTTGAGCCGGCTGCTGGGATCAAATTCCCAACCTTATGGACATTGCTTCAGACAGCATTTCTGCTGCTTACCACTCTGTGCCACAAAACGCTCCCTTCAATGTGTATTAATGTGTATAAAATGAGAAAGGAGTTAAAGGAAACTGACCATACAAATAAACTCATGAATAAGGGTATGTTCAGTTTTGCCTTTCATAATTCCTTTGTAAAAACAAAGTTCTATACAACCTCCCCCAAATCAAATAACTACCAATTGAATTGATCAATCAAATCCGGATAGATTATTAACCCTTCAATCTTTAACCGCTCTGGCGGTATTACATAAAAGAGTAAGGCTACCTGGGGAGGAGTTAGGGCGGGCCCTGTCCAGGTTAAAAACTCAGAGGGCCCAATCAGGAGCCGCGAAGTGGCTCCTGATTGGACCCTCCGAGTGTCCATCCAGGGCCAAGCAGCCAATGGGGAGGCGCGCAAAGAGCCTTCCTATTGGCCCCTCACTAGGACAGGCCAAAATTCCATTCACCCAGCCCAGTCTGGCTGCAAGTCTGCTCCTGACCACCGCAGGGAGAGGAGGTTAGTAGGGCTGCCAAGGGGGGTGAGAACAGAGGCTGTGCCAGCCCTTTTCGCCCCAAGGCTGCCCTAACTGTCAAGTCCAACTGCAAATTGCCTCAGAACCCTGACAGAACTGGCAGGAGGTTAGTGAGTGTGCTCCCTCCTCCTCCCTCCCTTCAGGCCTGCTGCGAAGGAGCCTCTGACAGCCCCTGACTGAGGGAAGGAGCCCTTTCCAAGAGCAACGCAGGGGAGCCTGAGGGCCTTCCTTTTGAGGGGGGGGGACTTTCCCCTTCTGCCAAACAGTTGGCTGACAGGGAGGCCACAGAGAAGCCCCTTCTCACTTAAAATGCTGCTCTGTCCGGGGGTTAGACACAGCCAAGCCATGTGTCTTTCTTCTTTGCAACTCTCTGCAGATTTGAGGCCACTGCACAGCGTTATTCTGCAGAGGAAACTGGCTCTTTTGTCTCCTGTTTCAAGGCCTCAAGTCTTTCAATTCAACAACAACCTGTGTGGGAAGCCTTAAATGTTTCTTCTCTACCACAACCCTGTCCAAAGTAGCCCTTTCTGCCTGGGGAGCTGATTTTATACTTTGCAGGAGAGCTGTAATTCCAGGAGCTTTCCAGGCCACACCTGTAGGTTGGCTAGCCCTGGGTTGGAAATATTCCTGGAGGTTTGGAGGTGGGACTTCAAAATCATACAATGCCTCAGAGTCCTTCAAAGGAGCCATTTTTGCCTGCACTTGGTAGGGAGTGGTGCAGGTGTGTCCCTCCTGGGCTATGGGCTATGGCCAGCCCTTATCAGCTACTGTTTGTATTCTGGGGTGCAGACAGGCAGACCAGCATCAGTCCTGTGAGTCTGGAAAGTGCAGGAAGATCTAAATAAATATTTACAGCCTGAAACTGTAAATAGAGAACAAGTAAATCTCTGGAGACACATATTGGCCTGGCAAATAACCTTGGCCTGGCAAATAAAAAAAACAGTATAAAAAACCTTACTAAGGTCAAGACTGCTGTGCACAGAGAGTCTTCCTCTTAGGGTTGCCAACTTCCCTGTGAGGCTCGCTACCCCATCTCCCTCATGTGGAGTCTGCTATGGGGAGAGAAAGGGAAGACAATTGGAAAATGCTTTGAGACACCTGAGGCCTGCTGGGTCACTGCGGCCCATTCCCAGTTCTCTCAGATCTCTCACAACCCCACAATTCCTCACAGGTTGACTATTGTGTAGAGATGAATGGAAAAGGTGTTTGTAAACTGCTTTGAGACTCCTTTGGGTAGTAAGCAATAGGGTACAAAAATCTGTTCTTCTAAGGAGCAACCATGAAAGAAGCATGTGGGCACATAACATTTTACCAACCGTGAAAACATGGGAGACAGAAGGATCGGGGGGACACCTGTGTACTGTGACTACCCCATGTGTATTAGGGCAGAGGGGCATTTCGGTGAATGTGGCCTCATTCACACAAGAAGGGAAATGACGCAGAACTGGGAGGAATTGGTTGCCATGTAATCTTCCCCTAAGAAGAGTCCCCAGTCTTCACATATCTGAGGACATGGCTCTGTCATCTGTAACCACTATGCCACAATTCCCAAAGGTCAGTCCTCTCCCACACTCAACGAACATTCCACACCACAGGTTCTTGACACCCATATCTCCACACCCATGCCCTCATTTGCCACCATGCCACCACAACCTCCCACACAACACACACATTCAACCCCATGCCCTTACAGACTGGACAACTCCTCCCCTTCCTCTTCCCACTTCCAGGCTCTAGCGCCCGTTGTATTCTTGGATACAACAGGCTTTGCCCCTAGTCAACTAACTAAATTAATAATCCCTAATCAGATTAAAAATAGCCCAGACTTCCAAATCAGTTTACTAAACCTTGGCTAATCTAAACACCATTACCCAGCTGTCCCCAACCCCCGTCCGGGGACTGGTCTTGGTCCATAGATCAGTCGGTACCGGGCTGCGGCTCCTCCTCGTCCTCCTCCCCGGCTGCTGCCTTGGGGGCTGCCCTGCCACTCTGCCGCCGGCTCACCTTTGGTGCTCTCCAGCGGCCGCCATGGCTGGGGCTCCCCCTCGGCATGGCACTACGCAGATGCTGCTGGCAGTGGCTGGCGGGAAGTCAGGGCACCGGCAGGAAAGCAAGCGGAGCAGGGGCTCAGGCGGCAGTGACGTCCCTCGGCAAAAGACTACCCACCCCAGGCCTCAGTAAAATTGTCAAGCGTTGACTGGTGCCCGGTGATAAAAAGGTTGGGGACCACTGCCATAACCCTTTCCTATCCCTCCCTCCCCACCCCTCCCTGTATATGACTTAACACACAACACAAAAATACATTCCCCCTCCCCAAAGAAAAGAACACCGGGCTGGTGAGCCCTGAGAGGTCACAGAAGATGATTGGGGCCATCCCCCTGGAAAAAGCTCACCCAACCCAACCACACCACAAAAACCCAAATTACTCCAAATTTCAAAAAACGAAGCAAGAAAGCCAGGGATAAGGCTCCCTAGAATGTAAACTGTTAGCTACCCAAGAAGAGCCAGCAAAACTCCAGACATGGATGCCCCCCCAACCTCGGGCACTATCATAGTCACAACACCAGCAGGGGACCCAAGGGGGTCAGGGATCCCAATAATAAGGGGAAGAGGCAGAGACAGCGGTGGGAGGCGGCTGGACAAAAGAAGGGGCTTGGGATCAAGCTCGGGCCCCTTCTAAACTCCGCCCCATCTCTCAGGCCACTAAGGTGGAGGCAATGGTGAACAACCCACCTCCGACACTGATGCTGTGCAACGCCAGATCCATCAACAACAAAGCCTCCACTCTGCAAGTGTATTTTGCAGAGCAGGAGGTAGACCTGGCCTGCCTGATGGAAACCTGGACCAGGGACGGCAAAACAGTCGCCCTTAAAGGGCTAACCCCTGCCGGGTTCTCCGTCCACCATCAGTCGCGGACTGTGGGGCGGGGAGGAAGAGTGGCAATCCTGATCTGTGATAAGATCCCCTTCAGGGCTCTCCCTGTGCCGAAAATCCCAGGAATTGAATGTTTTGGCCTTGGGTGGGGCACAGCCGAGAGCATGGCCATCTGGCTGGTATATCATGTGCCTAGTTCACCCACAGATGCCCTGCCAGCCGTGCAGCGGCCTCCTGGACGTTACAGTTCCCTAGACTGCTAATTCTGGAGGACTTTAACGTCCATGCGGAACTGCTGCCATTGGGCAATGGCCTGGACCTGGTGTCAGCCATGGTGACACTAGGGCTCTTGCAATTTGTTGTTGGCCCTACCCACCAGGCAGGCCCCACCCTGGACCTCATTTTCGGTGCGGGGTTGAGTGTGGATCCGGTCAGGACTACTGCCGTGCCATGGTCGGACCAATATACCCTGAAGACCCAGCTTAGGTTGCCACCTCCCCGTCAGTTGGGCGCTGAGCACATTTCAGCTTGCCCATGGAGACTTATGGGTCCAGTTGGATTCCTGAATGCTCTGCGGGACCCAATGCCTCCTGGCACTTCTCTAGATGAACTGGTCAGCAACTGGCATGACAGGATGCAGGCTGCCATCGATGAGTTAGCTCCCAAACATCCTCTCCGCCCCTGTCGCAAACGGGCTCCCTGGTACACTGAGGAGCTACGATGGAAGAAACGGGAACTGAAACGACTAGAGCAAGTTTGGAGGAAGTCTCGCAACGAAGAATCGAGAGCATCTTATAGAATGCAGTTAAGAGCCTATGAGATGGCGCTGAAGACAGTGAAATGCAACTTTTATTCGACATGCATTGCGTCTGCGCAGTCACGCCCAGCACAATTATTCAGGGTAGTTCGATCCCACACTGCTCTTGATGAGAGGCAGCAAACTAACAGCCAATTGGATGTTAGCTGTGAGGCACTTGTGAGTCACTTCACAGACGAAATCTCCACTCTTTGTCATGACCTTTCTCCTACCTTGCATACAGAAAGTTGAACTAGAGGCCTCTTGGCCGACTTTGGGGAAAACACTGAGGTCCATTCTGCACAACTTCAATGTTGCAAAAGCCTTGCAAATTGTAAATGCTACTAATTTGCAGTTCCGCAAAACGTCGCACACAATCTGCCACACACCTGAAACAGTCCCGCAAAAAGCGATTCGTTGTAGCGCTTAAAGGGAAACTACCGCACCATTGCACTCATTTCTCATGCTAGCAAAGTTATGCTCAAAATCCTACAAGCTAGGCTCCAGCAATGTGTGGACCGAGACCTTCCAGAAGTACAGGCAAGATTTCGAAGAGGCAGAGGAACTAGAGATCAAATTGCCAACATATGCTGGATCATGGAGAAAGCTAGGGAGTTCCAGAAGAACATCTACTTCTGCTTCATTGACTATGCTAAAGCCTTTAATTGTGTGGAGCACAACAAATTGTGGCAAGTTCAGAGCATCTTGTCTCTTGAGAAACCTATATGCAGGTCAAGAAGCAACAGTGAGAACCAGGCATGGAATCACTGATTGGTTCAAAATTGAGAAAGGAGTTTGGCAAGGCTGTATACTGTCGCCTTGCCTATTTAACTTGTATGCAGAGCACATCATGAGAAAGGCAGGGTTAGATGAGTCACAAATTGGGAACAAGATTGCAGGGAGAAATATCCACAACCTCAGATATGCAGATGATACCGCTCTAATGGCAGAAACTGAAGAGGAATTAAAGAGCCTGTTGATGCGGGTGAAGGAGGAGAGTGCAAAAGGTGGCTTGAAACTCAACATCAAGAAAACTAAGACCATGGCATCCAGCCCTCTGAATTCCTGGCAAATAGATGGGGAAGAAATGGAGATAGTGACAGATTTTATTTTCCTGGGCTCCAAGATCTCTGCAGATGGGGACTGCAGCAAAGAAATTAAAAGACGCTTGCTCCTTGGGAGGAAAGCTATGGCAAATCTAGACACCATCCTAAAAAGCAGAGACATCACCCTGCCAACAAAAGTGTGTCTAGTCAAGGCTATGGTATTCCCAGTTGCAATTTACGGTTGTGAAAGTTGGACCATAAGGAAGGCCGAACGTCAAAGAATTAAGGCTTTTGAACTCTGGTGCTGGAGAAGACACTTGCGAGTCCCTTGGACTGCAAGGTGAACAAACCAGTCAGTCCTACAGGAGATCAGCCCTTAGAAGGCCAGTTCCTGAAGATGAAACTCAAATACTTTGGCTACCTCATGAGAAGGAAGGACTCCCCGGAGAAGAGCCTAATGCTGGGAGCAATCGAGGGCAAAAGAAGAAGGGGACGACAGAGAATGAGGTGGCTGGATGGAGTCACTGAAGCAGTCGGTGCGAGCTTAAATGGACTCCGGGGAATGGTAGAGGACAGGAAGGCCTGGAGGATCATTGTCCATGGGGTCGCAATGGGTCAGACACGACTTCACACCTAACAACAACATAGTCTAATACCAGTTCTGACCCCACAGGGGTGGAGAGAGCAGCCTGATCTTAGAGCGGTTTCTCAGTGGAACAGGCTTCCCCGGGAGGTGGAGATATTAAATATCTTTGGAAATATGTAAACAGAGACTGGATAGCCATCTGACTGAGAGGCTGATTCTGTGAAGGTTCAAGGGGGTGGCAGGTGACAGTGGAGAAGCGATAGGGCTGTGAGTATCCTGCATAGTGCAGGGGGTTGGACTAGATGACCCGGGAGGTCCCTTCCAACTCTTCTATGATTCTATCTGTGCCCTTTTTGTTCTATCTGTGCTTCACAACAAGGCAAGTCCAGCTGTGCCCTGTTATCCTGGGGACTGCTCATGTTCTGGCATTCAGGGAATAACTGAGTGGCTGAGAGTGGCCTGCAGCACCTGAGCCACGAGGGCCACCTGACTGACTGGAGCCTTTCTACTGCCAGACGTCCGCTAATCAAATCAGACTTGCGTCCGTGCCAGAATGTGAGCCATTCGAGGGGAAGGATTCTGAAGATTGGGAGTCCTACAGCACCAGGCTGGAGTGTTGTTTCGAGGAGAATGACGCTGATGGCCCCCAATGGAAGTGCAGCACCTTGCTCAGAATCTGCCGCCGCTGAACATTCCTCCTCACTCGGGACCTGCGAGCACCAGTGAGGCGTCTTATGAGACCATAGTTAAGACGCTGCAGCAGCATTTCAACCCCTCACGGCCCAAACGGCTTCATGTCACGCATTCCATCGACGTAATCAGCAAGGAGGAGAATCCGTCACCGACTTTGTCACAGAACATGGTCAGGCAGCCCAGCACTGTGACTTTGACAAATCGGAGGACATGCTCCGTTATCCACTCATCTGCGGCTTACGTGAGGAGCGTATTCAATGCCGCCTATTCTCCCCAGGTAAACGGTCGTTACTGAGGCCCTCACCACAAAGGCCTCTGCAGTCAACACTAAGGCCATCCACCCTGCTCTCTCCGCAAGGGCCTCTAAACCAAAAGCAGTGACAGCAGTGACCCGGACAAGTTGCCAGAGCATCACGATGTGGATCGAGCAAAGAGGCTGCTAAGTGAGGAGTCCCCCCAGGTGACAACTCAGCTGGCCAGGTTTTGTGCCGATGCTCTGAAGTAGCATAATTTTAAGCTCTATTTTATTATCTGTTTTAAACTGCATTATATCAAATGACCCTATTCTTTTGGTCTTTTATGTATCGACTTTGTATAACTTGGTCTGAACGACTGTAATAAAGTCTGAACTGAACTGATTTGGACAAGGAGGCTGAAGAACTCCATTCAGCCCAGCCTGGCTGTCGCAGCCAGCTGAAGCAGCCCACCAGCCACTGCACCAGCTCTAACGGTAACGCCCCAGGAAGACCGGCTGATCCAGGGACGCTCTGTGCCACATCTGTGGCAAGCCTGGCCATGTTACTGATCCAAGAAGACCAGTGATGCCAAGAATGTGTGGCAGTGAGAATCAGTCACACACACGAAGCGTCACAGTCATGTCAGTCTCTGCTTGAAATGGAGTAGCTCGGCACCCGAACAACCGCTGCATCTCTTGCCCCATGGTAAATACCATCCAGCAATAACTTCCAGTTCTAAAAATCCATTCTTTCCCTGTGCCCGTCCCATAGGAAGATCCACATCACCATCTTTAACAAAGGTGATGGGAGCTGAATGGATTAACAGAGCGCACCCCGATACTGACTTCTAGCCTTGCATACGTGAGCGAAACCCTGGCGTCTGCAGGGATTGAGATATGGCGATCGCTCTGGTCAGTGTGTACTTTTCCGGGCAAACACAGAGGTGAGAGTCTGGCTGTGACAAGAGTGTGGAATGAAGGTTAATGTGTAAGCTAAATGTACTGAATAAAGCCTGGGGTCCGGAGAAGCCCCAGGAGAGAGAGAGACAGGCAGAAGATTCCCTTTTCTCCAGATACCGGTGTCGTGTGTGTCCTTTCATCTCTACAAAAGGGGCACCGTGCAGCACAGAGATAGACTCAGAGCCTGCCATCTCCATCATATCCTGGGAGACCCTTGCTTAGATCAGACACCGCACCTGAAACCCCCAGGGGTGAAACTCACTGACTTCCAGGTCAACCACATCACTGGTGTTGGCTGCTTCCAGGTCAAGCACCAGTCGTTTAGCACTCGCCTTCTCTGCGTCATCAAGGGCACCACACCAGCCTGCTTGGTCTTGAATGCTTTGCCCCCCTGGGGATTGCCATCTCAGGGGTCAGCCAGCTCCAAACATCCTTCCTGGAAGACATCTGCACAAAATTCTTGGCTGTTTTTGAGATGACGCTTCACTGATACACTGAGCCACTTGTATCATTTGCCCTTGACCCTGGCATTGCACCCCTCCACCTTAAGGTTTGCTGGGTACCCTTTGCCTTGAACCAAAGATTGATGCTGAACTGGACCACCTGATTGCCTGTGGGTCCTCAAACCAGTGTCTCAGGCAGAGTGAGAAATGCCTATTGTAGCTCCACAACTAACTGCCAATCCACAGTGACCCAATTCCATCTCCTGAGGAAGCTTATTCCACTGAGGAGCCGCTCTTATAGTCAAGAACTTATTCCAGATATTTAACCAAAAATTATTTTTAATTTCAACCCGTTGGTTCTGATCTGACCCTCTGGGGCAACAGAAAATAAATCCACTCCATTATCAATTGATGGCCCTTCAAGTACTTGAAGATGGCTATTATATCACCTCTTTGTCATCTTCTCTCTAGGCTAAACAGACCAAGATCCCTCAACCTTTCCTTATATGTCTTTGTCTCCAAACCTCTCACCATTTTTGTTGCTCTCCTTTGGATGTTCCAGTTTGTCTAAATCCTTCTTCTCATGGATATTCTCAGCCTCTCCCTGTCTACTGGGGAGTTCCCTGAGGAGCTTAAGAAGGCAGTAGTTCATCCCTTGCTAAGGAAACCATTGCTGGATCCACGGACCTTGGCTGGCTACTGCTCAGTCTCACATCTTGTGTTTCCAGATAATGTAGTTGAAAGGCCCGCTGTGAACCAGCTCCTGGCATTCTTGGAGGAAACTTTGGCACTTGCCCATACCAGTTGGGCTTCTTTCCTGGTCACAGGGTGGAGACAGTGCTGGTCACCTTGATGGATGATCTCTGGCACCAACTTGATAGAGGTGGTTCAGCCATTCTTGTGATGTTAGATCTCTCAGCCACGTTTGACATGGTGGACCACTAGCTCTTAGCCCGCTGCCTCTCTGGGACTGAGATAAGTGGGAAGGGACAGCCCTTCAGTGGTTGCTCTCCTTCCTATGGAACCAGACACAGAAGGTTGCTGTGGGGGAAGACTTATTGCACTCCTTCAGCTCCTATGTAGTTTGCCACAAGGGACAGTTCTCCCCCCCCCCCCCCACACACACACTTTTTAACATCTTTATGCTCCCTCTGGCCCAGCTGGTCTGGATTCTGGGCTGAGGTGTCATCAGTATGCAGATGACACCCAGCTCTATCTCCTCATGGATGGCTGTTGGGACTCCCCCTCAGAAACATTTGCCAGATGTTTGGAAGCTGTAGCTGGGTGGCTGGGAAGCTGTAGCAGAGTTGGCTGAAACTCCTCCAAGATGGAGATCCTGGGGCTGAGAAGGAAGGAGGCAGGCCAGGAAGCTTCTGCCATCAACGGTCGATATTGAGCCAGCCACTGCAGAAGCCTCAGAACTTTCGCCTCCACCGGCAGCACCCATGGCAGCACAGGCTAAACTGCTGCTGAACTCAGGCACAAATATTTGGAGGACTAGGTTTACCAACTGGGATGTGCTTATCTTGCGGGGGAGGGGTGCTATGTATGCAGGCAAGCTGTGCTTTAGAGTGCTATGCAAATGAAGGCCTGTAAGTTTCACATCTGCAATTGGTAACTGAATATGGACTCTAATAGTGGACCGATGAACTCCTCCTGTTAAGAACCAATCAGGTTCTTTGTTGGACAATCTAAGTTGTATATAAGTTTGTGTTGTGCCTGTGTTTCTCGTTCGGTGTTTCGATTTAGTGTTGCATTGAATAAAGAGCTGTTTGATTTGGAAGAACTTTATGATCTATGATAAAATCAGAGTCCAGCAGCACCTTTAAGACCAACAAAGATTTATTCAGGGCATGAGCGTTCGAGTGTAAGCACTCTTCGTCTATGATCTATGATTACCGAACCCACAGATACTTTGTCCCACCATATTTATTTGAACCACATGCAGTTATGGGACTTGTTAAGGAGATCCTAGTATTAGAATTATTCTGATAAAAGAGTAAAGTGACATTGTTGTTTAAGCAAGGTGTCCTAAGCTCAACACATAAGGGTCTACCTGATGTAATTGTTTCCTGTCATTCAGTGATGGGTTTTATTTTTCTTTTACAGCGTGATTGTTATTTTATTAATTATACATATTTGTGATCTTGAAAGCTTCCTCTGACTTCTGTGAAAAAGGAGAGTCTCATTTAGAAAGGATAAAAAATGTCACTTGGAATTCTCCGGCAGCTGCAGTTTACATGAATTCATACAAAAGGATAAAACCTAAAATAAGTCTGAGGTTCAGACTTATCTTTATGCAGAAATGAAAGTTTGCTTCCCTTTCACCACCTACTTATGTTTTTTACTTGTAGACTGGCCTTATTATTGCCTGTTACCAAGGGTTCGTGGATATTGTAGTTGCACTGGCACAGTGCCCTCATGTGGATGTAAACTGGCAGGACAACGAAGGGAACACAGCCCTCATTACAGCGGCCCAGGCAGGTAAGGAGGTCGTGTTTAGTACTAATGTTTGAGTATATGTTTAAAGGTAAAGGTAAGGGTATCCCCTGTGCAAGCACTGGGTCATGTCTGACCCTTGGGGTGGCTCCCTCTAGCGTTTTCATGGCAGACTCAATATGGGGTGGTTTGCCAGTGCTTTTCCCAGTCATTACCGTTTACCCCCCAGCAAGCTGGGTACCCCCCAGCAAGCTGGGAAAGGGCTTACCTGTCAGGAAATTCTAGTGAAGGAGAGCATATCTACAGTGGAAATCATCTGGGTGAAAATAAGCGAGAGGAAAACAAACAGTGTGGTGGTTGGTGTCTGCTACCGACCACCTGACCAATGAGAGGATGTGGATGCTGCACTTTGTGAGCAGCTTGAGAAAATATCCAAGCGGCAGGACCTTGTCATCATGGGTGACTTCAATTTCCCAGATATGTGCTGGGAAACAAACTCTGCGAAGCGTCCTCAGTCATGCAAGTTTCTGACCTGCCTGGCTGACAATTTCATTTATCAAATGGTAGATGAACCCATAAGAGGTTCAGCCATACTGGACTTAATACTGACCAACAGGCAAGAGTTGGTGGATGAGGTGAAGGAGGTGGGGACCCTAGGGGGAAGTGACCATGTCCTCATAGTATTCCTTTTGAGATGGGGAGCCAAGGAAGCTTGTAGCCAGACGCGGATGTTGGATTTTTGTAGGGCAAACTTTAATAAACTCAGAGACATGATGAGTGTCATACCATGGACAAGAATGCTGGAAGGGAAGGGAGCATGTGAAGGGTGGGCACTACTCAAACAAGAGCTATTGCATGCTCAATCAATGACTATCCCAGAAAGACGAAAATACTGCAGGAGCTCTAAGAAGCCTATTTGGATTAACAGAGAACTTCAAGAGGAACTAAGAAAGAAAAGGAAAATGTTCAGGAAATGGAGGGAAGGACAGAGCTCTAAAGAAGAGTACCTACAGGTTACTAGGCACTGTAGATCAATCATCAGAAAGGCCAAAGCTGAGAGTGAGCTAAGATTGTCCAGGGAAGCCCATTGTAACAAGAAAAGATTTTTCAGTTATGTGAGGAGCAAACGTAAAGTAAAGGAGGCAATAGGCAAACGTTATTCTGATCTTCAAAAAAGGGAGGAAGGATGACCTGGAAACTACAGACCAGTGAGTCTGACCTCTGTTGTGGGGAAGATAATGGAGCAGATATTAAAGGGAGCGATCTGCAAACATCTGGAGGACAATTTGGTGATCCAAGGAAGTCAGCATGGATTTGTCTCCAACAGGTCTTGCCAGACCAAACTGGTTTCCTTTTTTGACCAAGTAACAGGTTCGCTGGATCGTGGAAATTCGGTTGATGTCATTTACTTGGATTTTAGTAAAGCTTTTGATAAGGTTCCCCATGATGTTCTGATGGATAAGTTGAAGGACTGCAATCTGGATTTTCAGATAGTCAGGTGGATAGGGCATTGGTTAGAGAACTGCACTCAAAGAGTTGTTGTCAATGGTGTTTCATCAGACTGGAGAGAGGTGAGTAGCGGGGTACCTCAGGGCTCGGTGCTCGGCCCGGTACTTTTTAACGTATTTATTAATGATCTAGATGAGGGGGTGGAAGGACTACTCAGCAAGTTTGCAGAAGACACCAAACTGGGAGGACTGGCAAATACTCCAGAAGACAGAGACAGAGTTCAACAAGATCTGAACATAATGGAAAAATGGGCAAATGAGAACATGATGCAATTTAATAAAGATAAATGTAAAGTTCTGCATCTGGGTCAGAAAAATGAAAAGCATGCCTACTGGATAGGGGATACGCTTCTAGGTAACACTGTGTGTGAACGAGACCTTGGAGTACTTGTGGATTGTAAACTAAACATGAGCAGGCAGTGTGATGCAGCAGTAAAAAAGGCGAATGCCATTTTGGGCTGTATCAACAGGGGCATCACATCAAAATCACAAGATGTCATAGTCCCATTGTATACGGCACTGGTCAGACCACACCTGGAGTACTGTGTGCAGTTCCGGAGGCCTCACTTCAAGAAGGACGTAGATAAAATTGAAAGGGTACAGAGGAGAGTGATGAAGATGATCTGGGGCTAAGGGACCAAGCACTATGAATTATTTTTATTTATTTATATTTATATTTATATTTATATTTATATTTATATTTTTATTTTTATTTTTATTTTTATTTTTATTTTTATTTTTATTTTTATTTTTATTTTTATTTTTATTTTTATTTTTATTTTTATTTTTATTTTTATTTTTATTTTTATTTTTATTTTTATTTTTATTTTTATTTTTATTTTTATTTTATTATTATTATTATTATTATTATTATTATTATTATTATTATTATTATTATTATTATTATTATTATTATTATTTCGATTTATTTCCCACCACTCCCAAATGGCTCGTGGCGGGTTACAGTGTCTTAAAACCCCATTAAAACTCCTATTAAAAGACTTAAAAATATCACAGCATGGCGGCACAATAATAAAATCCCCTTCCTACCCCCCTTCCTAAAAAAAGGGGGGGGATGGAGGAGAAGGAGGTCCACGGTGTTCAAGAAGAAGCCCGGGGGAGAGCAGTCAATGTACCACAGCAGTGCTCCATTGAAGATAGGTTGAGGGACTTGGGAATGTTCAGCCTGGAGAAAAGGAGGTTTAGAGGGGACATGATAGCCCTCTTTAAGTATTTGAAAGGTTGTCACTTGGAGGAGGACAGGATGCTGTTTCTGTTGGCTGCAGAGGAGAGGACATGCAGTAATGGGTTTAAACTACAAGTACAACGATATAGGCTAGATATCAGGAAAAAATGTTCACAGTCAGACTCCTTCCAAGCCACGAGACGCTGAAGTTTGCATCCTGGAATCTAAGGCTTGCTGGACCTCATAGTGTGTGTGTTCATCCATGTACACCAGCATAGCAGTGTCAGGACCAGAATGCTATTTGTCCGGTTCAGGAGAATATAGCAGCGTTGCTACAGTGAAACACAGGATGGGCATCTTTATAAGTCTTAGTGTCAGAACCAGGTTGGTTCTGCCAAATAATGGTGGTTTATTGAATGAACTTTCCGCCTTCCCCCTCCCCAGTTATTGTATGCCTATGGAATGTATACTGCCAGAAGGTTTATATGGGAATTCAGATTAAGCCTTAGGTGTGGAGATTCCAGTCCTCGCCTGAAGGTGGGAACCAGTTTGTGTTTTTCTCTGTTCTCTGTGGATTGCCTGGAAGCTGATAAGAGTCCAGCCAAATAACTTTTGGAAGGCGCAGCTGCTTCCTGCGTAAATTAGTTCCCACAGAGGCCCTCTCTGGAACCAACAGTCACGTATTGGAGTAATGGTCACGGTTCAAAGAAATTCTGTTTTATTGTTCAGCTGTATGTAAATATGTACATCCCACTATATATATCTATATATATCTATATATATCTATATATATCTATATATATATCTATATATATCTATATCTATATCTATATATCTATATATATCTATATATATCTATATATATCTATATATATCTATATATATCTATATATATCTATCTATATCTATATCTATATCTATATCTATATCTATATCTATATCTATATCTATATCTATATCTATATCTATATATATATATATATATATATATATATGGCCACATATATGTATGTCCTATGTTTACTATATTTGTATAACCAGTGTTAGGAATTTTAATCTGTAACATGTAGCCTCTGTAGTTAGATAGGAAGCCTAACCAAAGGTGGGTTCCTTTGAATTATGGAGACATTCCTGAGGGCAGGGCTCAGCATGTATAATCTCTCGCCTCTCTGGACATAACTCAGAACCAACAATGTTGTCCCTGGATACTTTCACTTCTTAACATAAAGAACTTTTGTTTCATAATTGGGAGGACTGGCAAATACTCCTTAAGATAGAGACAGAGTTCAACGAGATCTGAACACAATGGAAAAATGGGCAAATGAGAACAAGATGCAATTTAATAAAGATAAGTGTAAAGTTCTGCATAGGGGTCAGTTCTGGAGTTCTGGAGGCCTCACTTCAAGAAGGACGTGGATAAAATTGAAAGGGTACAGAGCAATGAGGATGATCTGGGGCCAAGGGACCAAGCCCTATGAAGATAGGTTGAGGGACTTGGGAATGTTCAGCCTGGAGAAAAGGAGGTTGAGTGGGGACATGATAGCCCTCTTTAAGTATTTGAAAGGTTGTCACTTGGAGGAGGGCAGGATGCTGTTTCCGTTGGCTGCAGAGGAAAGGACGCGCAGTAATGGGTCTAAACTACAACAATATAGGCTAGATATCAGGAAATAATTTTTCACAGCCAGAGTAGTTCAGCAGTGGAATAGGCTGCCTAAGGAGGTGGTGAGCTCCCCCTCACTGGCAGTCTTCAAGCAAAGGCTGGATACACACTTTTCTTGGATGCTTTAGGATGCTTAGGGCTGATCCTGCGTTTAGCAGGGGGTTGGACTAGATGGCCTGTGTGGCCCCTTCCAACTCCATGATTCTGTGATTCTGTGTTTTATAAATGGCTTCAGCATGGAGGGGGGGGAACAATTCCAGACAACCCAACTGATTGTCTTTTCAGCAGCTTCGGTGGCCGAGGCGCCTCCCCCCCCCCCCGCCCACCCCATGGCCTGGTACTGAGGCTTTCACCACCTGGTACCACGACCCGGCCCGGGGGTTGGCAACCCCTGAGTTATGTCATCACACAAACTGCAATTAAACTTTCTATTTTTTATATTCCTTTAAACTATCAACAAACATATTTTCTATATCAGTGAATTCAATTTTCTCATCAAATGTCTCTTGTGGTGTATCAATTTTTAAAGAATCTTTAATCTTATTAATGTACTCTTCCATATGTTTGATTTCCATGGCAGACTGCTCAATGATAAGTAAAATAAGTAGAACATTTATTCAAAATAGCTGCCCATCTAGATTTAAACACTTTATTATCTGAAAATAATGTAGGAAAACTTTGTATTCGAAGGCCCCAACATACCCTATTACAATTCAAATACTCATTCAGTCAGAATCAGAACCCCGTTACCGATATCCAGGGCAGCAAACTGATGGAGTCGACTTTTGTCTTACTCCCAAAAGGTCATTGTCAGCTTGAAATGTCCTGTACTTCTCGATTGACTTTTGGGGCTGATGGATCTTCTCTTTTTCGGCTAGTGAGGCCTCGGCAGGTCTCATATCTGTAGTTGGGGAGACCACTGGTCCCCGCTACAAAGCCCCCTACTGGCTGCACGTGCCGCGCTGAAAATCCTGGGGGTCCAAACTCAAGCTCTATGAGATGGACCTCAAGGGTAGGCTTAGAATGTCTGCAGCCTACGACTTAGAGCTCGGGAACTGGGCCGACCTGGTGGGTAGGAACCAGCCCATGGTGGAACGGGAGCGTGAGAGTGCTGTCCAATGGAATATCACCAAATTGCGGTCCCAGATGAAGGAAGTGTTGGAGGCAACGGCTGCGATGTTCAGCCGGGACAACGATAAGGGGAGGGCATTTACCCCAAGTGCATAGGCGATGAGGAGGCGCCTGGGATGTCTGGAGGGCTCTGCATTTTAGCCATAGCTCCAACACTGCAGTTTATAGATGCAATTTACTATTAACCTAGTTTAATCCAAACTGGGGAATACTAACATATGCATTCAAGCCCCCCCCCCCCGGCTCCCCTCCCCTCCTGTGCACAGAATCAGGATTACACATTAATCTCTTGGAATTAAGAGCACTTGAGACTCCCTCGGGTATTGAAAAGCAGGGGATAAAAACCAACTCTTTTCCCATGCGATATATTTTTACAGCCTTTCCCATGGAAGGAGTGTACTACTCCACAGGCAGGCAGCTGGTTGACCTTGGGCTTGTCCCAGTTTATTCATGGTCACAGCCCAAAAGAATGCAAAAATAAATAATCAATATCGCATACTAGCAATAATAACAAACCTGGTATATGGACTGAGGTCGAAAGGCAAAACAAAGAAAGCTGGCGACCTGAGTATAAAGGTTACTAGTGAACAGTCAACATTAGCCAGTCGTAGAATGACTCCATATTAACAACCCAGTTCTTTCTGATTCTAGCACCTTGCCAAGCAAATCTGGCTACTTTATTTGCTAATGCACGGTTTGAATCCGATAACAATTGGCGCAGGTGTTGGTTTCTCAGAGGACACCCCCTGTTCTCTTCTCATGCCTCCCCCCCCAAAACTGTCTGCCAGTCACAGCAGTCGCTGCCGGAGCTCCAAGGACCCAGAGATTTGACCCTTGTAACCCCAGACCAGCAGGTTTGCTCCTTACCCCGTCCAAGGGAATAAGAGGCAGCAAGTACCGGCCCTGTGCCTCCCACCTTCTGAACCTTAGTTGAACCATCCCCGCCACTACAAAGCATGGCAAATACTAAAAGCAAAAGCATACGGAATGGAGTCGCAGTAGCTATAAGAAGAGCATATAGACCCATTAGTAGATTAGGTGTCTTGACATTGTGCTCCCACAAGCAAAACTTCCCTCCCATTAGGGAGGGGCAGTTTTATCCGGGTAATTATTGTAGAATTCCCAGTCCAGCCTGAGTGCTTTCACATGCTCCACCTCCACCCACTCCCTCTCAGAATCAGGGAAATCTTCACAGAATCACAGAATCATAGATTTGGAAGGGGCCATACAGGCCATCTAGTCCAACCCCCTGCTCAACGCAGGATCAGCCCAGAGCTTGTACTTGTAGTTTAAACCCATTACTGCGTGTCCTCTCCTCTGCAGCCAACAGAAACAGCATCCTGCCTTCCTCCAAGTGACAACCTTTCAAATACTTAAAGAGGGCTATCATATCCATTCTCAACCTCCTTTTCTCCAGGCTGAACATTCCCAAGTCCCTCAACCTATCTTCATAGGGCTTGGTCCCTTGGCCCCAGATCATCTTCTTCGCTCTCCTCTGTACCCTTTCAATTTTATCAACGTCCTTCTTGAAGTGAGGCCTCCAGAACTGCACACAGTACTCCAGGTGTGGCCTGACCTGTGCTGTATACAATGGGACTATGACATCTTGAGATTTTGATGTACCAAGTCAGGGGGACTGTACCAAGTCAGGGGGAAAGGCTGGGGGGAGGCAGGAGCTCCTCCCCCCACCCCCCACTCCTAATCCAGCTCCCTGTATCACTTATGGGGCCTTGAGCTGTCACAGAGCTGCAAGTCCCCACAGTCATCCTATGAACCTGAAAATTTCCTCCCAGTGAAAGACAATGTTAACAATGTGTTTCCACAGGAAGGATGCAAACGTTTTCCTTAAGCCAAGCAAGATCCCAGCAAGGAAGACTGCACAGGAACACTGTAGGATTTTGAATAACTGTCTAAATATGTACAGTGTATTTATTCTTAGACAAGTTTTCAGCACATCAACTCAGGCATTATTTTATTGTTGTTGATAAAAGCTATATTAACTTCATATAACTTGGTCTGAACGACTGTCATAAAGTTTGAATTGAACTCAACTGAATGGATAAAAGGCTGACTTGGGTTTTGTTTGCTTGGTTCTGAAAACTAACATCACTGAAACGTGTGCAAAATTTCTCACACAAATACCAGGAGTTTCTGGAACTGGAATGACAGACCCCACGAGAGAGAGTTATTCCAGCTCCTCTGGGACTGGGTATGCTCAGTCAGTGCCTGCAAAACCCAGGGGGGGTTGGTGTCAAAGGCTGACAGACTCACAACTAGGCTTCTGGATTAATAGAAAGCTTCATTGGAAGTAGTTCTGAACACTCTAACGTCTGAAGTCGAATCTAATCGATTCCTGGCAAGCAAGCAGTTATCGGTGCATTCCTCCCGCCCAAATGTCCGCTCTTTCCCAGGGTGGAATAACCCCCCACTGCCAGGTGCCATCCTGGGCTTCCTGCCAGACTGTCTCTGGATCCAGCCGTCCTTTGTAAAATCGGCAACCTTCTTTGTAGATAACAAAGTACAGGGCAACATTTGCAAGAAAGTGTCACAGCAGGGGAGAATACCCAAAGCAGTGTGAAATAGTTCAGGGTTATAAAAAAGGTTACAAAGGTTCTGCAAACACACACATCAAACCAACATGGAGTTTCTCTGGTCAATCTCAAATCATGGCAGAGATCAGGGGGCTGATCCTGACAGACTAGATGGCCCGTATGGCCCGCTCAAACTCTATGGGCCTGCCTACCTAGAAATCTACGTTCCTTAGCCCTCACCTTTGATAGTCAAAAGCTGACACAGGGCTGAGATGACTCAGCCCTACTTGATGAAGCTTCAAGATTTTCTGACAGGGGGAGACGACTGAAGATGGCGCCGTAGCAGCCGGATTTCTGGCCGGCTCTTAAGCCATGCTGAGGGTCAGGAGCAACCGCACCTGGCAGGCCTGAACAGATACGCAAATCTGCTCGCCGGTCGCCCCAGGAACCGGGAACGGCATCCTGAGGGTCCTACAGATCCGTGGAGAGGGAGGGAGAATGAGCTCTCCGGATCAACCGCGGCATGTGCTTAAGGTCATGATGGCGCCCTTGTCGTAAATAACTTTCTAAGCCTGAAACGACCAGCTGACCCTACATTCTTCCCAGATCATCTTTTACCAGACTGACAGGAGCTGAAGCCTACAACAGTAAGGATTGAATGCTTTCTGGCTTTTCCTTTTCTTTCCCCACAAGCTCTTCTCCCCCCCCCCTCAACCAATTTACAAGTGAATTCCTTCTTTCGTCGAGTGAGAGTCTCCCAGCTAATTATACCCACTAACCAAACAAAGAGAGAGCTCAAGAAAAGAGAGACTTTAAAGTTTTGCTGGAGAGAGTTCAGTGGGGGAAGCTGACTTGATACGGAGATCGACAAACTGATAATTTTGGATCGCTCGAACTCCTGCGAGACCTCACGAGACTTTCTGTTTATAATCTGTGACTGCCTAGAACTATGGAAGAATTAACTAAGGCACAGCTTCTCCATTTGTTATGCGAAGGGAGCTCAAAGATACTGAAAGCAGTTAACAAGCTGGAAAATGAAATCCAAAAGGCTAAGAAAGAGCTTTTAGACAGAACCGACACAATTCAGCCAACAATACTTCAAACGAGAATTCAATGTCTGGAAGTTAATCAACAGGAGAGGGAGAGAGCTAGAGACGTAAAAATCAAAAGCACCTTGGAAGAACTTGGGAAAACAGATTTAAGGAAGGAAAGCACCGAAAACCTGGAAGTCTATTTAGAGCAGGAAGTGATTTGGATCAACAAAATAAATAGAGTCTATTCAAAGGCGACAGCACGCAGGAAGCTATCAGGAGATATCTCTGTGCGACCAGAGGAAGAGATCCGGATTGACAAAGTATACAGAGCCTACTTAAAGGCGACTGCAAGCAAGAATCAAGTAAGAGACTTCTTTGGCCCTGACAGAAAGGCAACCAGAAAATACTCTATGCAGGAACCATCAGGCGACATGGAAAAAAACACAATTTCATTTTCTGCGACCACCTGAAGGATGTGATGAACAGTGGAGCATTCTCCTGGTTTCCTGTAGGGAAGACAGCAGCAGTAACTTTTAGGACAGGACCAATATATGAAGGGAACTGACTTTATATCATCTAAGACAATAATAGAATATATTCTTATAATAGACTATACTCTCATATGTATCAACAATTAGTCTGCTAAGAAAGATGGTAATAATTTCTAGATCAGGATCAATATGTGATGGGAACTGAATATGTATGCCAATATGTATGTTAAAAGAGGATGGCAAACTATATTTCAAATGTATTAACAAGACAGCAGCAGTAACTCTTAGGTCAGGGCCAATTTATGAAGGCGACTGACCTTATATCAAGATAATAATAGAATATATTCTTATAACAGATCATATTCTCATATGTATTAACAATCATTTTGCTAAGAAAGATGGTAAAAACTTCTAGATTAGGATTAATATGTGATGGGAACTGAATATGTATGTTAAAAGAGGATGGCAAACCATATCAGCTGGTCACTTTTTTCTCTTTACTTTCTGTAAATGCTTCATATAATAATAAATAATACAATTATATATATAAAAAAAAAGATTTTCTGACAGATTGTACTTTTTAGATAATATTCTGTGGCAATGTTAAATTGCAGCTCTATTACCAAATCCAGAAGAAATTAATTTTAAATTAAATAAATTTTTACTGCTTATGATTTTGGTTTTGTAATGAGCTAGCATGGGCATTTTACATTTTACATTCTAACTGTGAAGAAAATACAATGCAATAATATTCTTTTCCATGTTGTGACAGTATTACTGTTCAATAATCCCCAGCCTTTCCACTGGTTTGCCTACAGGGAGCACTTTGCTGGACCGGGAAGGCAATTAGGGTTAACGACTCCACTGGATGTGTCAGGCATGGGTCTTGGGTTTTAAAATTCATCACTCGGCCTCACTCTAGACTCACTATGTAATCCTGATCAAGTCAGTATAGCTTTTTCTAATCTACCTCTCAGTGGTCTTTAGAGATATTTAGTGATATTTATTTCCACTTCATTTGTACCATGTCTTGCTTCCCAGTAGGGCTTCAATGTGCCAAAGGGAAAGGTCTGCTCTCATGCCCAGGGCCCTGCCCTGGTTCCAAACGTCTGTAGTTGGCAGTTAGCAAAAATACTGTTGCTCTCGAAGCTAACAGAGAAGAAATGTCTAGGGCGCAATAGTGCCACAGGGGTGTCACTGATCAGGGTTTTGGAGAGGAGTTGCAGCTGCAGCTGTGGCAGCCGTGCTGAGGTCCCAGGGGTGCTAGTGGTGGCTGCTGCATTGGCCTACCCTTGTTCCAAACGGCCATGGTTGTGTTGCTTGTCAAACACACGGACCTTCTTGTCCTCCCAAAACAATGCCACCAGCGCTCCCGTTATCTCGTGAAGCTAGACGCAGAACTCAGCACATCTCTCTACCCTCTCCCTGTCACTCCCGGCCGGTTGGCTTCTTCCCACGTGATTCCATAGGGTCCATCTGGTCAGCCCTGTCTCAGTTGCAGACCATGGACACTGTATTGTGGGTCTCTTCCCCCAGTGCAGGGCTGCATGCCCACAGAAGAGGACATCCCATGAACTTTGTGTGCGGAGTGCAGGACAGGAAGTCATATTGTACTAGGACTTGGACCAATACGTGGACTGCAGCATTCCCAAAGAATATAAAAGCCATCCACTTTCAAGATGTGTTTTTGTGGCCATGTTACACTTGCATATACAATTGCAAGATAGGATCCCTGCAAGATGATATTTTAATGAGCCTCTTGTGGCAGCAGAAATGCTGTCTGAAGCTGTCCATGAGGCTGGGAGTTCAATCCCAGCAGCCGGCTCAAGGTAAAATGAGTACCCAGCTTGCTGGGGGGTAAACGGTAATGACTGGGGAAGGCACTGGCAAACCACCCCGTATTGAGTCTGCCATGAAAACGCTGGAGGGCATCACCCCAAGGGTCAGACATGACCTGGTGCTTGCACAGGGGATACCTTTACCTTAAGATGATATTTTTGTGGGTAATCTACTCTGCTGGCTTTTTAAAAATCTGTCCTGAAGTCTCAGGCCATGATGGTTTAAAAATCCCAGAAAGAAAACCGAAAAGTTCTAACTGATATAGGTTTTCCATTTTCAAGGAGCTGTTCATTAATACTCAGTGGAAAAGAAGAAATACATCGTAACTGCAGAAAGTAACTGTACAGCAACAGCATAACTACCATTCTGAGACACATAATATGTTATTTTCTTACAATGCTTTTCCTATTTTGGAGCTTCTCACCCTATATTGATTTTAAAATAATATTTGCTAGGACTGATAATTTCTCTTTCCTCTTTGTAGGGCATATTACTATTACACATTATTTATTGAACTATTATCCTGGTCTTGATATAGAGAAAAGAAATATTTTTGGATTTACAGCCCTCATGAAATCTGCAATGCAAGGTCGAACAGAGTGTGTCAGAGCCTTAATGTTGGCAGGTATGAAGAGCTCTCACGTTGGTTCTCCCCCACCCCCCACAAGCCAGTGCAAAAACTCACCTTCGCTCCGATTCCCACTCCTCACTGCAGACAACCAATTTGCCCTTCGTGAGCAGCCCAGGACTCCCAAGAGCAGGACGGAGATCCATCGACCATTCCTGTGGTCCCCAACCTTTTTCAGGCCGGGGGCCGGGGAGGAAGAGGGAGAGCGGCACTCACGGCGTGGCGCTCACTGGCAGGGGCAAATGCAGTTCTGCGCCTGTGCGTTTGCGCCCACTGGTGAGCGCCAGGCGGCAAGCGCTGCTCTCCCTCTTCCCTCCCTCTCCCTCTCCCCTCCCTCTCCCCTAGGCTTGAGCGATTCGGCCGCCAAAGCAGCCAATCGTTCCCACCGCATTGAGCGCCGTGCCACGGGGGGAGGGCACACTCGCGCCCTAACACTGGACTATTCCGTCCCAATGCATTCTTTTCTTAGGGCTCACAGACCAATCTGTCACAAGCAAAACAGAGAAAATACAGAACTATACAGGCAAACAAGGGGAAACACAAAGATACAGAATTATTTTACATTAAAACTATAAAATGCCATGGAGAAAATTTTTGCCACTGCAAAAGTCACATTTGGGTCAGTTTCAGCTAATAGTTTAGCTACAATCTCTTGCAATCTGCTGTCACAGGCAGAGTGGCATTTGTTGTGATGAATGAAAAAATGCCCAAAGATCTCTAAATGCCCAGATTGGCAGTCACAAATCTGCTCAGGGAATCATAGAATCCTCGTGAAGCTCCCTGCTAGTTCCCCTAGTGGCAGGACTCTTGCCATAGAGAATGGTCTTCCGCATTTGGGAACAGTTACAAACTTAAAGCCAGTATAGTCTTTTGGGTTGAGAGACCCAAATAATACAGGAAACAGACGGTTTGAGCTCTGCAGCTCTGCAGCTCCTTTAATCAAAGTGTAGCATGCTAAATTTAAACAGTTTACATGTGGAGAGAGATTCCATTTGATTAAAAAGCTGAAAAGAGCTGCTCAACCTCTGTAGCCTGCCGTGGACTCACTTTAGCCATGAACTTCAAAACCATTAGAGTAAGATACAGTGGAAAAGGGGAGCTAGGAGAGCCGTATTCCATGCTTAACTTTTACTGGAAAGGAGAAATGTCAGGGGATGGAGGCAAATAATTTGCCCCAGGGTTGGTCAGAACTCCTTGCAGTAGGAACTTGATTTTGCAAAGAGAATTGGACATACTCTGGGATAGTGGACTCTTGGTCTTTTTGTGCAGGTCTTCCAAGAGTGCCGGCTTGAAAAAGCCATAAGGGTGTCAGGAGCATTTCAAGTCACCAGGAAACCCTAAGGCTAATGGCAGAGTGAGCAGAGGCTGGCAGTTGCCACGGCTCACTGCAGGGAAACGGGAGATGAAAGTGACTGCCTGATATTGTGCTTAGAAATGACGTAGGTTAAGTGATGCTTCATAGTTGCTGAAAATGACAAAACATCCAGTGTATGGAAGAGGGATTTATTACAGAAAGATATAGAAGAAAAAGAGCTAAACTCTAGTGGGATGCGAGAACATCCCTCACCTACCGAAATCTAACCTTAGTAATTATTCATTTTTAGCAAATGCTAAAGACAGAATTATAATTCTGAAAGTGGAAACAGATTTGTGCTTTTTTCCCAACTGATCGTGAAAGCTCTCACTAGTGAAACATGGTTAAAATAATAACATTTATAATGACAAGTTTATAGAAGCAATGGCACAATTAGCTGATAGAAGCTCCTCAACCCACATCCACCATGTCCATTGGAGATATCACTTTAATTTGTGCCTGGCTCTGTTTTTAGAGGGATATTTGAATTCAATTAATTCAGTCTGGCACTGCCTGTCTGCTGGCTCTCAGAACAGTTTCTGTACTAACCATTCAGTCTAAATATTTTGAGTAGCTCAAAATTCATGCAGTGTAGGCTATTTTATCAAAATATTAATCAACTGCAGCAGCTTGAAAGAGAAGCTGTAAGTCTGGGGAGGGAATAGGCAACAAACCATGCGCAATTCAAGATGACTCTTTCCATGGCTAATGGTCCTGTAATGTTTCTCTCTTTCTCCCCCTTGCCACGTCTTCCCCCTGAGGGGCCAGTATTCATGCAGCAGACCCAGGCCGTGGGCTCACTGCTGAGGAGTGGGCGTGGTTCACAGGAAGGGTGGACTCTGCCCGCCTCATGCGGAGGCTGGTGGACAGGCCTTGTGCTGAGCAGTTTTGTGACCAGTTTGAGCTCGAATGGCCCAGGCTGAAAGAACTCCTCAGCAAACCCACTGAGTCAAAAAGCTGTTTCCAGAGGATCTCGGAAGGCGTGAGATCAGTCATGCGCTTCAAAGCTTCCCATGAGCCTGAAGAAGATGGTGTCCTTGATCACATGGTGAAGGTGACAACCAGCCTCAGGAGCTCTTTTGTGGGTGTAGCTTGCAAAACTGTGTGTCCTGGAAGTCCACCTGGCATAGGAAAATGTAGGCCTGCTGTGCAGGAAATCCTTCGGAGAAAAAGAGCCCATGAAATCAGATATCTGGAAGATAAAGATCACTTGAACAGCTACGAGAAGCTGTTTCAGAATTCCAGAGTTACATTAGTCTCCAAAAAAAAGGAGCGTCGAGCCAGCCTACAGCCTATAAATCTGTACTTCCCTCCGGTGGGCATTGTGATTCCAAGGAAAAGCAGCCTGTTGCCATTGCACTTGCTGAGAAGGAGAAGTGTGAGGCCAGGGTTTGTAATCCCCAAAGTCCGCATCACCAAGGCTCCCCTGCCTACTTTCCAGCCAGACCAAGTTCAGCAAAAGAGCTTCCTGCAGATTCCCAAATGGAGGTATCAGGAGCTGAGAGAAGAAAAGAAGAAAGCAGAGGAAGAAAAGCAGCAGGCGGAAGAAGCTGAGAAACAAAAACAAGGGTTTCCCCAGAGAAACAGGACTTGAATGGGAATAATGGAACCACTATCAATGCTCAGGTCCTCTAGCTCTGTGAGGGTTGCTGAGTGCCTTCAAGCTGACAGCCTCAGACTCAGCCAAGGGGGTTTCAGAGGGAGTCACGTTGGTCTGCAGTAGAACAGCTGTATTGCAGACCAGCTGTATTCAGAGCCTCTTGTGGCGCAGAGTGGTAAGGCAGCAGAAATGCTGTCTGAAGCTGTCCATGAGGCTGGGAGTTCAATCCCAGCAGCCGGCTCAAGGTTGACTCAGCCTTCCATCCTTCTGAGGTCGGTAAAATGAGTACCCAGCTTGCTGCTGGGGGGTAAACGGTAATGACTGGGGAAGGCACTGGCAAACCACCCCGTATTGAGTCTGCCATGAAAACGCTGGAGGGCATCACCCTAAGGGTCAGATATGACTCGGTGCTTGCACAGGGGATACCTTTCCCTTTACCTATTGCAACCAGAGCACCTTAAGAGACCAGGAATATCAATGAGCTTCCGAGAGTTAGTGTTCCCATCATCCAATGAAAATAGAGGTAAAGATCTCCAAGTATCGTAGTAGGGAAGGGACTCAAGCTGCAAGAGGGCAATGCACATTGTAACCAGTATGATTAGAGCTGGCAGAAAATGCCCATCTGTGGTGAGACATAAGAATCCTGTTCAGCCCCATTGTTGATAATTTGTGAATGAACTCAACTTCAGCCGTTTCATGTTGTGATCTCCTCCGGAAGCTTCACGGGGTCTCTTAGGTCGGAGATGGAGTGTCCTGGAAGGCCCGGGCTGGTCTAGTGGTTAAGTGGAGGGACACTGATCTGAAGGGCTGGGTTTGGCTCCCCTCCACAGGAAGCCTGCTGAGCCAGTCGCCTTCTCTTGGAACTCCCACAGTCTGTTGTGGGGAAGGGAAGATTTTAGCGTTGTGTATTTTCAACACATTTAGACCTTCTTGAGAATAGAACTTGGTTAAAAGGGCCAGAGGCCCTTTCATGGAGCTCCTGACTTTCTTCTTGTGCGCTAATCATTTGTTGTTGTTTAAAGTTATGACTAAGTATTTGAATTTTTAAAAACTTGTTTGATGTTATTTTCACCTGTTTTCCAAGAGTATTTATAATGCATTTTGTGAAGACCATTATCTTTGTTTTTCCCCAAAATTAATGTTTTTATTTTCTTTATTAGTAACTTTATTAATAATACATTCCCATAATAACATAAATCTTGTAGTCTTCCAATATAACATGATTAAACTTCCAGTAACACTTTATACAACATATTGTATAATTTTTGTACACTGAGACAAATGCAAATAAACAAATTCTGAACCTCCTATTTAAATCTCAGCTGAGGATTCCCACTCCAAATTTATATATGTTTTCCCCATATAATTCCAAAATGGTCTCCATTGATTTTTATTCTTTTCTGTGTCCTTAAACAATGCTGAGAGTCTAGCCATTTTTGAAAAGTCCAATAATTTCATTTTCCAATCCTCCAGCGATGGGGTCTCCTTTGTTTTCCAAACTTTTGCTACCACCATTCTGGCTGCTGTTAAGGCATACAATAACAATATATTCAATTCTTTAGGTATTTCATCTCTCATTATACCTTAACAGAAATAGTTCTGGTTTCTTTTTGAAGTTAACACCCAGCATTTTCTTAAGTTCTACATATATTTTATTCCAAAATTTAACCATCCCTGGGCAGCTCCACCACATATGGAAAAAGTGGCCTTCATTTATCTTACATTTCCAACATCTCTTGTCAGTATCCTGAGACCATTTTGCCAATTTTGATGGAGTTAAGTACCACCTAAAGTACATTTTATAAAATTTTCCCATCAAATCATAACTATCTGAGAACTTAATTTGTTTCTTCCATAAATGTTCCCAAGTCTCCATATCTATTGGATAGCCTAGATCTTTGGCCCACTTAACCATGACTAATTTAACACTTTCCATTTCAGTGTCCCACTCTAATAGCATTTTATAAGCCTTTGATATAAGTTTCTCATCCTTGTCTATCTCTGTCTCAAATCTGGATTTCTTAAAACTAAAGCCCGTTGCTTTGTCTTTCTTAAAACATTCATAAAGGTGGTGGTACTGAAACGATCCATCCACTGCCTCAGACATTTCTTCGGACCTCAACATTTTAGTGCCTTCTTTTGAGTTAGTCAAAATATCTCTGTATCTAATCCACTGATCTCTCATATTCTTTTCTGGTCTTTTAACTATCTCTTTAGGAGAAATCCAAAGTGGGGTACACCTCTCTAACCTAACTTTATATCTATTCCATGTCTGCAGTAAGGCTCTTCTTACAAAATGATTCTTAAAATCTTTATGTATCCTCTCTTTATCATGCCACATGTAAGCATGCCATCCAAATCGTCTATCAAAACCCTCAAGATCTAATAGTCTGGTATCCTGCAATGTCACCCATTCTTTAATCCAAACTAATTTAACAGCCTCATGATATAGATATAGGTTTGGAAGAGATAGCCCACCTCTTTCCTTTAAATCTGATAAGATTCTAAAACTAATTCTTGGTCTTTTCCCTGCTCAAACAAAATTTTGAATATCTTTTTGCCATTTCAAAATTTTTTTTTCTTAATTATAATCGGGATTGATTGAAATAAATACATTATCCTTGGCAACACATTCATTTTTATAGCTGAAATCCTTCCTAACAAAGAGAGGTTAAGTTTATTCTATAAAATTAGATCTTTCTTAATATCCTCCCATACTTCCGCATAATTATTACGGAATAGTGTTATATTTTGATTAATCAACCAGATACCCAAATATTTTACCTTTTTTCACATCTCAAACCACTCATCTCCTGTAAATTTATCACTTCTTCATACTTCATATTTTTAATCAATAATTTCGTTTTACTTTTATTCATCTTAAAGAACTAATATAAAAAGTAGGGGTGAGAGTGGACACCCTTGCCTCGTCCCTCCATATATTCTAAATTCTTCTGATAAATCACTATTTACTATAATTCTTGCCTTTTGATCGAAATAAATTGATCTTATAGTCCTCAAAAAATGTTCCCCCATCTGCATCTTTTCACAAACTTGCATCATAAAATACCAAGAAATATTGTCAAATGCTTTTTCAGCATCAACAAAAATTAAAGCCACCTTCGTTTCGCAATGTTTTTCATAATATTCAAGGCTATCTAGTACTACTCTCATATTATCTTTAACATTTCTCTTTGGTAAGAAGCCCGCCCCAAACCCTTTTCAATCTTTGTGCCAGTAGACTCATGAAAATTTTGTAGTCATTATTTAAAAGTGATATGGGCCTAAAATTTGCTATTTCCTCTTGGTCCACATTCCCTTTGAGTGTTATATTTGCCTCTTTCCATGAGTTTGGAATTTCACCAAATTTCAGTACCTGGTTCATCATTTCAAGTAGAGGTTTGACCAATTCTTGTTTAAACATCTTATAATAAACCGCTGACAAGCCATCAGGTCCTGGCGATTTATTTAGTTTTTGCTTACCATTGGTTGTCTCAAGCTCTTCTAAACTAATTTCACTATTTAATATTTCCCTCTGTTCTTCAGTTAAACTTCTTATTTTTTTTGTTGTTCGATGTAATTTCTAATTTGATCTATTTTTGGTTCTTCCTGTTTATAAAGATTGGAAAAAAATTACAAACTCACTCTAATTTTACTTGGATCAAATATTAATTCATGTCCAGACCTAATTCTGTTAATAATTCTGCTTTCTTTATGTTTTTTCAATTTCCAGGCTAATAATTTCCCAGGTCGATTTGAGGTTTCGAATGTTCTTTGTTTGAGACACTCCCGATTCCACTCTAATTCTTTATCCATAATTGCTTCCAATTCCTTTTTAATAATATTAATCTCTTTAACAATAGATCTAGTTTTCTGTATTTGAAGTTGTTTTTCCATATGTTGAATTAGTTCTAATAATTCTTTTTGTCTCTTTTTGCTCTTCTTTCTAATAACTGCACTTTGGTTGATGAAGAAACCCCGCATAAATGCTTTCCCAGCATCCCACGCATTGCCTATACTTGTATCGTTATTCCAGTTAATTTCCATATATTCTCTAATTTTTTCTTTACCTTTTTCTATCACCTCCATATTTTTTAATAATCTCTCATCCAATCTCCATCCCCTCTTTTTCCTTCTGCTCTCTTTATAGGTCATTCCTATCGCTTTATGATCTGAAAGGAACTTTGGGTGAAATTCCATATCAATGGCTTTGATCGTAACTCTCTTTGTTGCCCAAATCATATCAATTCTGGAATTGGAGTTAAATCTATTGGAGTAGTATGTATACTCTCTCTGTCTTGGATTTCGCTCTCTCCATATATCCTTCAAACCTAAAATTAATTTTTGGTGGTTTATCAAATAGTACTCCATTAATTTCTTAAAATAGCACTTGAGGCCAATTGTAGAAAGGATAACAGTATCATCAGGGAACAAGAGCCCCTAACATGGGTGGGTGACCATTCAACTCCTCAAGATAAGCAGGAAGATTGTGTAGATGTAAATTAAATAGCAGTGGTGCCAGGATTTTATTTATTTTATTTGATTTGATTTCTTTACCGCTATTCCATATGGCTCAGGGCGGTTTACATACAGCATCATAGGGGATACATGGAACGAGTCAACATACAACATAGTCAATATACAACAATAACAGCCCAACAGAGGTTCTAAACAACAACTTCAGTGATCCCAACAATAACAACATAACAAGCTAAACTCCCTAGAGAGGTCAGGCTGCTTCAGACCATGGAGGGGATGTCAGAGGTGGGGGGGGGGGTACCTGTGGTCAGTCTCAGGCAAATGCCTGGTGGAGGAGCTTCCTTTTGCAGGTGGGAGTTCCCGATCTCGATAGGGATTTTATTAGTTAGATTACCTTGAGATGAGTATTTTGACAGGAAGTGTTAGAGTGCAGACTCCTTAACAGAAATAAGAGATGGGAGTCAATGTTTAAGTTGACAAACTTACTCCATAGAATCAATCTGGGAATGGAGTCAGGTCTATAAATACTGCAAATAATTTACCCCTCAGATGTCTCATATATTTAACACATAGAAAGGATAACAGAGCACAATGGTCTAAAGTTGAGCAACCACTGAATCAACAATACAATCGGGCGCAGGAGAAGGAGGAGAGTAATACATGTGTCAGGCAGAGGCTGCCCTTCTGAACCTGTGGCTAAGAACAAGCTCTTAAGATGGAGTCTGACCTGGCTTGGCAGACTTTAAGAGTGCCTGGCTTTGGCCTAACTGTAGACTATTGAGGGGTGCCACTGGTTGTGGAAGACAGTATGCCAGTCTGAGAGGTAGGAGTCCTGCCATACTTAACACAGTGTACCAGTGTACTTTGAGAAGGGGTCAGAGAGAGCATCAAGGAGCACATCACATCAATGCCTGCTAACATCTGGTTGTGTAAGTCATCAGCTCAGTCATCTAGGGAATTGTTGTGGGTCATCAGGTCCTGCAGAGCATTCAGGGATCTTACTGGAGCCATAAATGTGGGTATATAAGTCCCACAGGGAATGGGTGGGATACGGATCTGGGACTTCAGGGCAAAGTGATCCAACCATGGTAAAGGGTGCGCTGCTATGAGATCCACATCCTCCCCTGTGCCGAAGATAGAGGTCAGTATGTGGCTCACTAGAGGTCAGTCTGTGTGCTCTGCTAAAAACCCTGTAAGATGTCTGCAAAAGGAAGTT
Source organism: Paroedura picta (assembly GCF_049243985.1). NCBI lineage: Eukaryota > Metazoa > Chordata > Lepidosauria > Squamata > Gekkonidae > Paroedura > Paroedura picta. The sequence continues at coordinate 1,374,205 of NC_135382.1, forward strand.
CTGTTTCAAAGAAACAAAAAATTGCAGATGAACACAGTGTCTTTAATGACAAATGGACTACTTAGTACTTATTTGTTTTAAACAAGGATAAAGCAATTTAACAGATATGTCTTGAAATTGTCTCAGTATTAAAGGAGTAAATTTTAAAAAGCACTTTGAATCCTGTCACAAGAGCTACTCGATATATCAAGGAGAGGTGCAAGTGAGCAAGATAAACTCTCTTAAAAATCAATGTTTTTGCAGCAAAATTTATTTGGATTTATATACCACGACTCATGACAAGTCATCTCATGGCTGTTCACAATAAAAACCAATAAAAATACAGTACAAGGCCATTAAAAAAGCCCTTAAACAGTAAGGGAATGGAAATAGAAAAGTAGGTGGCAGCATAATAATTCCTAAAAACCTCCTAAAATAGCTTTAGAAAGCATGAAGAGAACCCGTCCACTGTGAAGACCAGCTTCAAACCTCCAGGAATATTTCCAACCCAGTGGTAGCCAACCTCCAGGTGGGGCCTGGAGAGCTCCTGGAAATACAGCTCACCTGCAGAGTATAAAGATCAGCTCCGCAGGCAGAAAGGGCTACTTTGGACAGTGTTGTGGTAGAGAAGAAACATTTAAGGCTTCCCACACAGGTTGTTGTTGAATTGAAAGACTTGAGGTCAACTGCACAGGGTTGTTGTGCAGATGAAACAGGAGACAAAAGAGCCAGTTTCTTCGGCAGAATAATGCTGTGCAGTGGCCTCAAATCTGCAGAGTGTTGCAAAGAAGAAAGACACATGGCTTGGCTGTGTCTAACCTCCGGGCAGAGCAGTATTTTAAGTGAGAAGGGGCTTCTGTCAGCCAACTGTTTGGCAGAAAGGGAAAGCCCCCCCTCAAAAGGAAGGCCCTCAGGCTCCCCTGCTTAGCTCTCTGAAGGAAAATGCCTCCCTCCCCTCAGTCAGGGCCTGTCAGAGGCTCCTTCACAGCATGCCTGAAGGGAGGGAGTGGGGGGGGGGCTTCTGCCAGGGTTCTGAGGCAATTTGCAGTTGGACATGGCAGTTAGGACAGCCTTGGGATGAAAAGGGCTGGCACAGCCTGTCCAAGCCTCTGTTCTCATCCTCCTTGGCAGCCCTGCTGACCTCCTCTCCCTATGGTGGTCAGGAGCAGACTGGCAGCCAGACTGGGCTGGGTGAATGGAATTTTGGTCTGTCCTGGTGAGGGGCCAATAGGAAGGCGCTTCATGCGCCTCCCCATTGGCCGCTTGGCCCTTGAGTTGCACTTGGAGGGGCAAATCAGGAGCCGCTTCGTGGCTCCTGATTCACCCTTCTGAGTTTTTATCACGGACAGAGCCCGCTCTAACTCCTCCCCAATAGCACTTAGGGCTTTATTTAACCGCAGGAGCGGTTAAAGATTAAGCACCCAGGAACTATTGCCCCTTCTTAACTGCTAGTCCCTCAGCTCCTCCCCCCCCCCCCACACACACAACCATTTGGGCCTGAAACACTCCAGATGCTTCCCCCCACAGCCAGACTGGGAAGAAGCAGCTGGCGCCCCCAGCCTCAAAGCTGAGGAAATACACTTACATTCACACCTAAAACCATCAGTCGCACAGAATGAAAGGCAGGTAAAACACATGGCAAAAGTTTGCATGCAGATGTTGGACACAGCAGTCATTTTTCTATCTAAACCCAGAACATCTAGCCACAATGAGCCTCATGAAGGTCATCTCCAGGCTAGACTACTGTAACTTGCTCTATGTGGCCCTTCCCTTAACCTCGATCTGGAAATTACAGCAGGTTAAAAATGCGGCGGCCCGGGTCCTCGCAAGGGCCCCATGGAGAGCACATAGTCGGCCCGTTCTCCAGCAGCGGCACTGGTTACCGGATGAATTCCAGATCAACTTCGACGTGTTGGTTTTAACCTTTAAGGCAGTGGTTCTCAGCCTTGTGGTTGGGATCCCAAGTGGGGTTCATCGACCCATTCCCGGGGGTCGCGGGGGTGTTGGCTGCTGTGGCAGCGAGAGCACTGCAGCACTAGCCTCCTGGCCTCCTCCGTGCTGCATCGGTAGGGAAGGGAACTGGGCCGGGAAGAAATGTGGTGGCGGCAGAGGCACAAAGGGGCTGGCCTGCGCTGCTGGCAGACATGGAGTGGGAGGAAGGCTGGGAGGGGTGAGGGGGCCAGTCCAAGGGATGGCAGGCAGGGCACAGGCGCCGGGGAGAGTGAGGAGGGGGCAGCGCTGCTCCTCTGGATAGAATCATAGAATCATAGAGTTGGAAGGGGCCATAAAGGCCATCTAGTCCAACCCCCTGTTCAACGCAGGATCAGCCCTAAGCATCCTAAAGCATCCAAGAAAAGTGTGTATCCAACCTTTGCTTGAAGACTGCCAGTGAGGGGGAGCTCACCACCTCCTTAGGCAGCCCATTCCACTGCCGAACTAGACTCCTAGAATCATAGAGTTGGAAGGGGCCATACAGGCCATCTAGTCCAACCCCCTGCTCAAGGCAGGATCAGCCCAAAGCATCCTAAAGCATCCAAGAAAAGTGTGTTTCCAACCTTTGCTTGAAGACTGCCAGTGAGGGTGTTTGGCCAGCCTCTCACACCCAGGGGCCCCTCCCTTCGTGCCAAGAGCTCTGTTGCCTCACTCTGGCCCCTGCCCGCCAGTGGCTCAGAGGCAAGCATCCATGGCAAACAGCGATTCCCCTGGACGTGGCTGCTCCAAAACCCCGGAGTGGATGCTACAGACCCCATGGGAATGGGCCGGGGACCCATGGCTAATTGGGGAGGGCGCACTCAGGTGTCCTGCAATCTAAAATGTTTGGATTTTGCATGGCAGCCAGGTGGGGCTGGAGGTGGGGGGCAAACGCAGGATGCTCCCCGAGGGCCACAAGTGCCATGCAACAAGCACACACACACACACTTTCTGCCTCGTGGATAGAAACTGTACATGTCACACTACTAGACAGACTTTGCTTGATGAACAATAGACCAGAGACCCAAACACATCCAGACAAAAACACCACTCTCCAGAAGGCCACAAGCGTCCTCTCATCCTCAGACTGTGTTATCTCACAACGCAACCTCAGTTCATACTCCCCAGTCATTTAGCAGTTTAAGACAGACAAAAGAGCCCTCACCTTCCCCGCAGCTCTCTCCTGGGTTGTGTCTCCCAGCCCAGAGGGTTCAATTCCATCACTGGACTATGACGGGAGGCCTCCTTTGAGCACTGAACGGCCTCATCAATTCAACTTGAAAGTCAGCGAATAGGATTATTATGCGTCCAACAGTGGATTTATCAGACATGTATTTTAGATTTAAATGTATTAACCAGCACTCCCAGCCATGCCAGCTCAAGGCGTTTTACGGTAAAACCCATAAAACAGAATAAAATTACGTACACTAATAGCAGCATAGTCCCATCTATACACTTCCCACCCACCAGTCCAGACTAGGGTTGGCCGCTTTGGCGTCCGAAGCAGCCGTTCGTGCCTGAAGGAGCCAGTGCCGTGCCGGGGGGGGGGGAGGCACACTGGGGCCTCCCTCCACTGTGCTGCGGCGGCACCGGCTCCTTCAGGCCAAAGCGGCCAACCCTAACCCAGACCCAGTCCGCGCCACCCACCAGCCTCGGGAGAGACGGTCTGCCTGGATGGACGGTCCAGAAGGCCACTGAAGGAGGGACCCAGGTCTTGCTTGCCTGGCGGAAGAGTCCCGCCGTCCTGCAGGCCCTGGAGGAAAAAATGGGACACACATTCTTGAGGGCCACTGAGAGTGCCGACTCTGCGCTTTACCTCTGCAAGACGACTCCGTGAGGGGGGGGACTGTTTTTTACCCACAGCCAATTATCCTGAAGAAAACAAGCAGGCCTCCTTGCTCTTTCGTTTGTTTATTTCAAAATAATCAGTCAGTCAAGAAATAATGACACATTTTCCGAGGAATATTTCAGAGGCAGGTGGGGGTCATCGCATTAAATGACATAAGAGGGTTTTAATACGAACTCCCCTTGGGGAAGGCACATAAATATTCCACAATTTGCCAGACAATCAGATCCGAGAACAGCAATTTAGCTACAGACAACTTTTTTGAAGTTGGTAAAAGCTATGTAGTTTTTGGCTGGGAAGTGACATAGTGAAAAAGATAATCAATATAAATGCCAGATAAATCCAAGTATGCAAAGCTAAGCAACTGTTAGATTATACTATATATTTGTATGGATGACAAGACCATCTAAAAAAACAAAAAAGCTACAATAGCTGGTTTTACAGCATTGCCTTAACCCAACAAGGAATGTTCTCATATGTGCTGATGGAAACGTGCATCTAGAACTCCATCTCAAATATTTATCTGCTTCTCTGGAGCACATACTGGAGCCTGTATCTCCATTCAGGGCTCACAGCTACCTAGCACTTAATACTAACAGGCAAGAACTGGTGGGTAAGGGTGAAGGAGGTGGGGGAATCAACCCTGTCCTCCTACAATTCCTTTTGAGATGGGGGGGGGGGTAGTCAGATGTGTATGGCAGACTTTCATAGGGCAGACTTAACTCAGAGGTATGAGAGTCATCCCACGGACAAGAACGCTGGAAAAGAGCTGTTGCTGCTCAAGCCATGACTATTCCAGCAAGATGGAAACATGGGAAGGGATCCAAGAAGCCTATTTGGATGATCAGAGAATTTCAGGAGCAGCTGAGGAAGAAAAAGGAAATGTCCAAGAGATGGAAGAAGAGCATCTGCATGTGATCAGGCACCACAGGTCAGCCATCAGGGAGGCCAAAGCTGGGAGTGAGCCGAGACTGGCCAGGGAAGCCCACTAAAACAAGGAAAGCTCTTTCTGGTATGCGAGGAGCACAGGCAAGGTCAGTGAGACAAAAGGCTTGCTGTTGGGTGAAGATGGAGAGTCTCTGGCAGAGGGAAAGCAGCAAGGCTCAGTACCTATTTTGTGCTTTACCAGAATATGGACACAACTAGGGATGGTAGTAGGCAAGGTGTAGTGTCTGGGTGGCAGGCTGACATGGACAGAAAGGTTGTCAAGAGGCACCAGGCTACACAGGATGAGTTCAAATCCCCTGGGTCAGATGGTGTGCACTCAAGATTGCTCAAAGAACTTCCTGAAGAGCTTTCTGAAGAGCTTCCTCAAAGAACTTCCTGAAGATGTCCATCATCTTTAGGACGTCTTGGAGGACTGGAGAGGTGCCAGACTAGTGCTGGAGAGTGAATGTGATCCCAATCTTCAAAAAAGCAGGGATAGATGACCTGGGAAACTATAGGTCAGTGAGTCTAACCTCAATTACAAGGAAGATAATGGAGAAGATTTTGAAGGGGACAATCTGCAATCATCTGAAGAACAGTTTGTTGATCTGGGGAACTCGGCATGGATTTGTCTCCAACAGGTCCTGCCAGACTCACCTGCTTTTCCTTCTATGACAGAGTGGAAACTCAGTGGATGTTGTTTACCGGAACTGATTAGAAAACTGCACCCAAAGAGGAGTTGTCCATGGTGTTTCATCAGATCAGAGGGAGGTGAGCAGTGGTTTGTCGCAGGACTCGGTCCTGGGTCGGGTACTTTTCAACATTTGTTATCAATGATCTGGATGAGGGGGTGGGGGGAATTCCGCATTAAATTTGCAGATGACACCAAATTGGGAGGAACAGCAAAAACTCCAGAAGACAGAATCCAGTGAGATCTGAAGATGGTGGGAAAGTGGGCAAAGGAGAAAAGATGTAATTCCATAAGGAGAAGGGCAGAGTTCGACATCTGAGTCACAAAAATGAGAAGCGGCACAGTGGGTGGAAGATACACTTCTAGACAGCAGGCTGCAAGCTGAATATGAGCAGACAGTGTGATGTGGCAGTAAAGAAGGCAAATGCAGTCTTGGGCTCTATCAGCAGGGGCATCACATCCAAATCACAAGATATCCTAGTCCTGTTGTATACTGCACTGGTCAAGCCACACCTGGAGTACTGTGTGCAGTTCTGGAGGCCTAACTTCACAAGGAATGTGGACAAAATTGAGAGGGTGCACAGGAGAGTAACAAGGATAATCTAGGGCCAAGGGACCAAGCCCTATGAAGATAGGTTGAGGGACTTGGGAATGTTCAGCCTGGAGAAGAGGAGGTTGTGAGGGGATATGATTGCTCTCCAAGTATTTGAAAGGTTGTCACTTGGATGACGGGACACCAACAGAGAATGGGACCCATAGTAGATATGGGGGGGGGGGAGAGATTCAGTCAGGTTAATTCAGCAGTAGAATAGGCTTTCTAAGGTGAGCTCCCCCTCACTGGCCATCTTTAAGCAGCAGCTGGGCAGATACTCATACTGGATGCTTTAGGCTGATCCTTCAATGATCAGGGTGTTGGACTAGATGGCTTTTAGGGTCCCTTCCTACTCTATGATTCTATGATCTGGCATTTGATTGCTGTGATTAAAAGGACAAGAACAAAATTACTGTCCAAATAGTTTATTTGCCAATGTGCAGACAAAACCTGTAGTAATAAGTCCAGGGTATACCCTTCCCAGGAATGGAGCATTCCAAATTGCAGGTATGGCAATTAGTTTGAATATTCTCCCATGCAACAATTCCCTGCAAATGAAAAGCTAACTTATTACCTTTACAGAAATATTCTTGAGGGGATGACGGAGTTCTTCTAGTACTATGATACCTGGAAAGATCTCCTAATTTATTGAAATATGGACCATCACGTTTACCCCACTTTAATCCGACTGCTAGGTATGACTGCTCAGTTGTTTTGGAAAGGATGCAGGGAGACCTTGTGTGATTGATGGGCAAAATCTTTGGCTTCCTGTGACAAAAAACCCCCAAAGTGTTCACACCTTCCAAGAGATCTCTTTAAATATCTGAGAAACATCTGTGGTCCTTTCATATATATTTTTTTACTAAAAAAGAAAATTAAGAAGCAGACTCTTCCTCAGACATATTTAAGAACAGAGTAGGAAGAACTGAACAAATCAAAACAGTTTCATAAAAGTCCAACTGACCCATGTTGAAAAACTTCTAAATAGAACCAGGGGAGAGAAAGGCATAGACAGCTTCCTTCCCACCCAAATCTTACACATTTCTTATACAGTCAAAATCCAGGAGCTAAAAGGTTTAAAATCATTATTAATTAAAAGAATGGCTTGTATTATTCCCCTCCCTGTTATCTTTCTACAACCGTAACATTTTGATTGGCTGTACAAAGGAGCAACATTATCTGACTAGAGTGACAAAACTGTCAATATCCCAGCTCTTCAATTAAACTGTATGCAATTAAGGCAAAGAAATTAGATCGCTTTCCAGAGGTCTGGTAGAGCAAACTTCTTAATCATTCCTCCTGAAAACAGTACAACTGGTCTTGCTCTTGGACAGGCCATTCACTTGCGGGGCTGGTGGATGTGCTGGTTGATGTGCTGAGGAGGAGGCAGCTTTTCCACGGAGGGATGAGGTTTCTGATGGGCAACCTGAGCTGCTGCAGGAGGGAAGTCTTTATCGCCCTGATTGAAGAACAAACACACAGCAATGAATCTGCCACTCCATCAGTCCAGTCTGACGTGCCCAAGCCCTGCACCCGGCCATCCGTGGCACTAATGAGAATGCTGTTTTCCAGTGGGGGGAGGCTTCCTGCAACACCAGATGCGGTTCAAGGAGCACCTTGCACCATGAGGAGGCTCCCGTCACCAGAGGAAAGGACTTCCACTAGCGATCAGATTGGCAGGATCCAACCCCGAATGTCTAAAGTTAGTTTTAACATACTGACTAGTGTAATGCCCAAAATCAGGACTGCATAATCTATTTTTTACAATAAAAATTCTTTGCCAAAAAAGCCAAATGCCCTATAAAATTAATCCAGCATGTATACATTGAGCCTGCTTTGCCCCATTCAGTTCGGGATTATGGCTGAACCTCTGGCTACAGAGGAAGGGAGAGGCCACCTCCCTCTTTTCCACAAGCCTGGTCCCCGGCCTGCAGAGCCACCTTCTCTGTGACGGCTGCTTACAGGTCAAATGGCCAAGCAAACGTAACACGTCTGGTTCTCTGGGACTGTCAATGCTTCCTCAACGCCTTCCAACCTCTCCTGCCCAACCAGGAAACGGGATGTCTCATCATAGGCTGCACAATGAGCAGACCTTATTGAACTAAAGTAAATAACTACTGTATATCCATCTTATACGGGGGAGGGGGAGAGACATTGGACCATAAAATACTCCAGAAATATACATTGACTGCTCCTTGACCAGCAAAGTCCTGCCATAATGCTGTGGAGTGAGATTTCTCACCCCCCCCTCCCCCTTTCCATGAGATGCAGGGGCCTTGCTGGCAGGATTCAGTTTCAAGGAATAGTATTTCAGAAAGAGGAAGTTAGCTCAAGCCAGCCACTGCTGGGGGCCTTCTTCTCCATCTCTCTCCAGCTAGTTACAGGATAGGCTGACTTGATATTCTGGAAAGCTCATGTTAAACGAGCGAGCTGACATTTTGCAGCCCCCAGCGTCATTCCGTGGCACCTTCAGTTAAAGGATCTCCTGTAGCAGGACTGGAATAGGCCAACGCTTAAGGCTTTTGCAAACAAGTGCCAATCACAGCCCTGGGATCTTGGGTAGCTCTAAATGGTTAGTGGTCTTCCAAAAGAACATGTACAGGGTTCTCTTCCTCCACACCGCATGCCAATAAAGGTCTTCTGATTCCTCCACCCCTGTCTTTTCTTGCCACCTTCTAATTGCCAAAAAGAAATTCTCAAGATGCCCTTAAGAGAACTGACTCTGGTTCTTCTTCCTGTATTCTCCCCGCCCCTCCTTTCTACATCCCAGTGTCTCCCAGTGGTACAATCTGGTACCTTAAGAAGCAACAGACGGAGGGGGCCACCTGCAGGTACACACACGCTGCAGGATCACCATCATTACTGCCCTTATCAAATTAAAAAAACATTCTCTTCTTTCAAACAGTCAATGTGCCAGCAAGAATCCTCCTCGTGGGGACTTGTTCTTCTGCTGGAAGGAAGAAGTGCTTCTGCTAGTGGAATCTAACTCTAAGACTTCAATTTACAGTTAATTTTACAAACTGGCAAGGCATGATTTCAAAGCAGACAAATACAACCGAATCTGTGCCATGACTCACCCTCGCAATGACTCCAGAGATGAACACGGCTTGCTTAGGAGGACTGGAAAGGAAAGGAAAGGATTCACTTTTTCAGTTGCAGCATCTCCAAAGAACACCACTGACCTCTGGGGAAGATTTTACAAGCAATTCGAGATAACAAAGGGACAGGTGTGCTGGGAAACTAACCCTTTCAAATTATTCAACCAGCTTTTGACTGCTATTAGGACATAAAAACTGCAAACATTTTACTCAGTCTGGGAGGGGACACGACCCCAGGCAACAGACAAGGAAAACTGAGCTGTTCTTCTTAGGGAAAGGATCGGAGTTTTCTTAAGTCCAAGAGGGCGCATCTGAGAGCTCTGTGGCAGGGGGGAAATCTACGGTGAAGGACGCACCAGGCAGCTGTAGACAGCCTCCCCCACCCCATCTCTATTTCGAACTCCTGCCATTTACACTTCCCAGGCAGAGCTGCTTTTATCTTCAAAGACCAGTTAGAACAAAACAAAAGTTACAGTTTTCACACCTAGACAGAGAAAGTGCCTAAGCCTGAGCTTCAAAGACAAGACATGCAAACTACAGAAAACATGATAAAGACTTGCATTTTCTGGGAACAGGCCAGGTACAAGTTGAGAAGGGAGCAAGAGGAGGCACAGGAGGGAGGGGGGAACAAGAAAGCCAGAGACAAGCCATCAAGGCTCTTGGGACATGGGCCCACTTCAAGGCTTTTGAATATATGGGATGGCGTGGGATGGGAGCGACATGGCAGGAGGTCCGGAGAGCCAGCTTGGTGTGGAGGTTAGGAGGGCGGACTTCTAAGGTGGCATGCCGGGTTTGATTCCCCGCTCCCCCACGTGCAACCAGCTGGGTGACCTTGGGCTCCTCACAGCCCTGATAAAAGCAGTTCTGACTGAGCACGAATATCAGGGCTCTCTCAGCCTCACCTCCCTCTCAAGGCCACATTATAGTTAATACATATTTAACTGCCTAATCAAGGTAAGACAGATTAATTTATTACGTCAACATCTGGATAAACATAAACTTGGCAGAAGCTTAATGAATATAATTAATTTCAGGTGCTATATATAAGTATTTGGAATCAGTTATATTGAATGAATGCTTGAGGGGTATGGTATAACTCAATTTGCAACATTTTGTACGGTAGAATATTAATTATGATTATTCATGTTCAGGAAAAACACTGAAGAAAATTACTTCTTGAAAATGGGACACATCTAGAGACCATTTTGGCTGGACCCTTCATCATCATCATAATAAATAAATGAAATGTTCTCATTTTGCATATCTTTCTTCTGTACAATTAAAAAATTACTCCTATATTTTGGAAAAACTTTATTATAGAAGTTATCGTTATAACCCAGCAGACAGGTCCTTTTTTCTTTGTTGTATTACTACTTCAAACCATCTCATTATTCTTGTTGTGAATGACAACAGCAGGTATGACTGGAATCAGCATTGATAATGTGACAGGAAACCTACGTCTTGATTCAGTCCAGGAAGGTGAGCCTGAGTTTCACTGCAAGACAATGCAATCACAGTTAAATATATATTGCCTCCATTGAGCAGTTTCCCCTTCTGTTCGTATGACTTCCCTCTGTTGTATCTTCTGACTAGCAATGACAGGCAAGTTACTTTGTCTGTGGTAAAGTTTTTATTTTGTACCCTAAGAATTAGACAGGGGTATTTCTGGGGTTAAGTACAAGCGAGGCTGTTTTATTAGTCTTGCCAAGGTCTTTGGGACATACAGGAGCTCTGATTTTAAAACAGGAAATGAAACAACATAACAAGAATTGTTCCTTCGCAGGAGAAAGCTGTGATGAAGATGAATGAACATGTCCAAACATGCAGGATCCTCAGGTTGGTAACCTTGTTGATGTCATCATATTTCTTAAAGACTGTCTTGAGAATTGTCATGTTTGAGCAAATATGTATGTTCCTGTTACTGCAGCATGGGACAGTTGTTATGAAGAGATAAATAGATGAAGCCTGCAGGTTTCCCTTTTTTCGGACAGTACTCCCTTGGGCTGGAGGGCGTATTCTATGGATCCAGGAGGATTCCTGAACGCTCCTCATCTGGTCAGTAACCAGCATGGCCGGATGCTGGCTGCCATCGATGAGATCACTCCCCCCCTCCCGCCATCCTCTTCGCCTCCACCGTAAACGCGCCCCCTGGTATACCGAGGAGCTGCGTAAAAGGAAAGGGGAGCTTATGGGACGAGAGCGAGTTTGGAGGAAGCCTTGAGAACATCTTATGAGAGCCAATGAAATGGCAACGAGAACTGCAGAACAAGCATCGATAGTGCCTGAAAGCTCGTGCCCAGCATGATTATTTAAAGGTCAAGGTCTCCCCTCCTGTGCAAGCACCGGGTCATGTCTGACCCTTGGGGTGACGCCCTCCAGCGTTTCCATGGCAGACTCAATACGGGGTGGTTTGCCAGTGCCTTCCCCAGTCATTACCGTTTACCCCCCAGCAGCAAGCTGGGTACTCATTTTACCGACCTCGGAAGGATGGAAGGCTGAGTTGACCTTGAGCCGGCTGCTGGGATCAAACTCCCAGCCTCATGGGCAGAGCTTCAGACTGCATGACTGCTGCCTTACTGACGGAGTGTCAAAATTATTGTTAAAATACTATCCTAGTAAGTATGATAATGTTATTTTGTTATATTGATTTTGAGAGTGTTCTATGTAAATGTTCCAAAAAGTTTTATGTAAACCGCCCAGAGCCGTAGGGAAGGGTGATATAAAAATAAATAAATGAATGAATGAATAAATGAATAAATAAATAGTACTAAATGAAAACTTGCAAAACTCATAGGGGAAGAAAATCCTGACCCTCTACACTGGCCCCCACCACTGAAGAAAATAATAGAGAGCAAGGTGTTTCCTTGCTAGAACTGAAAACCAAAGCTAACAAGCAAGACTAAGTTTTGGTGAAGACCTTCAAAGGCCTAAATGGTCTAGAATCATTGTACCCTTGGGACTACAGGAAAGTAACACCCTTGACATCTATGGGCTGGCCTCCCTAGAAGAACTCTGATCCATTGGAATATCACGGGAAGATTCATCTCCCCAAATAAGGATAACCTTCTAGTAATAATAGAATACTTGATTTCTGATGTGTAATAGTGTAATAAATGAGCAGTGAACAAGTTAGTTGGAATTGTATATATATATATATATATATATATATATATATATAAGTATTTATAATTTGATGTTACCTGCCAGTGGGGTAGACAAAAGTATATTATTATTATTATTATTATTATTATTATTATTATTATTATAAACTTGAATTGACTTATAAGGATGTAACTCTGCTTAGGACTACAATATAAGTTTAAAAGTGGGTCTATATAGTATTGCAATGATGGTTTGAGCAAGTTCTCTGAACTTCCAGCTTTCTTTTTTTAAGGCAAGTCTCCAGTTCCTCCCCTTATAGAGATATGCCTTTTCTGTTATATATTGATGAGAGAAGAGGATAGACACTTTATTTTTTAATTAAGTGCTTGGAGGATCTACTTGAACTACCATTGCAAAGCTATACAGATACATCAAACTGAAACCACGTCTTCAGGGTGGTAAGGAGGAGTGGTTTGATTATCATCTTTAAACCGCCCGCGGCACTGCGGGCGCCGCAGACTAAATAAAACAGTAAGGGCTGGTGGGGAGGAGTTAGGGCGGGCTCTGTCTGGGATACCCCCTTCAAGGATCGCTGCCTTGTTGTGGCAAGGGGGCTTGCGTAGTTCAGTGAAGCTATGAGCTATACCGTGCAGGGTCACCCAAGACGGACAGGTCATAGCGGAGAGCTCTGACAAAAGGTGATCCACTGGAGAAGGAAATGGCAAACCACTCCAGTATCTTTGCCATGAAAACTCTATGGACAGTTCCAATAGGCATAACGATATGACGCCAGAAGATGAGCCCCTCAGGTCGGAAGGTGTCCAATATGCTACTGGGGATGAGCAGACGGCTAGTACGAGTAGCGCCAGAATGAATGAAGCGACTGGGCCAAAGCCGAAAGGACGCTCAGTTGTGGAAGTAACTGGTGGCGAAAAGACAGTCCGATGCTGTAAAGATTTTTATTCCATAGGAACCTGGAACGTGAGATCCATGAATCAAGGCAAGCTGGACGTGGTCAAACAAGAAATGACAAGACTGAACATCGACATTTTAGGAATCAGTGAACTAAAATGGACAGGAATGGGTGAATTTAATTCAGATGACCATCAGGTATACTACTGTGGACAAGAATCTCGCAGAAGAAATGGAGTAGCCTTCATAATCAATAAGAGAGTAGGAAAAGCAGTCTTGGGATACAATCCCCAAAATGACAGAATGATCTCAGTTCGAATCCAAGGCAAACCATTCAACATCACAGTGATCCAGGTCTATGCCCCAACCACTGCTGCTGAAGAGGATGAAGTTGATCAGTTCTATGAAGCCCTACAACACCTTCTAGAAGCAACGCCAAAAAATGATGTGCTTATCATCATGGGGGATTGGAATGCTAAAGTAGGAAGCCAAAAGATAACCGGGATAACAGGCAACTTTGGCCTTGGAGTACAAAATGAAGCAGGGCACAGGCTGGTAGAATTTTGTCAAGAGAATACAATGGTCATAGCAAACACTCTTTTCCAACAACCCAAGAGACGACTCTACACATGGACATCACCAGACGGTCAACACAGAAATCAGATTGACTATGTGCTCTGCAGCCAAAGATGGAAAAGTTCTATCCAGTCAATAAAAACAAGACCAGGAGCTGATTGTGGTTCAGATCATGAGCTTCTTGTTGCAAAATTTAGGCTTAAATTGAAGAAAGTAGGGAAAAGCACTAGGCCACTCAGGTATGAACTAAATCATATCCCCGACGAATACACAGTAGAGGTGACAAATAGATTTAAGGAATTAGATCTGATAGACAGAGTGCCTGAAGAACTATGGACGGAGGTTCGCAACATTGTACAAGAGGTAGCAACTAAAACAATCCCAAAGAAAAAGAAATGCAAGAAATCAAAATGGCTGTCTGAGGAAGCTTTACAAATAGCTAAGGAGAGAAGGGAAGTGAAAGGCAAGAGAGAAAGAGAAAGATACACCCAATTGAATGCAGAGTTCCAGAGAAAAGCTAGAAGAGATAAGAATGCCTTTTTAAATGAACAGTGCAAACAAATAGAAGAAAACAATAGAATGGGGAGGACCAGAGATCTTTTCAAGAAAATTGGAGATATGAAGAGAACGTTTCATGCAAAGTTGGGTATGATAAGGGACCAAAATGGTAGGGACCTCACAGAAGCAGAAGAGATTAAACAAAGGTGGCAAAATTATACAGAACAACTATACAAGAGCGAGCTTAACATCCCTGATGACCACACTGGGGTAGTTACTGACCTGGAGCCAGACATCCTGGAATGTGAAGTCAAATGGGCCTTAGGAAGTCTGAGCAACAATAAAGCTAGTGGTGGTGACAGCATTCCAGTTGAACTATTCAAAATCTTAAAGGACGATGCAGTAAAAGTGCTACACTCAATATGCCAGCAAATTTGGAAAACTCAACAATGGCCACAGGATTGGAAAAGGTCAGTTTACATTCCAATCCCAAAGAAGGGCAATGCCAAAGAATGTTCAAACTACCGCACCATTGCACTAATTTCTCATGCTAGCAAAGTTATGCTCAAAATCCTACAAGCTAGGCTCCAGCAGTATGTGGACCGAGAACTTCCAGAAGTACAGGCAGGATTTCGAAGAGGCAGAGGAACTAGAGATCAAATTGCCAACATACGCTGGATCATGGAGAAAGCTAGGGAGTACCAGAAGAACGTCTACTTCTGCTTCATTGACTATGCTAAAGCCTTTGATTGTGTGGAGCACAACAAATTGTGGCAAGTTCTTAAAGAGATGGGAATACCAGAGCATCTTATTTGTCTCTTGAGAAATTTATATGCAGGTCAAGAAGCAACAGTGAGAACTGAACATGGAATCACTGACTGGTTCAAAATTGAGAAAGGAGTTCGGCAAGGCTGTATACTGTCGCCTTGCCTATTTAACTTGTATGCAGAGCACATCATGAGAAATGCGGGATTAGAGGAGTCACAAATTGGGATCAAGATTGCAGGGAGAAATATCAACAACCTCAGATATGCAGATGATACCACTCTAATGGCAGAAAGTGAAGAGGAACTAAAGAGCCTGTTGATGCGGGTGAAGGAGGAGAGTGCAAAGGTTGGCTTGAAACTCAACATCAAGAAAACAAAGATCATGGCATCCGGCCCTCTCAATTCCTGGCAAATAGATGGGGAAGAAATGGAGATAGTGACAGATTTTATTTTCCTGGGCTCCAAGATCACTACAGATGGGGACTGCAGCAAAGAAATTAAAAGACGCTTGCTCCTGGGGAGGAAAGCTATGGCAAATCTAGACAGCATCCTAAAAAGCAGAGACATCACCCTGCCAACAAAAGTGCGTTTAGTCAAGGCTATGGTCTTCCCAGTTGCAATGTATGGCTGCGAAAGTTGGACCATAAGGAAGGCCGAGCGTCAAAGAATTGAGGCTTTTGAACTCTGGTGCTGGAGAAGACTCTTGCGAGTCCCTTGGACTGCAAGGCGAACAAACCGGTCAGTCCT
Organism: Paroedura picta; assembly: GCF_049243985.1. Taxonomy (NCBI): domain Eukaryota; kingdom Metazoa; phylum Chordata; class Lepidosauria; order Squamata; family Gekkonidae; genus Paroedura; species Paroedura picta. The sequence goes on from NC_135382.1 coordinate 1,389,911, forward strand.
AAAGGAGATCAACCCTGACTGCTCTTTAGAAGGCCAGATCCTGAAGATGAAACTCAAATACTTTGGCCACCTCATGAGAAGGAAGGACTCCCTGGAGAAGAGCCTAATGCTGGGAGCGATCGAGGGCAAAAGAAGAAGGGGACGACAGAGAATGAGGTGGCTGGATGGAGTCACTGAAGCAGTAGGTGCAAACTTAAATGGACTCCGGGGAATGGTAGAGGACAGGAAGGCCTGGAGGATCATTGTCCATGGGGTCGCGATGGGTCGGACACGACTTCGCACATAACAACAACAACAACAACTGTCTGGGATAAAAACTCGGAGGAGCGAATCTGGAGCCGCTTTTCGGCTCCTGATTCGCTCCTCCGAGTGGCACTCAAGGGCCTTCCGCCGCTGCCTCCCCGCTTGCTACACCCTTCGCCGCCCACAACACATCCCACTCACCCAAGATGGCGATGCGGACTCGGGGCGCGCCGTTCAGCCGATCCGCGGCCCGTGCCACGCCGCCGCCGCTGCTCTGCCGCCACCCCCGTAGCCCACAACGTGGCCGCCCGCCTCCGCCCCGCCCGATCAACGACCTCCAGGAACCTACGGCCACCCGAGGAGCTGCTGCCGCTGCCTGAAAGTAGGCCGCTTCCCTGCATGCGGCCCCGGGCCCAACAACATCTTCCGCGCTCCGTTGGGGGGGAGGGGGGAGAACGCATTCTGCGCCCACACGGACGGCGCCGCCACCCTCGCTGGGCCGCCCCACACCGTCCAGCCCTACCCCTCCACAGTACGCCGCCGGATGCCGCTGCAATCTAGCGCCCATTTTATGGCAAGCAGAATGGGCTGGAAGGGATCATCTAGTCCAACCCCCTGCAGAATGAAGGAAATGGCCACAAGAGCCAAACACCGACACAATCACTTCTGCCCACCCACTCACAATCTGCTTAAATCCATAAAATCAGCATATCTGTCAGATGACTCTCTAGCCTCTGCTTAAAAACTTCAAGGAAGAAGAACCTACCACCTCCTGAGGAAGCCTGCTTCACAGAGGAAAAGCTCTGTCTGTCAGGAGCTTCTTCCAGAAGTTTAGCCAAAAATTATTTTGAATTAATGGGTGATGATAGTCTAATAATTGAAAAGTGGGTTGGTGGTAGGTGGGTGCAGGTGAGAGTCACCTTGGTGTAATCGTTAAGAGCGGCAGGCATTATCCCCCCTCCCCAACACAGAGCCAGCTGGATAACCTTAGGCTAGACACAGCTCTCTCAGTGCTCTCAGTCCCACCTGCTTCACAGGGCATCTGTGGTGGGGAGAGGAAGGGCAGGCGGTTGTAAGCCCCTTTGAGACTCCTTTGGGTAGCAAAAAGGACTAGGAAAACTCCAACAAATAACCAAAACAAATAAAGCAAAAACTAAGGGCACAAAAATGCACGTGGAAGTCAGGGGATAAACTGAAATAGAGCAGGGCCAGAACTGATGAGGAAAAAAGACATCTAGAAAAATGCACAGATAAAGTACACTCTTGACAGCCACAGCAGGTGCTGCAAACAGCGGCTGGCTGTGCTCCGCTTGCAAACTGCACACCCCAGAAAACAGAGAGTTCAAAGAGATCTGAACATGTGGGAAAAGTGGGTAAACGAGAACAAGATGCAATTCAGTAAGAAGGGCAGAGCTCTACATCTGGGTCACAAAAATGAGAAGCAGGCATAGTAGATGGGAGATATGCTTCTGGGTAGAGTTGTGTGTGGAGCAAGATCTTGCGGTGCTGGTGGACTGTAAGCAGTGTGATGCAGTGGTCAAGGAAGCTGCATCAAAAGGGCCATCACATCAAAATTGCAAATGTCCTAGTCCCACTGTATACCACACTGGTCAGACCACACCTGGAGTATCGTGTGCAGTTCTGCAGGCCTCACTACAAAAAGGATGTGGACAAAATTGAGAGGGTGCACAGGAGGGCCACAAGGGTGACCCGGGGCTTGGGGACCAATCCCTAATCTCCTGGAGAACAGGAGGCTGAGAGGGGACATGGTTGCTCTATATATTTGAAAGGTTGTCACTTGGGAGGAGGGCAAAGAACGGTTCCTGTAGGCAACAGAGGAGAGGACCCAAGTGGGGGTTTTAAACTATGTGTACAGGCAAAATATCAGGAAAACATTTTGTTTCACAGTCAGAGTAGTTCAGCAGTGAGTAGGCTGCCTAAGGAGTCGGTGAGCTCCCCTGCACTGGTGGTCTTCAAGCGGTGGCTGGGTGCTTTAGGCTGAGCTTGCATTAAGCAGGGGGTTGGACAGGATGGTCGCTTCCAACTCTGATTCCAACCAGCCAAATGTTCCTGAATTGTTCATAAGCTGAGCATTGCCAGCCACTGTCGCCAGCATCCATTCAACAGAGACCACTCTCTAGCAGGCTACAAAACATCCACTCACCCACAAATACTGCCCTCAAACACAGCAACTTCAGCTAGAAGAGGCAAAAAAGAAAAAACCCTTCACCTTGCCAACAACTGTCCACGTGACCCTCACCTTCTCCCCAACTGAGTGTTCAGGGACAGAACACTGAACTACTCGGATCATTTGCCTAAGCCAGCATAGCAATTTTGACACACCCAGAATTGTGAAAGAATAAAATTCATCCAATAGTCACAAGGTCCAAGCATATACTCTGAAGACACACACACAGGCATGTTCTATACTGATTCTTCCCTTGGGGAGCCACTTCAAAATGTCAAAATGTAACTGAGCAAAGTTCGGAGTGTTGTCCAGTTGTAGCGAGGCCTATGCATACAAACAAACATAGGATCACGTAACTGAAGTCATGAATCCTGATGACTTCCAGCCAACATGGAAGGGGAGCAACAGCAGGTGCATTAAAGGGAAAGGCCTTGTTGTGCTTGTGTGTCTGCTTCACACCCAGTGCTTCCCATGCTTTGCTGCCTGATTCGGTCCCTGATTCGGTCTCAACCAGGGCCAGAGCATTCTCTGTTCTGGCCCCCACCTGGTGTTCCCGGAGGAGATCAGGGGCCTGACGGAGCTTAAAAAGTTCCGCAGGGCCTGCAAAAAGGAGCTCTTCTGCCAGGCATTTGGTTGAGACCAGACGTAACCAACAGTGACTCAAGGGCCCCTGCTCCCCCCCCCTCTCGGAATTCCACCAGAATACTCTGGACCTGTTTGCATTGTTGCACTGTTCATGGTTTATATTGTTATATGGTTACAACTATTAGTTATTAATATTATTGTACGGTTATTAATATATTATAGACTGTTTCATGTACTGTTCTTATGTTCCATATAAACCGCCATGAGGCTCCGGGGAGGACGGTATATAAATATAATTTAAAAATAAACAAATAAACAAATAAACAAATAAAAATTTTCTACTCCTTTTATATTTACCCAAATATACTCAACTGAACTTTTGTGCTTGGGTACCTGTATAAAGATTCCTAACATATTTTGCTACACCTCCCCCCTTCTTTTCTTGTCTGTCCTTTCTAAATACATTGTGCCCCTCAATTTTAGTATTCCATTTATTATTATTATTATTATTATTATTATTATTATTATTATTATTATTATTATTATTATTATTATTTAATTTTTAGACCGCCCTTCTCCCAATAGGTCTCAGGGCGGTTTACAACATAAATAGTTAAAACACAATAAAATCCCCATAAAAACCCCAATTAAAAGTTACATATAACATATCACATAACATGTAGCGGCGGTGGTCACAATTCTGATCTTAGTTCAGCCTGGTGGAGAGAATAATGTTCAGAAGAGGGTGGCACCAATACAATAGATCTAACCATGATCTCGATGTTAGAGATCTCAATATTTGTGAGTATTATCCCACCAAGTTTCGGTGATTCTTATTAGTTCATAGCCCCCTTCCTCTATTAGGACTACTAGTTCCTCCTGCTTGTTTCCCATACTCTGTGCATTAGTGTAGAGACATCGTAGTCCATCCTTTGTGTGCCTCATGGTTTTGGTTTTTGAACTTCCCTGTAAGCTAGTAGTTCCCTGCTTATGTAACATTCCCTGTAGATTTGAGATCTTCTCATGTTCAGATCTTGCCATCACATCAAGTTTTGTATTTATGTCTCGCTCCCCCTTTGTGTCTAGTTTAAATCCCTCTTCACCAGGTGTGCAAGGGTTCTTCCAAAAATACTTTTTCCGTCTTTTGTGAGGTGCACACCGTCTCCTGATAATAGCCCTCATATTGACATCGTTGACCATGATCCAGAAATCCACATTGTTCCTGTCGACACCAGTGACGTAGCCAGTCCTTGACTTGCAGAGTAAGCAGAGTGCTTGTGGTGGTGTCCAGTTTGGAGGAGGGCAGGAGGGGGGTGGGGCAGGACGATCTGCTCTGGAAAGCCTACAGGAGTTTCCCTTCGTCTCCTTCTTCCCCCTCCCTGCTGTCCTCAGAGAGGGCTGGACAGCCAGGCCTCCCCCATGCAGTTGCTCACAAGCAGCCCTGTTCAGCTGCTCTGGAGGGCCCACTGAGTGCAGTCCCGCGGAAGTCTAGCGGGTGGATCGTGTGAACGGAAGTACTGAAAATGTTAAGCAGGGTGAGCTGCTTCCTAGAAAGGCTGAGCAAGTTTTGGGATCTGCAACAGGAAAAAATGTCTTGCAGCCGGATCCCAAGGTTTTCTCATGAGTAAGTCATGGGGGAGGAAACTTTTCAGACCTGGCAAACTTTTCAGACCTATAGGTTGCTTTTTTCCCTTTTCTTTTTTGATAGAGGGTTTGTATTAAATAGTTTTTATGTAATTACTAGTCAATCATTTTTCATGGATCAGACCCAAAGAATGGGCATTCGAGATCAGTTATCCCTCTGGGATCCATAAGGTGCAACCCCCCCCCCACCCGCTCCTGCCTTTAGGTAAAGGTGCATAGAGAGGAAAGGAAACCAACTGTGCCCCACTACACCTCTTTTTCTTTTTTTAAAGCTTATGAGCCAGACATGCAGCAAGACATGCATTTAGGGATGGCTGCTTGCATTTCTGTCCTTAAAGAGAGGACAAGTAAAACAGGCATTTTCTTTAAGAAGTTTTTGGGGGAAGCAACTGAAATAAGTGAACATAGCTGTTGATAGCTGAAAGGGGAGGCAAAATTAAAAGGAAGCAAAAACATTTCAAGGATTTCCTTGCTGAAAGCACTGTAGGAACAAACTGTGACACTGCTCATGTGCCCTTTATACAGGTATTAATTGAAATCCATGGTTATTCCATTGCATGGCCACAACCACACCCTATTACGTCCAGCTGGAATAGCAAGTTATTGTTTGGCTTCATTTTGCCATAACAAAACCATTCCAGGATGCCACCAGCTTTCACCTGGAGGCTGGCAACCCTGGATGGGTCTTGGTCCCCTTACTGGCCCCTTAACAAAATATTTTCCCCTCTAACTGATTTAATTCTTCATTTAAAAATAAACAAGCACATCCTCATTAGTAAGTAAATTTGCTTTCGTTGTTAATAAATGGTAAAATTATATGTACACCAAAGAATTGTTTTGATGTATTATGATTTATGATGTATTATCAGTAACGATTTGATTTGTATGCCTGTTATAGGGTTATGTAAAAATTTCTAGAGTGAGGAGAGGTCCTGAGTGGAAAAAGTTGAAGAAGCCCTGTTCTACAACATCATACCCAATGCAGGCAACAGGAGACAGCTGTTGCCTCTGGGAAAGAACACTAACAGGGCATAAAGAAGTGGTTCTCAACCTTCCTAATGCCACAACCCCCTTTGGGGTGCCGAGGCTGTGGTGGCCTAAGCGACCCCTGGGCAAAGGGTCAATTGACCCCAAGGGGTCGCAACCCCCACATTGAGCACTGCTGGCATAAAGGCTTTAGGCCTGTTAATGTGCAAGACGTGGCAGCTTCTTTTGATTTTATAGGACAATTATGAATAGTCTAAAATGTGCAGACACAAAGGAGTTAAATCTACCTGTCCTAAAAATTGTGTATAATAACCACCAGATGTCTTTATGCAATTCAATTTTTGTCTAAATGTATAGCTTTTAACCACTGAAAGCTGTAGAGTACACTACCACTGATTTAGGAGAAGAGGCCCATGCAAAATCAAAGTTTCCATCTTCAGACATTATTAGCTCACCTAAGGACACTAAGGCTTCCTTCACAGCTAACCAATCCCATGTGGCACACAGCAGCCTGTCACTGGGACAGAGCAAGCCCTGTCCTAAGCTCAAGGAAGGCCTCACCTGCTGCCGGTTTCCCAGTCCTGATCCTCCTTCTCTTTCTCCTCCTTGGGGTCCACAGCATGTGGGTGTTTCTGCACGATCCTCATCCCACCAGCTTTGACTGAAATGGAAAGCAGCAGCCATGTTAGGGGATGGGGCAAGCAGGCGGACCACCGGCAGGGGAGCAAATTGTGAGTGGGGGTGTTTTACTCACCAAAAATAAAAACCACTTCAAACAGTCAACCCAAAGAGCCCATTTCTGGGCCCTCTTTCGTATTTCTCTTGGTTCCCAGACAGAAATGGGTATGAAGTTCCCCGGAGTCAGTGTTGCGAGTGACTCTCGGAGGCCGTTAACAGGACAGAATTACATTTCTGGCACATCCCACCTGACACCCATAACGGCGCCCGAGGCAGGGGGCCAAGAGTCCGGAGGTCGCCTCCCGCCGCGGAACTAGGGCTGTGCCATTCCTGCAAGTCTGCGGCCACCGGGCTGAGGCGGGCTGCAGACACGTGGATTGGCCTCGCTGCTCCAGGCCTGTCCCAATGGGAGCCAATCCATGCCCCCCCACCCCCCCCCCCCCGTGCTGATGCCTTGAGGCCTGCTGGGGCCAGACGCGCCTTGCTTGCCAGGTGAGGCCGCTCATTGGGACTCCTAAGGAAGCCCCGGGAAGTGGAGGGCCCGCGCCCCTCACTCCTCCCGCGGGCCTCGGTCCGCCTGTCAGGGGGGGAGCCGGGCAGCCGGGCCCGCCCAGGGCGAAGCCCCGCCAAGCCCCGCGCCCCGGGGCCCCCCATGCCCTCCCCCCATTCAGAGGCAGCGAGCAGCACGTCAGGCCCGCCCGCCCGGCAGGGGGAGGGGGCCCTTCGGAGCTCCAGCCCCCTCCCCCCTCCCCCCTCGCCCTTGCCGGGGGGGGGGGTCGGTACCGGCGGGGGGGTGTCCGGCGCGGGTCTCCGCTTTCTCGCCGGGCGGCGGCGGCGGCGGCGGCAGGGACATGTCGCGCGGCGTCTCCGAGGGGACCGGCGGCGCCTCCCCTTCCGCGGCCGACCTTGCCAGCGTGGCTCCTGGCGGCGCCTCCGCCCGCCTCTTCCGGGGCGGGGCCTCCCTCCGGGCGCCCGCCCGAAGCCCCGCCCACCCCGAGGCGAAGGCCCGAGCCGCGCCCCCCTCCCACCGCGCACGCGCCGCAACGGGGCACAGCCCCCCCCGCACCCCCGAACGCGGCTGGGAAGGGGCCGCGGCTGCGCACAGGGGAGGCGAGCGACTTCGCCCCGCCCCGCGGGACCCAGGGCCCGGATACGCGGAATTCGGCGCAGGCCACGTGGGGCAGCGCAGAAAGCAGGAGAGAGCCCAGGAACGCCACGTGACGTGGGCGGGGCTAGAGCTCCTCCCCCCCCCTCTCCTTGGCCGCTGCTGCTGCTGCAAGGGAAGTGCCGTGCGGAGGGAGGGAGGGAGGAAGGAGGGAGGGATGTGTGCCTGCACAGAAGACCGCCGGAGGAACAGCAGTTAGGCACAAGGCCAACCTTGTTTGCAGCGTCATGCCCTACGAATGTCCAGACAAGGATTTTGTGGGGTTGGGAAAGAAACAAAGGTAGCACGATCACTTTGCTAAGGTGAAACTTTCACACTTACATTTAGGAGGAAAGATGGACTATGCCGGATAGAATCATAGAGTTGGAAGGGGCCATACAGGCCATCTAGTCCAACCCCCTCCTCAACGCAGGATCAGCCCAAAGCATCCTAAATAACCACCCTTTCTCCATATAGCTGGAGGAAGGCAGGTACAAAGGTCAAGGCTGACAGTTCCCCATCCTACAAGCGGAAGTGATGAGCATAAAAAACTTTGATAGGACAAAAAAACAAGAGCATACCGTCCCATAAGTTCAAAAAGTTTATGAACTAAAATAGACAAAACACATGATAGCAATCACAGATAAACCAGGAACGAAACAGGATATAGATTGATCAATCCCTTCATAAGTGGCTTAAATCCAGGTGACAAAACCTGCAAAATACCATTAATTAGCACATGCCTTGAAGATATAGCAGCTACGTAAACCCTAACAAAAGAATTCCATAACCTTGTATCTTTCAGCTCCAAAAGGTAGGAGAGGATATCACAGATTGGCCAGGAAATTGGATCTATCCCATATTTGGAAGTGCATCACATGAACCACTTCAATATGTAGGAGCAGAGAGTGGCTGGTTTCCTGAATGCTAATATAACCTGGGAAACTTGATCTACTACTGGCCTGTCTTCCAGGTCATGACATGCAACCAGTGCAGGTTGGGGTGCCAATGGTCTGGATTCTTGGGGAGAGGCACAGATTGACCTTGGGAGAGTTTCCAGAGAGTAGATAACCAAATCTTCCCAGGCCACCATGGTGCTGGGAGAATGCAATGAGTATCATCCTGTAGAATAGCGATCCCCAACCTGTGGGCTGCGGACCACATGTGGTCCTTTGACTAATTGGAGGTGGGCCCCGAAGGATGCCTTCTCCCTCCCTCCGGCCCTTTACTTCATCTCCCCGGCCCTTTACAACACACTTCGGGTGTCATTGTCTCCCATCACTCCCAGATGGGACTATCTCATTGCAGAGAAACAAGCTCAGGATTCCCATTGATTTGTCATTGTCATGAGTTAAAACTTCCATGAAAATAAAATGTTCCTTATGTTCATTGTTGTGGCGTGTCTGTATCTTATTTTGAAGGCAGTGGTTGAGAGTAAAGGAGTAAACTACCCCCCCCCCACGGGCCTCAGTAAAAGGCGTTGAGTGGTCCTGGTGATAAAAAGGTTGGGGACCACTGCTGTAGAAGTTTTGCCAGAATCTTGGACAGAAGGCCTATTGGTGGGAACACATAAAATAACATGCCCCCCCCAGTGGAGTTGGAAAACACTGGAACAAAACTGGTTATACTGAGGTTTTTGGAAAAAAGATCTATCTGGGCTAGGTCTCGTTGGAATAAAGGTTAAAGATAATGCCATTGGATTTTTCATTTCTGCAACTGGGAGATATCCCAGTTGACAGTGGCTGCAAGTGTATTGGCAGAGCCTGTTAGGTGCACTGTACTCAAGGTGGTGCCTATATTTATGGTTGTGGCCCATATTTGTACAGATTTGTTGCAGAACCTGGGAGACCCCATGCCACCTTGCTGGTTGATGTAAAAAACAGTTGTAGTGTTGTCCGAAGCCACAAGGATGTGCCGACTCTGCAGGGTATCTGAAAAAGAATGGAGGGCTTGATTTATTGCCCTCATCTCCAAGATGTTAATGTTGGAGGAGGAGGCCAAAAACCTCTAGCAACCACATCTGAGCAATGAGCCCCCCATCCTGATAGAGAAGTATCTGTAAACACCATAATGTCATGAACGGGAACACCAAAGGGGGTACCTTGGAGTAAATTCATAGAACTCGTCCATCAGTGCAAAGAGGGTTAGGTACCAAGGTACCAAGGGATACAAAATCTCTAACGAGGCAAATCTCTTAGTGGCTTAAAATGCCTAAGGAGCCAGTTCTGCAGAGGATGCATATACAACAGGGGTTATCAACACCTGTAATGCCTTGACCCCAATGGTGGGGGCAGCATGGGCAAGCACACAAACGAGAACGTGTCCAGAGGAGGGCAACAAAGATGGTGAGGGGCTTAGAGACCAAGACATATGAAGAAAGGTTGAGGGAGCTTGCTCTGTTTAGCCTAGAGAGGAGACGACTGAGAGGGGATCTGATAACCATCTTCAAGTATTTGAAAGGCTTCCACATGAGGATGGAGCAGAGTTGTTCTCTCTTGCAACGGAGGGACGGACCAGAACCATGGGATGAAATTAATTTAAAAGAAATTCCATCCGGAAGAAGTTCCTGACAGAGCGGTTTCTCAGTGGAACAGGCTTCCTCGGGAGGTGGTGGGTGCTCCCACTTTGGAGAATTTTAAACAGAGGCTGGAGAGCCATCTGACAGAGAGGCTGATTCTGTGAAGGCTTAAGTGCAGGGGTAATCAAACTGCGGCCCTCCAGATGTCCATGGACTACAATTCCCAGGAGCCCCTGCCAGCATTCGCTCCTGGGAATTGTAGTCCATGGACATCTGGAGGGCCGCAGTTTGACTACCCCTGCTTAAGTGTGTGGCAGGTTGCAGTGGAAGAGCGAGAGGGTTGTGAGTGTCCTGCATTGTGCACTGTAGGATTCCAATTCTATGATTCTATGATTGTAATAAACATACATCTTTGGGAAGGTGCCAAAATGGAATTTTCGGCATTTATGAGAAATCCAAAATCAGTGAAGACATTCTTGACTAGGGATATAACAAAAGTAAGTTGGGAACGGGAGTCATAGAATCATAGAGTAACAGAGTTGGAAGGCACCTCCTGGATCATCTAGTACAATGCAGGACACTCACAGCCCTGTCGCTCCTCCACTGTCCCCTGCCACCCCCTTGAATCCTCACAGAATCAGCCTCTCCATCATATGGCTCTCCAGCCCCTGTTTAAACATGCCCAAAGATGGAGAACCAGTCGTCTGGCACTTCACCTGTTCTCCAAGAAGTTTCAAAAATAGCGGACAGAGGTTCAGAAACTACATTTGCCGTCTGGACTTTGAGGGAAATCAGCTAACGGCACTGACAGAGGAAAGCAAATCTCAGCTCTCAGAAAAAGACCGAAGCCAGACGGAGCATTTCCCTCAAAGTCCAGACGGAGCCTTTTTCCGCTTTCTTCCTCTTCTGACCCAGAGGTTCATAGAAACTAAGAGTCTGCTGCCATCCAGTGGACAAAGAGGAATTGCATGCAACATAATGTTTTCTTCTTTCCAACTTTAACCCTTTGGATACCTACATTTTGAGGAGTTATTTTTATCTAAGCCAATTTTTTTGTTTTTGGAGTGTTATCACTGATTGTTTGCTCTTTGCATCTTGTTTTTTTCTTGGCTCTTTGGTTCTTTAAAAGCCACTATAATTTTTCCTACTGAGCTCCCTCTTTTTTACCCTTTGGCTATTATATTTCATTTTCTCTTTTTTCTATTGGCTCGAAGACTGTTCCTGGTCATTTTTTTCTGATTCTAATACTCCAGTATTGTTTTCTTTTTATATATCTTCTATGACTAATTTTTCCCCCTTTTGATAATTTTGACAATTTTTATATATTTTTTAAACTTTTTAAAACAAAATTCTTTCAAAATACAATATATCCATATTTTTGCTTATCATGCCCCTTTTCTTAACAGGCCAAAACTGCTCACATCGCTCACATACAACTGCATCTGCTGCAAGTTTACTGTGTGGTTGTCCCGGAAACACACTATTTTGGACATCTCCCTGAGAAGGAATAAATCAACACCTTATTAAACCGAAGTAGCAGTTCTGGGCAATAAGGAGGCACTGCAGGACACTCAGGACACTCAGAACTTGGAAACTGGTACTCTGTTTAGAATACTCGGTCCAGGTAGCTTGTAAAGTTAGTAAGATATTAATAGACTGGTTAAAGTACCTTCCTGACTGCCAATCAATTGGGGCTGCATTTGTTGTATGCATTTTATTGACTAATAACTAATTAGGATTGCCTCTGTTGTATGTCTGAGAAAAGAGACAGAAAACTCCCAAAAGCAAACAGGTCACCAAGAAAATTCACTGTTGACGTAAGGGCCTTTTGGAGACAAAAGAAAGGGATGTCAGCGGCGGCAAAAGCGAGAAAGATCAAGGAAAAGGAAAAAGAATTAGCAAAACTGCAACAGGATATTGTGGAGCTAGAATCAGAAATATCCGGGGAAGAAGAAAGTGGTGATATGGAGAAAAGAATAGCCCGACTTTTGGAGAAGCAAGGTAAAGAATTAAAAGCGTTCACAGAAGAAGCACTTAAATATCAACTTAAGGAACAATCTAAAGGAACTCTCTAAAGAGATCCAAAACTGCAAAAAGGAGCTCTCTGACAGAATAGATGGGATCAAAACAGTTGATGAAAATGTAAAGAAAATCGAATAACTTGAAAAATGGAAAGAGGGGGCAGAGGAGAAGTTTGAGGCGATAGAAGCAGAAACACGAGGGAGAAATGTCAGGATCCGAGGCGCGCCAGAATCGTTTGGCAAGAATGATTTAACAAAGGAGCTGACTACGGCAATTGCAGATTACCTGGAAGAAGACGAACCACAAATTGAAAAAGTGTACAGAGTAATCTCAAGAGCATCAAAAAGGAACAGCCAACCAAGGGACATTTTTGTAAGCTTTGAATCCAAGTCAACAAAAATTGAATTTCAAAGCAAACACAGAGAAGATCTATTTTCCCTCGAAGATCAGGAAGTTAAGGTGTTTCAAGACTTACCGATAGCAACACTTCAAAAAAGGGCACAATTTCCTCAGACAAATGCTGATTGGACAAAATATTAGATACTTTTGGAGAATTCCATTTGCATTAGAAGTCATTTTGCCAACTGGAAGGAAAATCATAGAAACTCTACAAGCACAAGAATTAGCGGATATCTTATCTAAAGTCTCAGAGCTGGCAAAAGAGCAGAAGAAGCTTTCAAAACATCAGAATTCACAGAGAGCATCTGGATCAGGAGCCGTACCAAAAAAAAAGAAAGAAATGGAACTGTTAAATATAATTTCAATAAATATTAATGGATTAAACATGTCAAGTAAAAGATCCAAAGTCTGTAATCAATTTAAAAAATTGAACTATGATGTATTGTGCCTACAGGAAACTAACATTGCGAAGAAACATCATTGACTATTGCAAAACAGAAATCTAGGAACAAAGTTCCTAGCTTCGGCTACCATAAAGAAAAGAGGTGTTGCAGCCTATATCAAAAACTCCAATATCTCAGCAGATATAATATTCAGTGATCCAGAGGGACACTATGTCTTCCTGAAGATCAAACCTCCCGATGGGCAAAAGTTTGTTTTGGTCAACTTACATGCTCCCAACAACGCTAAGGAGGATTTCTACAAAGACTTTTTTGTACAACTTTCTACAAAGACTTTTTTGTACGACTTCAAAAATCTTTTCACCAGTAATTATGAAAAACTTTGGAGTAATATCCAAGTAGATATCAAGAGGTGGAATGAAATGAAATTATCCTGGTCTGCTAGAATAGCAACAGTCAAGATGAGCATATTGCCAAAAAATGTTTTATTCCAGTAGAAATTATAGGAAGAGCCAGGGTACAGGAAAAATGGCAGTCTGGTATTAACAAATTCATATGGAGCGGAAAAAGACCAAGAATTGCCTTTAAAATACAAGATGAAAAAAGGAGAGGAAGACAAGGAATACCAAACCTAAAGCTGTACTATCATGCAGTGGCACTTACGTACATAGCAGATTGGATACGAGAGCCACAATTAAGAGAACTGATATTTGAAAAAGAGGCCTTAGGCAACGGTTTCCATGAAAGACTTTGGCCGACAGGTGCCAGTCATGTGCCAGTCTAAGTGTCACTGTAGGGAAAGGCCGCAGCTCCACAGAAGAGACAGTGTCTTGCATGTAGAAGATCAAACCCAATCCCCATTCTCTGCTTGAGACTTTGGGCAGTCCAGGACAAAAGACAAAAGACACCTGGGAACTCTTAGATTAACGGACTGTTAAAAATTTGGACAAAGTATGGTAGCAGACTATCTCCGATGCCATCTATATTAAAATCACCAATTGAAGCCCATTTCAGCAAAACACAACAAAAAAGATTGACTTGTTTACGATACAAAGAACTCTTAAAATTCGGCAAGTTCAAAGAAAGATATGTTTTAGAGAAAGAAGGAGTGGAAATCCAATGGCTGGAATATAACCAACTCCTATCTAGGTTCAAAGCAGAATTCCAGCATCCATTAAATTTAGAGGCTCCAATACCAGAATTTGAAAACCTATTAATACAAGAAAAACCACACTTACAAGGACTAATATATAAACTCTTATTGAAATATGAAACTGAGATGGAACAGATAAAACCATGCATGATCAAATGGATGCAAAACTTTGAGACCCAAGTGACCTTAGAACAATGGGATCCCATATGGACTAGAATTCCAAAGCTTACTAACAGTCAGATTCTTAGTGAAAACTGGTATAAAATGTTTTATAGATGGTATGTAACACCAAAAGTGATTGCTGCAATTGCAAAAAGTTGTGATAATAAGTGTTGGAAATGTGCAGATAAAGTAGGTTCTTTCTATCACATGTGGTGGAAGTGTGAAAAAATATATAAGTACTGGGCTAAGGTTCATACAATAATGCAGAAAATGTGGGAGTTGACTTTTCCTATGAAGCCTGAATATATGCTATTAAGTTTACCACCGCAGTGCCTCCCAACACACACAAGAAGTTTATTCTTCTACGCGACGGCAAGATTAGTGCTGGCTAGAAAATGGAAAACGCATGAGCTACCATCAGTAGAAGACTGAGCAAATTGGCAGATCTCGCCAAGATGGCTAAATTGACATTAATGGTTAATGGAAAACCAGAAGAAGATTTCCAGGAACAATGGGGTCCTTATCTGAACTATCTAAAAAAGTAAATCAGAAGGGAAAAGAGCGGGTTCTAATATGCTTAGATTCTAAACAATTGCTTCATTAATGTTTATTATACGTATCTATGTTATTTCTATCTTTTTGGGAAAATAAAAAATTATGTATAAAAAAAAAGAAATTACATCTGCAAGTTCTTTTAGTACCATACTTTAGTACCATATTGGTTATACTATAATAATGTTATATGTTTACAATTATCAGTTATTATTGCACGGTTATTCAAATGTTTTATAGACTAGTGGTCCCCAACCACCAGGCCGCAGCTCCCTCTCCCCGCCCCCCCGTAATTAAAAACTTCCCAGGCCACAAACCTCAAAAAGGTTGGGGACTACTGTTAAAGACTGTTCCATGTATTGTTCTTGTGTTATTATGTGAACCGCCGTGAGCCCCCGGGGAGGGCGGTATATAAATATAATAAATAAATAAAAAAATTGTCAACTGCTTGTGGAGCCACTTTGGCTTCCTTAGGCTCCTTCCATCTTTTGTTTAGGCAAATGCTTATTTTTGAGCCTTCAGTATTTCACTTTTAAGAAACGCCCACCCCTCTTGGACTCCCATCTCCTTCAGTCTTTCTGACCAGTCTTTCTTTCCACCAATCTGCTGTTACAATTTGCTTTCCCGAAGTCCAGTCTTTATGTCCAACTATGTAAAGGTTTGTTCTTTCCCACAGTTGAAAATTCCAAAAGCACATGGTCCCTGCTACCAAGTGTGCCCACTACTTCCACCTCATCTACCAGTTCTTCCCTATTGATGAGAATCAAGTCTAAAATAGCAGACCCCTAGTTCCCCTCTCTACTTTCTGGGAAATGAAGCTGTCAGCAAGATAAATCAAGAATTTCTTGGAGTTTGCATTTTTAGCAGACTTGGTAGTCCAACAGATATCTGGGTAATTGAAATCACCTATGACCACTGTGTCCCTTCTATCTGAGAATTTTGTAAGCTGGTCTAGGAGTATCTCATTCAAGTCCTCTGACTGGCTTGGTGGTCTGTAGCAGACCCCCACAATAAAAAAAAGAATAATACCATTCTCATTTCTTACTCCTTTTATATTTACCCAAATACACTTCACTGAACTTTCATGCTCAAGTACCTGTATTTCTTCACAAGTATACATATTATTAACATGAACTGCAACCCCCTTCTTTACTTTTCTGTCTCATTTGAATAGATTGTACCCCTCAATTTTAGTATTCCAATTGAATTATCCCACCAAGTTTCTGTGATTCCTATTAGGTCATAGTCCCCTTCCTCTAATAGGATTGCTGCTTGTTTCCCATACTCTGTGCATTAGTGTAGAGACATTTTAATCCATCCTTTGTGTTTGCAACTAGTAACCAGGTGTGTAAATAGGGATATGCTCTCAAACCTCTTTGCCCCAGGAAAGCCACAACAGGGGCAACACATTAAGCCACAACAGGGGCAACAGATTTTGTGAAGACCCTTGGAGTCAAGGATAACCAAAAAGGGAGGACGGTATAATCATAGTGCCACGCCCAGTATAGAACCTGGCAGAATCTTGTACAAGCCAGGTGTATGGCGATATGGAAGTGTGCATTGTGCAAGTCCACCACCAGTAACCAAAGGCTTAATAGGGAAATCAGTTCCTGTAGGGATAACATTCTAAACTCTGCATGAGAATGTATTTATTCAAATCATGCAAGTCCAGTATTGGACTTTCTTATGCACCAGGAAGTATCCGGAGCAGAAACCAGGAAGCATGGGATGCATACCTAGGCAAACCACTGCCCCCTGATGAACTTGGGAAAAAATTGGACTTGGTCTGAATATGGACTTTGATGTCCAATTGGTATGTTAGGTTGAGTTAATGAGAACTCTAAGTAATAACCATATTTTATTATAGATAAGACCCATGAATCAGAAACACAAGCTTTCCAGGAGTCAACAAAGAATGATAACCTTCTGTAAAATGATAAGAGCAGACTTAGTGATTGGAGCTAGGCCTCAGCACTGGGTTGATAACTAGCTGTTTGGATATGGACTCTATTTCTATGTCCATGCCTCTTCCCTTGATTGGTAATAGTTCGGGGAGTGTTCAAAGGTAATTGGAGATGATTTGGGGCTCAAAAGCCTCTACACCAGTACCTGTTCGTAGGGTGAGATTGGGAAGTAGCCATGCCCAAGTTACGAGCTGCTAACTTGTACTTCCTCATTTTCTCATGGAAATCGTCAGCATCTTGCCTGGAAAGGTCTGACCCATCCAAGGGGAGATCCTCAATTTTAGCTTTAACATCACTAGTTGACAACCATAATCAGCTATATCTTCTCAGGGCTAGATATCTTCTCAGGGCGGACATCAAATGTACATGGCAGTCTGCTCCATGGTCAGACACCTTCAGTTGTTTCTTCCCAAGGTGTTGGCCATCAAGTATAGCTGCTGGTGCCTGTCCTCTGGCATACCATCCAAAAAGGAAAGCATCCTGTCCCACAATGCCACCTGGTACCTACTCATAATGGCTTCCATATTGATCACACTAATTTCCGTAGCTTCCCTAGATGTCTTCCTTATTGTGGGAGCAGAGTGACTATTGGTTCTACCTGAGCCTCAGGGGAGGGCGGTAGATGGTAGAATGGGTGAGAAAATAGTGTCTGAATTTGCATGCCTAGAAAGGAATTCAGCATCCTGTTTCTTAAACTTATATAAATCCTCAAGCCTCTAAGAAGAGGCAGAAGCAGAATAAGGATTTTCCCAAATTCCGTAGCTCGCTCTATGTGGGCCGCCCCCTGGCTCTGACCCGGAAGATACAACTGGTACAAAATGCAGCTGCACTAGAACACCACGGAGGGCCCATATTCAGCTGGTGTTGCAACCTCTGCACTGGTTACCAGTCTGCTTCCGGATCAGGCTCAAGGTATTGGATGAGGTGGAAGTAGTGGACACACGTGGCAGTAGTGATCATGTGATTTTGGAATTTCCAATTGTTTATTATTTATTTTCTTATATTTTTATACCGCTCTCCCATACGGTCCAGGGAATGTAGGAAAGAGAATACCTTTCCATAGTTGGACGTATAGACTAGACTTCAGAAGAAGAAGAGTTGGTTCTTATATGCCGCTTTTCCCTACCCAAAGGAGGCTCAAAGCGGCTTACAGTCTCCTTCCCTTTCCTCTCCCCACAACAGACACCCTGTGGGGTGGGTGAGGCTGAGAGAGCCCTGATATCACTGCTCGGTCAGAACAGTTTTATCAGTGCCGTGGCGAGCCCAAGGTCACCCAGCTGGCTGCATGTGGGGGAGCGCAGAATCGAAACTGGCATGCCAGATTAGAAGTCCACACTCCTAACCACTACACCAAACTGGCTCTCAGGAAAGCTGATTTTAACAGACAAAGGTAAGTTGGGTAGAGTCCTGTGGTCAGAAAGGCTTACGGAGATGGGAGTCCAAGAGGGGTGGAAATTTCTTAAAAGTGTAATACTGAAGGCTCAATCACAAGCAATTCCCTTGAGAAGAAAAGATGGAAGGAGCCTAAGGAAGCAAGGTGGTTCCATAGGCAGTTGTCAGATTATTTGAGAAATAAAAAACAGACATTTAGGAAATGGAAGGAAGGCCTTATTACCAAGGAGGAGTATAAACAAATGACTGTAGGGGGAGTGTTAGAAAAGCTCAATATGAGCTTAGGCTAGCAAGAAATGCTAAACAAAACAAAAAAGGCTTCTTTAGCTATTATCAAGTAAGAAAAAGTGTAGGGACACCATAGGACCACTGCTAGGACAAGAAAGTGAAATTATAACCGATGATGAAGAGAGGGCTGAACTGCTTAACTCCTATTTCTCCTCGGTCTTCTCTTGTGAGGGAAATAGTGTTCAATGTGGCAAAAACGTAACACAACACAGAGGACGGGAATGGTGGCCTAGGATCACTGTTGGAGCAGTCCACAAACACCTAGTTTCCTTAAATGAAACAAAGTCTTCTGGGCCAGTTGAACTGCATCCAAGGGTACTAAAAGATGTAATCTCTGAATCTCTGTCCATTATTTTTGAAACTTCTTGGAGAACAGGTGAGGTGCCAGATGATTGGAGGTGGAAAAATATTGTCCCCATCTCCAAGAAAGGGAAAAAAGAGGATCTGGGTAACTATTGACCTGTCACCTTGACATCTGCAGCTGGCAAAATTTTGGAACATATCATCGAACTGTCGGTACTTGTGCAGCTGGAACAGAGAGCTGTGATGTCTAAGACTCAGTACGGGTTTTGAAAGAATGGGTCTGGACCTAATAGGAATCACAGAAATCTGGTGGGATAATACTCACAACTGGAATACTAAAATTGAGGGGTACAATCTATTCAGAAGGGACAGTCAAGAAATGAAGGGGGGATGTGTAGCAATATATGTTAGGAATCTTTATACTTGTGAAGAAATACAGGTACCTGAGCATGAAAGTTCAATTGAGTTTATTTGGGTAAATATAAAAGTAGTAGGAAATAAGAGTGGTATTATTGTGGGGGTCTGCTATAGACCACCAAGCCAGTCAGAGGACTTGAATGAGATACTGGTAGACCAAATTACACAATTTTCAAACAGTGGTCACGGGTGACTTCAATTACCCAGATATCTGTTGGCAGACCAACTCTGCTAAAAATGAAAACTCCGTTAAATTCTTAACTTGTCTTGCCAACAGCTTCATTTCCCAGAGGGAGGGGAACCAGGGGCTCTGCTATTTTAGACTTGATTCTCATCAATAGGGAAGAACGGGTAGATGAGGTGGAAGTAGTGGGCACACTTGGTAGCAGTGACCATGTGCTTTTGGAATTTTCAATTTCTCTACGTAACAGAAAACGCTTACGTAGTCATACGTATAGACTGGACTTCAGGAAAGGTGATTTTCACAGACTTAAAGTCCCATGGTCAGAAAGACTTAAAGAGATGGGAGTTCAAGAGGGCTGTGAGTTTCTTAAAAGTGAAATACTGAAGGCTGAATAACAAACAATTTCCTTGAGAAGAAAAGATGGAAGGAGCCTAAGGAAGCCAAGTTGGCTCCATAAGCAGTTGTCAAAAGATTTGAGGAATAAAAAAGCGTCATTTAGGAAATGGAAGGAAGGCCTTATTATCAAGGATGAGTATAAACAAATAACCAATGATTGTAGGTGGAGTGTTAGAAAAGCTAAAGCTCAATATGAGCTTAGGCTAGCAAGAAATGCTAAACATAACAAAAAAGGCTTCTTTAGTTATATTTCAAACAAGAAAATGAATAAGGATACTATAGGACCACTGCGGGGACAAGAAAGTGAAAATATAACAGATGATTAAGAGAGGGCTGAACTGCTTAACTCCTATTTGGTGTAGTGGTTAGGAGTGCGGACTTCTAATCTGGCATGCCAAGTTCGATTCTGCGCTCCCCCACATGCAGCCAGCTGGGTGACCTTGGGCTCACCATGGCACTGATAAAACTGTTCTGATCGGGCAGTGATATCAGCGCTCTCTCATCCTCACCCACCCCACAGGGTGTCTGTTGTGGGGAGAGGAATGGGAAGGCGACTGTAAGCCGCTTTGAGCCTCCTTCGGGTAGGGAAAAGCGGCATATAAGAACCAACTCTTCTTCCTCTTCTTCTATTTCTCCTCGGTTTTCTCTGGTGAGGGAAACAGTGATCAATGTGGCAGTGATCAATGTGTCAAATACATAACACAACATGGGACAGGAATGGTGGCCTAGGATCATTTGGGGGGCAGTCCACAAACACCTAGTTTCTTTAAATGAAACCAAGTCTTTTGGGCCAGATGAACTGCATCCAAGGGTACTAAAAGAACTTGCAGATGTCATCTCTGAACCTGTGTCCATTATTTTTGACACTTTTTGGAGAACAGGTGAGGTGCCAGATGATTGGAGGCGGGCAAATGTTGTCCCCATCTTCAAGAAAGGGGAAAAGGAGGATCCGGGTAATTATTGACCTGTCAGCTTGACATCTGTAGCTGGCAAAATTTTGGAACAAATAATCAAACACTTGGTCCTGGAGCAGCTGGAACGGAGGGCTGTGATTTCTAAACCTCAGCATGGGTTTCTTAAGAACAAGTCATGTCAGACCAACCTTATCTCTTTTTTCAAGAAAGTGACTACCTTGCTGGATCAGAGGAATGCCATGGACATAGTTTATTTGGATTTTAGTAAAGCTTTTGATAAGGTTCCACATGATATTCTTGTTCACAAGTTGGTAAAATGTGGTATGGATCCTAATTCTGTCAGGTGGATCAATAACTGGTTGACAAATCGTACCTAGAGGGTACTTGGTAATGGTTCAGCATCTTCTTGGAAAAGAGTGACAAGTGGAGAACCCCAAGGATCTGTCCTGGGGCCTGTGTTGTTCAACATATTTATAAATGATTTGGATGAGGGATTAGAGGGGATACTTATTAAATTTGCAGACGATACTAAACTGGGAGGGGTAGCAAACACAACAGAAGACAGAATCAGAATACAGGATGATCTTGATAGGCTCGAGAAGTGGGCTAAACTGAATAAAATTAAGTTCAATAGGGACAAATGTAAAGTTCTGCATTTAAGTAGGAAAAACCAAATACACCAATATAAGATGGGGGAGACTTGTCTTGGCAGTAGCATGTGCGAAAAGGATCTAGGAGTCTTAGTAGGACATACATTGAACATGAGTCAGTGGCTAAAAAGGCAAATGGGATTTGGGGATGTATCAAATAGAGTATTATATCCAGATCACAGGAGGTGATGGTACCACTTTACTCTGCTCTGGTTCGGCCTCACTTGGAGTCCTGTGTTCAGTTTTGGGCACCCCAGTTGAAGAGGAATGTTGGCAAACTGGAATGTGTCCAGAGGAGGGCAACAAAGATGGTGAGGGGTTTGGAGACCAAGACATATGAAGAAAGGTTGGGGGGAGCTTGGTCTGTTTAGTCTAGAGAGGAGACGGACTGAGTGGGGATCTGATAACCATCTTCAAGTATTTAAAATGGTGCCATATGGAGGATGGAGCAGAATTGTTCTCTCTTACCCCAGAAGGATAGACCAGAATGAGTGGGATGAAATTAATTAAAAAGAAATTCCATCTAAACGTCCGGAACAAGTTCCTGACAGTTAGAGCGGTTTCTCAGTGGAACAGGCTTCCTCAGGAGGTGGCGGGTTCTTCATCTTTGGAAATTTTAAAACAGAGGCTGTGAAGGCAAAGGGGTGGCAAGTTACAGTAGATGAGCAATTGGGTTGTGAATGTCCTGCATAGTGCAGGTGGTTGGACTAGATGACCCATGAGGTCCCTTCCAACTCTATTATTCTATGATTCTGTGATTCTAAGTCATGTCAGGCAAACCTTATCTCTTTTTTCGAGAAAGTGACTACCTTGCTGGATCAAGGTAATGCTGTAGACATAGTTTATCTGGATTTCAGTAAAGCTTTTGATAAGGTTCCACATTGTATTCTTGTTGACAAGCTGGTAAAATGTGGTATGGATCCTCATTCTGTCAGGTATCTGCTCCTAATTCTGTCAACCATAACTGGTTGACTGATCGTACCCAAAGTGTACTTGTAAATGCTTAAGCATCCTCTTGGTCAGGAGTGACAAGTGGAGTGCCCCAGGGATCTGTCCTGGGGCCTGTGTTGTTCAGCATATTTATAAATGATTTGGATGGATGAGGGATTAGAGTGGATAGTTATTAAATTTGCAGAAGATACTAAACTGGGAGTTGTAGGAAACAGCAGAAGACAGAATCAGAAAACAGGGTGATATTGATAGGCTCCAGAACTGGTCTAAACTGAATTAAATAAAATTAATAGATGATGGTATGTCCTCTCCTTAAGAAACCATCTCTGGACCCGTATGGCCCTGCTAGCTACTAACCAGTTGCGCATTTAGCATTCCTGGGAAAAGTGGTAGAAAGGGCTGCGGCAGACCAGCTCCTAGCATTCCTGGAAGATACTTTGGTGCTCGACCCATACCAGTCTGGCTTTCGTCCTGGCCTCAGGGTGGAGACAGTGTTGGTCACCTTGTTGGATGATCTCCGTTTCCAGCTTGATCGAGGCGGTTCAGCCTTGCTGGTTCTTTTAGATCTAATTGCTGCGTTTGATGTGGTCGATCATGAGCTGCTGGTGAACTACCTTGCCAGTATGGGGATAAGTGGTACAGCCTTGAGCTGGATACGCTCCTCCCTCCACAACCGAACACAGAGGGTTGCAGTGGGGAAAGAGTTATTGGGCCCTTATCGGCTCCCTTATGGGGTCCCTCAGGGCTTGGTGCTCTCCTCCACATTATTTAACATCTTTATGCACCCTCTGGTTCAGCTGGTGCGGAGTTATGGGCTGGGTTGCTATCAGTACGCTGCCATCAGACATCCAGCTCTATCTCCTCATGGATGGCCACCTGGACTCCCTTTCGGAATCATTTGCCAGATGTTTGGAAGCCGTAGCTGGATGGCTCAAGCAGAGTCGCCTGAAACTCAACTCCTCCAAGACGGAGGTCTTGTGGCTGGGCCGTAGGGGGCCAGACCAGGAAGCGCGCTTACCCTCTCTGGCAGGAAGGCAGCTGGAGATCACGTCCCAGTTATTATTGATGCCTCAGTGACACTCGAGACACAGGTCAAACAAGTAGCTGACCAGACATTTTCCCATCTTTGCCAGGCTCGGCTACTAGAGCCCTATCTGTCCTCTGAACACCTGGCCACAGTGATCCGTGGAACAGTCACCTCCAGAATAGATTTCTGTAACTCGCTCTACACTGGTCTGCCTTTGGGCATGATCCGGAAACTACAGCTGGTTCCAAAACTCAGCTGCTAGGGTCCTCAGAGGTATATCTTGGGGGGTCCACATCCAGCCGATGCTGAGGCAGCTGCATTGGTTGCCAGTTATTTTCTGGATCAGGTTCAAGGTTTTGATTTTGACCTTCAAGGTCATCCAAGGTTTGGGCCCAGTGTATATGAGGGGCGGCCTGTCACCCTATGTCCCCCCGCAGGGCTCTACGCTCTGCGAGTGCTAACCTTTTGGTCATCCCCGGCCCCAGGGAACTTCACCTGGCCTTGGCCAGGGCCAGGGCCTTTTCAGTCCTGGCCCCTACAGGGTAGAATGAGCTCCCGGAAGAGCTGCGGGCCCTGCAGGAACTTCCAGCGTTCCGCAGGGCCTGCAAGATGGTGCTCTTCCGCCAGGTCTACAGTTGAGGCCAGACAGCAAGGAGATCATGCCCCCACACCTCATAAAATGATGGTAGTGAGCTCCATCAGCATCCCTCCACCTCCCTTTTTAGATGGGATGTAGAATTAGTCTAGGATGAGCTTTTTCGCCACAACTCTTGGTCGATAGGCTATTTTATCTGTATTAGTTTTTACTGTTTTAAGTGTTTAGAGGGTATTTTATGTGATTGTGACCTGCTTCGAGCCTCTGTGGGGAGGTGGGAAATAAATATAACAACAACAACAACAACAACAACAATAAAAAATGTAAAGTTTAGGTAGGAAAAAACATATACACCAATATAGATGGGGGAGACTTGCCTTGGTAGTAGTATGGGTGAAAGGGATCTAGGAGTCTTAGTAGACCATGCATTGAACATTGTCAAGCGCTAAAAGAACTCACAACAAAACCTCTATAATAAGAAAGCTTTAATGGAAGTTTACTCTAGTCACTATAACTCAAGAAGTCAAATCTACCCCACAATAGAATTGCAAGCCCTTTTCAATACAATTCTCCCGCCCAAAACTTGAATGTTCCCAAGGGGAGGGGTGTCCTCATCCCCAGGTGCCATCTCAGGCATCCTGCCAGAGGTGCTACAATTTGCACGTCCTTGGACTGGCCGGCACCAGTGACAAGATACACTGTTGCTGTTACAATATCCAGAGCGAGCAGGCAAAGATCAAAGCACAAACAATTCAGAGTGGGCACTACAAAGCATGATAACATGATAACATAAGTGGAGCAGGGGCTCAGGCAGCGACATCCTTCGGCAAAAGACTACCCCCCTCCCGGGCCTCAGTAAAACTGTCAAGTGTTGACCGGTCCCCAGTGATAAAAAGGTTGGGGACCACTGATATACAGGATGAGGATGAGTTGTTCTCTCTTGTCCCTGAAGGATGGACCAGAACGAATGGGATGAAATTAATTCAAAAGAAATTATATCTAAACATCCGGAAGAAGTTCCTGACAGTTAGAGCGGTTTCTCAGTGGAACAGGCTTCCTCGGGAGGTGGTGGGTTCTCCATCTTGGGAAATTATAAACAGACGCTGGTTAGCCATCTGACGGAGAGGCTGATTCTGTAAAGATTCAAGGGGTAATCCAACAGGTGAAGAGGGGTCATTACTAAAGAGCATTTACACTTGGTGAGGCTAATATTTGTATAGTGGATACCATAGAAACCCTTGGAGATTGAACCACATACATATTACCATAGGATTAAGGTCATACCCTTCTGATATATGATAAGAATTCATTTAAAGAGGATCTATTATTAAATATTGAAGAATATCCTACATCACTGGCAAAGATACCAAAAACGAAAAAATACCTAGGAGTTCGTTTTGATATTTTGGAAGTTTGAGGTATTTTTTACAGTGGAATAAACTGTTATTTGCCATCGCCAGCTTGAAAATAATTTAATTTGCTTGCTAAGATTCAAGGAGGTGGCAGGTTACACTGTTAGCGATAAGGTTGTGGGTGTCCTGCATGGTGCAGGAGTTGGACTAGATCAGTGGTCCCCAACCTTTTTGAGGCTGGGGACCGGCAGGGCAACTGCCCGCCTGCGCATGCCGCGCGGGTGTGGCCACGGGAAGTTTTTTACTGCGGGGGGGGGGGGGGTAGGGAGCCACGGCCCGGCACCATGGCCTTCTCGGCCTGGCACCGGGCCACGGCCCGCGGGTTGGGGGCCACTGGACTAGATGACATAGGAGGTTACTTCCAACTGTATGATTCCACGATTCCTGTGTCAATTAGGCGCATACCAATAACTTGTGATCGACCACATCAAATGCAGCCAGTAGGTCTAATAAAATGAGAATGGCCGCCCTGCCCCAGTCCAGTTGGTGCTGAAGATCATCCGTCAGAGCAACCAGCATGGTCTCCACGCCATGGCTCGGGTGGAAGCCAGACTTGTATGGGTCGAGGGCTATAGTTTCATCCAAATATGCCATTAGCTGGTCTGCCATGGCCATCTCAACTACCTTACCTTACCCAGTAACGCTAGATGTTATACCAGGCAGTAGCTGGCTGGGTTCTGTAGGTCCAGTGGGCAAATCACTGCCGTCTTAAGTCCCTGAGGGAATTCTCCCGATAAAAGGAAGAGGTTCACAATCTCCCCCAGTGGTCCCTCTTATCCGCTGGTCGCTCGTCTTGAACAGCCAAGATGGACAGGGATCCAAAGGGTAAGTGGTCACCCTCCCTGACCCTAGCAGTTTGTTCACTTCAGTTAAAGAATGCTGTCTGAAGCCATCAAACCTTATCCTTGTTGATGGCCATGGAGCTTCCAGTTTGTGTTCTGTATCAATTGTGGCTATAAGTTCACAAAAAAGCTTGCTAAAGCCTGACAGCATAAGTTCATAGAATCATAGAATCATAGAATTGGAAGGGGCCATACAGGCCATCTAGTCCAACCCCCTGCTCAACGCAGAATTAGCCCTAAGCATCCTAAAGCATCCAAGAAAAGTGTGTATCCAACCTTTGCTTGAAGACTGCTAGTGAGGGGGAGCTCACCACCTCCTTAGGCAGCCTATTCAACTGCTGAACTACTCTGACTGTGAACATTTTTTCCTGATATCTAGCCTAGATCGTTGTACTTGAAGTTTAAACCCATTACTGCGTGTCCTCTCCTCTGCAGCCAACAGAAACAGCATCCTGCCCTCCTCCAAGTGACAACCTTTTAAATACTTAAAGAGGACTATCATTTCCTCTCTCAACCTCCTTTTCTCCGGGCTGAACATTCCCCAGTCCCTCAACCTATCTTCATAGGGCTTGGTCCCTTGGCCCCAGATCATCTTCGTCGCTCTCCTCTGTACCCTCTCAATTTTATCTACATCCTTCTTAAAGTGAGGCCTCCAGAACTGCACACAGTACTCCAGGTGTGGTCGGACCAGTGCCGTATACAATGTGACTATGACATCTTGTGATTTTAATGTGATGCCCCTGTTGATACAGCCCAAAATGGCATTTGCCGTTTTTACCGCTGCATCACACTGCCTGCTCATGTTTAGCTTACAATCCATAAGTACCCCAAGGTCTCGTTCACACACAGTGTTACCTAGAAGCGTATCCCCCATCCAGTAGGCATGCTTTTCATTTTTCTGACCCAGATGCAGCACTTATCTTTATTAAATTGCATCTTGTTCTCATTTGCCCATTTTTCCATTGTGTTCAGATCTCGTTGAACTCTGTCTCTATCTTCTGGAGTATTTGCCAGTCCTCCCAATTTGGTGTCATCTGCAAATTTGATGAGTAGTCCCTCCACCCCCTCATCTAGATCATTAATAAATATGTTAAAAAGTAACGGGCCCAGCACGGAGCCCTGAGGTACCGCGCTACTCACCTCTCTCCAGTCTGATGAAACACCATTGACAACAACTCTTTGAGTGCGGTTCTCTAACCAATGCCCTATCCACCTGACTATCTGAAAATCCAGATTGCAGGCCTTCAACTTATCCATCAGAACATCATGGGGAACCTTGTCAAAAGCTTTACTAAAATCCAAGTAAATGACATCAACCGAATTTCCACGATCCAGCAAACCTGTTACTTGGTCAAAAAAGGAAACTAGGTTGGTCTGGCAGGACCTGTTGGAGACAAATCCATGCTGACTTCCTTGGATCACCAAATTGTCCTCCAGATGTTTGCAGATGGCTCCCTTTAATATCTGCTCCATTATCTTCCCCACAACAGAGGTCAGACTCACTGGTCTGTAGTTTCCGGGTCATCCTTCCTCCCTTTTTTGAAGATCGGAATAACATTTGCTCTCTTTCAGTCCTCCGGGACATCTCCAGTCCTTAAAGAGGTCCCGAAGATGATGGACAAGGGCTGTGCAAGTTCTCTGGAAAGTTCTTTGAACACTCTCGGGTGCATTTCATCTGGCCCCGGGGATTTGAACTCATCCAGTGCAGCTAAATGCCTCTCGACAACCTCTCTATCCATGTTAACCTGCCACCCAGACACTGTCCTTTGGCTACAGCCATCTCTAGATGTGCCTAAACACTTTGACCTGTGGGAAAAAACAGATGTAAAATAGGCACTAAGCCTTTCTGCTTTCTCTGCATCCTCCGTTAAGAGTTTGTCCATCCGCAACTCCCTATGTTGATCGTCTCCTTCCCCTTGTGGCTTCAGTTTAAATCTCTCCTGATGAATCTCCCCAGGTTCCTGCCAAACACATTCTTCCCCAGCTTCGATAAGTGCAGTCCATCAGGTGCTAGTAGACCTTCCTCAAGAAAGCCTATCCCATGGTCCCAGAAACCAAATCTCTCCTGCAGGCACCAACTACGCAGCCAGTGATTCACCTCCATTATCTTCCTCTCCCGACGCATTCCTCTTCCCTTGACAGGCAAGATTGAAGAGAATACCACTTGTGCCCCCATTTGCTTGAGCTTCCTCCCCAGATCTTGATAGTCTTTTTTAATAGGAGCGATGGTATTCAGGGACATGTCATTCGTTCCCACATGGACCATCACAAATGGGTAGTGATCTGTAGATTTAAGGAGTTTGGGCAGCCGTTCTGAAACGTCTTTAATTTTCGCCCCAGGCAAGCAACACACCTCTCAGGTTAGGGGGTCGGGCCCAGCCACATGGCGATCCATTCCTCTTAGCAGGGAGTCCCAATTACCAGTACTCTCCTTTTTTTTCTCTTCTCAATTCCATTTCCTTCTGTCCCTGTGGCCTCTTCCCTTTGTCTTAGACTTTGTTTTGGGACCTCTTCCCTTGTTGACCCTTGCACCTCCTCTGCAAGGGCCTGAAATCTATTCTGGAGCTCCAAAGGCCCCGAGAACCATCGCGCTCTACGCCGTTGAGTCTTTTTCCGAACTGTCTGCAGAGGTAAACTAGTATTTTGGCAACCTACTTCAAGGGTGGTCACAGATCGAGCTATCCTAAAGAATTGTGGCAAGTGAGAGCTTGGAGACGTGATTTCAACAGTGAAATAGTCACGTTTTGCCACTTTCACCGCTATCTCATAAACCCTCATAAGCATGCGATTAGATGTTCTTGCTGCCTCAATTCAAGTCAAAATGGGAACTCCTTTTCTTGGAAGGCTGCTGACAGTGCAAATGCTTAATGGGTAAGTATACCCGTCCCCCTCCTTCCATGGGGGTGCCAGGCTGTGGCGTTTATCAGCATGGCTTTAATAAACCTCTTTGGCTCTCTAAAGATTTAACTGTTAAACCTTTAGAGAGAGCCAAAGAGTTCCATAAGAACGTCTACTTCTGCTTCATTGACTATGCTAAAGCCTTTGATTGTGTGGAGCATAACAAATTGTGGCAAGTTCTTGAAGAGATGGGAATACCAGAGCATCTTATTTGTCTCTTGAGAAGCTTATATGCAGGTCAAGAAGCAACAGTGAGAACCGAGCATGGAATCACTGATTGGTTCAAAATTGAGAAAGGAGTTCGGCAAGGCTGTATACTGTCGCCTTGCCGATTTAGCTTGTATGCGGAGCACATCATGAGAAAGGCGGGGTTAGATGAGTCACAAATTGGGATCAAGATTGCAGGGAGAAATATCAACAACCTCAGATATGCAGATGATACCACTCTAATGGCAGAAAGTGAAGAGGAGCTAAAGAGCCTGTTGATGCGGGTGAAGGAGGAGAGTGCAAAAGTTGGCTTGAAACTCAACATCAAGAAAACGAAGATCATGGCATCCGGCCCTCTCAATTCCTGGCAAATAGATGGAGAAGAAATGGAGATAGTGACAGATTTTATTTTCCTGGGCTCCAAGATCACTGCAGATGGGGACTGCAGCAAAGAAATTAAAAGACGCTTGCTCCTGGGGAGGAAAGCTATGGCAAATCTAGACAGCATCCTAAAAAGCAGAGACATCACCCTGCCAACAAAAGTGCGTTTAGTCGAGGCTATGGTCTTCCCAGTTGCAATGTATGGCTGCGAAAGTTGGACCATAAGGAAGGCTGAACGTCAAAGAATTGAGGCTTTTGAACTCTGGTGCTGGAGAAGACTCTTGCGAGTCCCTTGGACTGCAAGGCGAACAAACCGGTCAGTCCTAGAGGAGATCAGCCCTGCCTGCTCCTTAGAAGGCCAGATCCTGAAGATGAAACGCAAATACTTTGGCCACCTCATGAGAAGGAAGGACTCCCTGGAGAAGAGCCTAATGCTGGGAGCGATCGAGGGCCAAAGAAGAAGGGGACGACAGAGAATGAGGTGGCTGGATGGAGTCCCTGAAGCAGAAGGTGCGAGCTTCAACGGGCTCCGGGGAAGGGCAGAGGACAGGGAGGCTGGCGGGAGAAGGCCGGGGCCGCCTGGCCGGGCTCCTCCGGGGCGGTCGCGCGCCTCCCTCCCCCCCCCGGACACCTGTGCTTGGCCTCGCGGGGCGTCCGTCCGTGCGTGCCGTCGGTGCCCCGTCCGGGCTCCTCGCCGACAGGGCCGGGCGGGGCGGGGGGGGGGGTTGAGAAGCGGCCCGGCCTGACCCTGCGGACGCCTCCCGAGGGAGGGAGGGAGGGGAGGGGAGGGGGAGGCGGCGAGGACGGCGGCGGCGGCGGCGTCACGTGGCGGAGGAGCCCCCTCCCCTCCCCTCCCCTCCTCCCCTCCCCTCGCCAGCCTTTGTTGCAGCCGGGCGGCGTCGGCGGCGTCGCGGGTGCCGGGGCGCGGGAGGCGGCGGGAGGGGAGGCGGCGGCGTTGACGGGGGCCGGCCATGGGGGCCCCCCCCGCGCTCCTGGCGCTACTGGCCCTGGGCGCCCTGGCCCCCGCCCGCGCCTCCAACCCGCTCGCGCCCGCCGCGCCCGCCCCCGACTGCGCGCCCCCCCCACGCGCCAAGGCCGGCGCCAACTGCTCAGGTGAGACGCGCCGGACCCTCCCGGCGGGAGGGCGGGAGCTGGGCGAGGGCGGGGCGCACGTGCCGCGGCGGCGGCGGCGGCGGCGAACAAAGGGCTGGGGCGCGGGGTGCCGGGCGGGGCTCCTTTGTCCGCGCCGGGCCCCTCCCCCTCCCCCTCCCCCTCCCCCCCTCCGGCCGCTCCTCGTCCTCGTCCGGCGGACCCTCCGAGCCTTCGGGGCGCGCTTGGCCTCCGGGTCCTGGGCCAGCCGGTCGCTCGGAGCCGCCCTCGCAGGATCGTTGTGCGGCTGAAAGGAGGGGGGAGGGGGGGGCTTTGCACCTGCAGAGCTTGGCGAGGGGGAAGGGCCGCCCCCTGGCAGGTGCTTGAGCCGCCCCCCCCCCGGGAAGGGCCAGAGTGGGCCTTCTCCCAGCCAGCGGGCCGGACCCGCCTACCGAGGAAGCCAGCTGGAGCCCCCCCGCCCCCTGCAGGCCCTTGTCCGGCCTCCGTGTCCAGGCGTGGGGCAGCCAAGGGAGCTCCCCCCCCCCCGGTGCCCAGGTGGGCCTTCCTGCCAGCTCCTGGCCGGGAGGAAGGAGGGGTGGGGGTGGGGGTGGGGGTGGAGCGGGGTCAGCAGGGTTGCAGGGGCGTTGAGGGGCTGGCGGGGCCGGGGCGTGGATTCCCTCGTCCTTTGTCTGCCCGCCGAGCGGTGGACGGAGCAGGCTGTCCCTGGGCTTCGTGCCGCCCTGCTCAGGCCGCCGCGTCGGAGTCCCGGGGGGGGGGGGCTGTGAGACCAGCCGGGGGCATTGCAGGCGCACGGAGGCTTCCCCCGCGAGACACCTGCGTTGGCCTCAAAGGGGCCCCGGGCCAGCCCACCTGAACGCAAACGGCCCAGAAAGCCCCGTGGGCTTGGCCTCAGCCAACGGCTCCGGGGCAGTCTAGGAATAGCCTCTCTGGATGGCTGTTGCGCCTGGCCCGAGGAGCAAGCTGGCTGCCTCTCCCGGTCTGCCGCCTGCCTTCTGGTGGGCTTGATCCTGCTCCAGATGGGTGGGGTTCTGGTTCTAGTTCTGGCACGCCTGACCTGCCCCCCCCCCCCCCCGCACACACACCCCAGGGTGATGACTGGTGCTCTTTCGGGCAAAGAAAGGCGAATTGGCCAATGCGCTGCTGGGAAACAGCCATGTGCCTGACAGGCAGGTTGTGCAGGCATCACCTCTGGGAAAGCCAGAGAACTTTAAGACACCCTCCAAAACAAAGTCCCAGCTGTGGACAGAGCGGTGTTCTGCTGAAAAACAGCTGGACCCACAGGGGCGAGTGAGGGGAGGACGTGTGCGGGCAGAGCCAGGCAAGGCTGAGACGAAGAACCTCTTTCCCCACGATCCCTCTCTTATCAAGTGCTGTCCAGCTCTTTGCACGGACCAAAGAGGTTAATGTACAGGGTTAGGATTCTCATACAAGGAACAAAATCCATGTGTTGCTGAGAGATCCGGGACTGCATTTTTGTGATGGGATCTGTCTGCCGTGGAGGGTCTTGATTTGGATTTATGGTGTCTTCCTTTCCCCTTCCCTTTTTCTCCCAAGGCTGTTATCAGACCTGGAAGGGCATCAAGTAGTCCCTCTCTCTTTGAAACCATGTAATGGGGAGGGATGCAGCCCTCCCACCGTCTGACTTGGGTCCCTATCTGGGTGCTGGGTCCTTTCATGAACATGCTCAGGAAATCTACACATTGCTGAGAGAAGCCACTAGTGTCACAACTGGATTCAGGTGTGTAGACATGTTGGTCTGAAGCAACAGCATATAGCTGGAGCTTAAGGGTTTTTTTAATGACCTTAGGCAGATGGGGAGTGGGTGGGCAGGAAGGGATGGGCCAGTGTCTGTCTCCTGTGGCCCTTCCTGGCATCCCCACGGAGTTGCTAATTACTGCTGTGGGATGGTAGGCGAATTTCCTCCAGGTCAGGCTGGATTCTGGAGATTTTTGGTGTTTGGGGGATCATTTGAGCCTGAAATTTGGGTTACGGTGGGTGGGGAGGTAGTTGTGAGTTCCTGCATTGTGTAAGGGGGGTTTGGACTAGATCAGTGGTCCCCAACCTTTTTATCACCGGGGACCGGTCAACACTTGACAATTTTAGTCTTTTGCAGAGGGCTGCCACCACCTGAGCCCCTGCAACACTTGCTTTCCCGCTGCCGTCCCTGATGTCCCGCTTCTCACTGGGAGGTGCTGCCAGCAGCAGCTGTGCAGTGCCACGCCGAGGGGGAGCCCCAGCCATGGCAGCCACTGGAGAGCACCAAAGGTGAGATGGCGGCAGAGTGGCAGGGCAGCCCCCAAGGCAGCAGCCGGGGAGGAGGACGAGGAGGAGCCGTGGCCCGGTACCGACTGATCCACGGACCAGGGGTTGGGGACCCCTGGTCTAGATGGCCTGGAGGTCCTTTCCAGTTCTATGATTCTGTACCTTGAATCAAACTGACTAGTTGGCCTTAAAGGTGCCATTGGACTCAAACGTTGGGATGCTGCCCCTTGATGGCCCCTTCCATGGTTAAGTGTCGTTCTTCAGGCCACTGTGGTTTTTATGCCCCCCCCCCCACTTGGGTTCTGTAGGCAGCTCGGCAGGAGCGTGTTTTTGGCCTCCTTTCTGCTCTCAGGGTGCTGGTGTGAGAAACCAAGACATCCTTCTTAACCATCCTTCTGCTGTCTTTCTGCACTGCTTGATGGCCATGCAAGAAAGTGGGTTCACCGTTCGATTTCGACCTTCCTTCACTGTACCAACTGGTGGCATCTTGGTCTGAGTTGCCTGCTGCCCTCTGAAGGGCCTTTGCCTTTGAGGCAAGGGATCCATTAATGCTAAGTCACCGTTCTCTGTTGCCCGTGGCCAGAACTGGCAAAGGTTGCCTGGTAGAAGCACATGACAGCAGTGGGGTCCACATGACCAAGGCTAGAGCAAGGGAAGAAGAGGAGAAAATGTGCTGCCGTGAGATCCATGGAGCAGCCACACCCAAGGGGCCAGGGAGATGACATTCTGATGGGGAGGAGCCATTATAAAGCTTAGACACGGCGGTTTCATACATTTCCTTTGGCTCCAGTTGGGGGAGAAGGGGGTACACACGTATCTTTCTATTTGGGTCATTGCTCAATCCTGTGTTTAAGGAGGAAAGTCTGTGTCTCATGTTTACATATTTTACATTTTGCCCCCTCAGGTAAGGTTCAGGTGGGCAGCCCTGCTGGTCTGAAGCAGCAGAACGACATTTCTGCCCAGTGGCACTTTTAAGCCCCACCCAGTTTCATTCAAGGTGCAAACGTGCATACGAAAGCTTGCCCTTCGAGCAGAACTCTGCTGATCTTGAAAGTGTCTCTGGACTCAGACTTTGTCCTACTGTCAAGTAAGGCAGAGTCTTTTAATAGCGTCCAAATTGTGAGCCCAGGTTTGGATTGCTCTGTCTTAAAGATGTTATATCTCCCCCCCTCCCCCCCCATCTGAGCAACCTTATTTCAATCCATCCTAACTTCCATGAAAGTATGCAAAAAGTTTATTTTCCTTTGCTCCTCAGAAGGAATACAAAATGTACTTAGGAGAAAGGTGAAGTTAATTCTGAGTTTTCTTTTGGAATTCTAGACCCTGACTTTTCATCTGTCTTACCCGATTAAAAAAAGACTTTTTATTTGTTCTATATGTGAAAGCTTGATCTTTCTTGCCTGTATCAAGATGAGCATCTTATTAAAACTGCATTCTCTGCTAGCCTAAAACTTTGAGTGTTTTTTTAATCTTTTAGAGAAAGATCTCGGGGCGGGGAGAGGTAATATTGGGATTTGAAAGCTCTAACAACTCAGTTCAGACATCGCATGAAACTGGTTTATTTGAACTATTGCTATTTTCTGAAGTATGTGCCGCCTTCTCTGATAATCCAAATGTGTATTTATTTATTTATTTATTTACTAGTAGGAAAGCCCATTTGTAAAAATGGGCTATTCCTGGGCCCGTGGGAAGGCTTGGTGGCCCCCACCAACGGGCGCATGCGTCATGGGCCGGGAGAAGGGCACGGCCGCACAGGTGCCCCCCCTCCCCGGGGAATGTGGCTGCCTCTGCGCGGTCCTTCGGTGCCCCCCCTCCCTGGGCCATGTGCTTGGGTGGGTGGCGGGAAAGGAGCAGGGCTGCTGCGTCAAAAGACGCGATGGCCCTGCTCCTTTCCGGCCACGTGTTCCGTCACCACCAGCCCCCTCTCTGGGCAAGGTCCATGGATGGGCGGCGGGAAAGGAGCAGGGCTGCCGCTTTTTTGACGCGGTGGCCCTGCTCCTTTCCCAGTGGCAAAGCGTCTCCCCCCAGGCGGTGAGTTACCTGAGTGGGTGCGCAGGACGGCCGAGTCGTTGGAGCGCGCAGCCGAGGATGGGCCAAGTAGCCAATGGCACGGCTCCCCATTGGCTACTTGGCCCCAGAGTGAAACTCGGAGGGG
This sequence comes from Paroedura picta, assembly GCF_049243985.1. NCBI lineage: Eukaryota > Metazoa > Chordata > Lepidosauria > Squamata > Gekkonidae > Paroedura > Paroedura picta. The sequence continues at coordinate 1,424,935 of NC_135382.1, forward strand.
CCAATCAGGAGCTGCTTCGTGGCTCCTAATTGGCCCCTCCGAGTTTTTATCACGGTCTCGGCCCGCCCCTTTCTCCTCCCCATTAGCCTTTACTGTATTATTTAGACCGCTCCACGGGAGCGGTTTAAAGATAAAGATAAAGATTTTATTTAGATTTTTATACCGCCCTTCACTACGGCTCTGGGCGGTTTACAGAAAACATTTTGGAACATTTACATGAAACAGTATCAGTATATCAATATAACAATATAACAAAAATAATATACCAACTAGATCTTGTACAGTATTTCAACAACAATAACTTTGACACTCCCTTGGTAGGTTCTGCCTCTCAGTCTGGGGGGTGGGGGTGGGGGGTGGACGGACCTGTAGATGTTTTGGGTCAGTCGGCCTCAAGCGAATGCCTGGTGGAAGAGCTCCTTTTTGCAGGCCCTGCGGAATTGTGGGAGGGCTCTGATCTCCTCAGGGTGGGGGCCAGGACTGAAAAGGTTCTGGCCCTTGTTGAGGTCTGATGTGCCTCTTTAGGGCCAGGGATCCATAGCCAGTTGAAGATGGCGGAGCATAGAGGTCTTCTAGGGGTATAGGCAGAAGATACACTGGGCTCTCAGATACACTCAGATACACGTGGGCCCAGACCACGTATGGCCTTAAAGGTGATTACCAAAACCTTAAACTTAATCCAGAATTGAACTGGGAGCCAGCCGAGTTCTTGGAGTACCGGCCGGATGTGTAATCTCCATGATGTTTTAGTGAGAATCCTGGCCGTGGCGTTCTGCACCAGTTGTAGTTTCCGGATCAAGCATAAGGGCAGGCCTGCATAGAGCGAGTTGCAGAAGTCCAGTCTAGAGGTGACCATCTTGTAGATCACTGAGTCCAGGTGTTCCGGGGCCAAGTAGGGAGCTAGTAGTTTGGCTTGGCGGAGGTAGTAAAATGCCACTTGTGCTATCTTTGTGACCTGGGCTTCCATTGTAAGGGAAGCATCCAGGATCACGCTCAGGTTCCTGGCGGAGTGAGTCGCTAGGAGCTGCACACCGTCCAGGGTGGGCGGGCGCGCTTCCTCCCATGGTCCCTTCCTACCCAAACCCAGGACCTCCGTCTTTGCAGGGCTGAGCTTCAGACGACTCTGCTTGATCCATTTTGTCACTGCTTCCAGGCACCTGGCTAAAGATTCTGGAGGGGAGTCAGGGCAGTCATCCATCAGGAGGAAGAGCTGGGTGTCATCTGCGTATTGGTGGCAACCCAGCCCAAACCTCCGCACCAGCTGAGCAAGAGGGCGCATGAAGATATTAAATAGGATAGGAGAGAGCACTGCTCCTTGTCGGACTCCACATGTGAGCTGATGATGGCCAGATACTCTCTCTCCTATTGCTACCCTCTGTCCATGACCTTGGAGGAAGGAGATCAGCCATTTGAGGGCTGTCCCCCGTATCCCAGCGTCGGCAAGGCGGTGAGCTAGGAGCTCATGAGCGACTGTGTCAAACGCTGCCGACAGGTCTAATAGTAGCAGCGCTGACCCGCCTCGGTCCAGTTGGCGGCAGAGGTCATCCGTCAGGGCGACTAGCGCTGTCTCCACCCCGTGGCCAGGCCGGAAGCCTGACCGAAATGGATCAAGGGCTGAAGTTTCTTCCAGGAATGCTGATATTTGGCCCGCAGCAGCCCTTTCAACCAACTTCCCCAGAAACGCCAGATGCGAGACGGGGCGGTAGTTGTCAGGCTCCTGCGGAGCGAAGGATGGTTTTTTGAGCAACAAGCGTACCACTGCCTCTTTTAATCCCCCCGGGAATTCTCCCATTGAAAGGGAGAGGTTGATTATTTCCTGGAGGGGGGCTCCTATTCTTCTGTCTGTTGTTTTTAGGAGCCACGATGGACACGTTTGATGGACCTTAAACAACTGTTTTTAGTGAAGGGCCAACATTTGGAGAATCTCTGGGCCAAACTAGATTTGACAGTATCCGTGAGTCAGACCTGTGGGTGCCAGTGCTCCTCGAGGAGATGCCTTTGACCTTTGAAAGTGCTTGCCATACCCCATCACATGGGGGACAGACCTGTGGGTGCTGTGATGCCTTGCTTGCCCTCATGAACTGTGGTTCTTCTGATTCAACCCCGGTTTCCATGCTGTTAAGAACTGCATCTCCGACTAGTCTGCACCAGCAGCACTGTGCCCAGCTGCCCCCAGATGCTTGGGCCGGAGCAGGTTGCCCTGCCTCTTCCAGGTCTAGAGGGGAGCATAATCCCTGCTGCTCCGGATCCACTCCAGATTGGTGTCTCTGGACAAGGCAGCCGGGATGGCGAGGTTCTGCCACGCTGTGGGGCAGCAACGACCTATTTTTGTTGGTTTGAAAAATGCAGTACTGCATAACCGCAATAGCGCATTCTTCCAACAAACAAAAGCCCCAGGTGGTTCTGCCACGCTGTGCCGAGTGGCGGAGCTGCCCGGGGCATTTTTTGTCCCTTCCGGGTGCCATAGGCTCGACCGCAGGTAGGGAGGAGCCAAAATTATCTGTGTCCCTTTGATGTGGGGCAAGTGAGGGCCTGAGTCAGGCCACGCCTGGGAGGGCCCTGGCCCACTGACAACATACCATGGAAATGGGAATTTGACCCATCACCGGACGAGTGGTGGGTTGGGGCAAATTGCTGGTGCAGAAACCATCTCTGTTAGAACCTGAGGCCAGGCCTGCCTTGTCCAGGAAATCCTTTGTGTTCTTCCCTCAGGGGGGCAGCTAAGGAATTCGTGCCACCGTTCAATTTGGGATCGTAGCAAATGTGTCCCCCCCACCCCCACCCAGGCATTTGGGGGGTGACATCTTTGCCTTTAAGTGCTTTTGTGTCTTCAAACAGCAGGCTGATTCGCAGTTTCTCTGGCAGTTAGGAGGCCTTGGTTTTCCCACTGGCCTTTTCTACAGGAGAAAAGCAAACTGTCTGCGGACGGAGGTGATGTTAGGAGCCTGGAAGCTGGGCTGGCAACCCTGAAGACCAGCCCGGGCCCCCTCAAAGTCCTCCTGTGTCTGTCTTATGGGCATGGGGGGTTGGGGAAGAGGGACAGGCCTGTTTTCTCATGGAGAGCAGAGCTTTGATGCCGTCAGTGGGACCTTGGCTCTCCTGGGGAGTCCTGGCACCCTGAGGGTGAAATCGCCTGAGGCATTAGGAGTCTGTGACCCTTTTCCGTTCTTTCTCCCTGAATTTGCTTCTGGTTCAGCTTCTCCCAAGCAGCCCTTCAGCTTTGCAGGAGCCTTGTTATTTATTTTGTGCCACTTTTCTGCCCAAAGAGGGTCCCCGGAATGGAGAATATCAAACATTAAAAACATTTTAAATGTTATTTAAAATATTTATGCAATTTGATAAAGCACATTATCACACATATACAAACAACCAGAGAGGAGGGCCAATAACATACTTATGGGCTCCACTAGGGGTGTTGTATTTTGTATCCCGCCTGCCTAAAGTCGGTTCCCTTTTGGACTTGACAAATGGTTCAGAACGGAGGCAAGAATTCATGAAATCTCCTATAACACTACAAACCATCCCTCCCCGAAGTGCGCTGTAACATGAGCAAAAAGAAAAAAGCATTTTGCAAAAGTGTATGGCATGAATGGGAGATAAAAGTAATGAAATGGGCTTCATCATAATGAAATGCTAGAGAAGAATTGGAAATTGGGGGGGGGGTCGTGTTCTTTGCTGATGGATGCGGCCGCTGGCTGCTGCACAGGTACTTTAATAGGCAAGTAGCCATTGTTCAGCAAGGCAAAACATTCTTTTGGTCTTTGCTTCTTGCATTCTCTTACTACCCTTTTGACTTGAGCATACAGTTATCTCTCTCTGCTGCTTGGATATCCCCTGGAGAACTCTGGGACCCCTCCGGAATAAGTCTGCCACTCCTCTGAGCTTCCGTAAATGCTTAACGGTGTGGTTTCTGAAGCCCATCTCCAGTTGCTGGAAGACTCAGGAGGTTTTACCCCCTGGGTTTAAAGTGGGCCTGGGAATTTGGCCTTTGTGCTGGGTTTTTCTATGGACCATAGAAGATGTTTCATAGCCTAGTTTCTAAACTACAGTCTAGAAGAGGAAGCCTGTTATTCCAAAGTGACCTCACCACATTGTCAAAGATGGTTTACCATCAAATAAGCAACAGTAGCACACAAACACTGCTGCTTCACTTTAGCTTTCAAAACCAACTGGATTATACTGTTTGTTCAACTGCAAGACAAGGTTTTACCACCAGGTATGCCATCAAAGAAAGAGGTCATCTTACCTTTGCATAGAAGTTACAGTTATCACTAAACATCATCACTAAAGATTATAAATGATAAATTATAATTTATAAATCATAATTATGAAGCTGATTCTAAAGTTGAAGTTATGTGCAGGAAGGGACTGTAAGCCACTTTGAGCCTCCTTCGGGTAGGGAAAAGCAGCATATAAGAACCAACTCTTCTTCTTCTTCCTCCTTTTTCCTTCTTCCTTCTTTCTTCCTTCTTCCTTCTTCCTTCTTCCTTCTTCCTTCTTCCTTTCTTCTTTCTTCTACCTTTCTTCTACCTCCCTTAGGTGTGTGCTAACAATAAGGAGAGAGCACCCTGCCAATGAGGGTCAATCAGTTCAAATTGCGTACAGACAACTCAGTCCCTACCTGGGGGTATGCCAACAATATGGAGGGCATTGCGAATCTACTTGAAAAGGACGGCAGCCTTCCGGCGCTCAAATGCCGGGCAAGAAGGCATCCATTTCCACCATCGCCTCCTGGGTAGAACAATGCATCGTCAAAGCTTACAGCTACAAGGCCATATCCCTTTAGGGAAGATCATGTCACCTTCCACTCGAGCCACCACATCCTCTGCTGCTTCTCCTACCAGAGCATCAATACCAGCAGTGGTTCTCAACCTTCTTGGGGCCACGACCCCAACTTTGGTGGCGGCGCCCATGCAGGCGCGCAACAATCGAGGCAGCGTGGAGGCGGCCAGTGCCATGCCTCCATGCCTCCATGCCTCCATGCCTCCATGCCTCCATGCCTCCATGCCTCCATGCCTCCATGCCTCCATGCCTCCATGCCTCCATGCCTCTGCCTGCCGCCGCCGCAGTTAAGGCCATGGATGAGTTTGCTAATGCCGGCGGAATGGACATGGTCGCAGGAGGGCCCAGCCTTGTGGCCAATAATATTCTTATATATATAATGATTTTTTTTATTTTCATAAAGATAGAAATATAATCATCATTTGAGAATATACGACCCCACATTGACTCCACAGTGATATAAACTTTTGCCCAAAACTCTAAGAGCCATGAGTCTAAGAGCCATCCACATTTCCACTACATTAAAAAAAAAAAAAAGGCCTGTTTAGATATACAAAAGAAAAGTTATTATTAGTCAACTTACTTGAGAGATCGTAGACCTCACATTAACTGCTTGATACAATCTAAGAGCTATCCTAGCAGATATTTCTAGGTTTGAGTTAGATGCTTAACATTAAACATTTCTTATAGCACAGTATGAGTTTTGGCCCTGTATCAATACAATGAAGGGAGAGGAAAGTAGGGCTTTGCCTTAAAGATGTACAAAGAAAAAAAATTACAAAAGTATTTCATAATTTCTCCTTATCCTTAATACAGATACATCTACAAACCATTTATACTTGACCCATTCTAAGAGCCATCCTGACAGGTATAAGTTGAGAGCTTTGCATTTTCTACAGATCAATATGGGCTTTGGCCCTATAACAATACACCAATAAAAAAAAATAATAAGGGGGGAAAGCCCCATTTTATATTTCCAACGCTAACGATTATATTACCTATATGCCTACTAAGAAAAAGAAACAAGAGAGAAAAAAGGCACTGCTTCCCCTTTTTCATAAAAATAGCAATGTAGAATACAGTATATGTTGTTAATACAGAGAATAATAAGATTTCCAGGTTTAGATTAGATGCTTAACATTAAACATAAAACAATATAAGCTTTCAGTCTTCTATAGCTTCTCCTTATCCTTGGTTCTGATACATCTACAAAACAATTTATGCTTGACCCATTCTAAGAACCATCCTAACAGATATATTTTCAGATTTAAGTTGAAAGCTTAACATTAAACATTTTCTACAAGTCAGTGTAGGCTTTAGTCCTAGGACAATACACTAATAGAAGAAAAAAAAAATAAGGGGGGAGAACCCCATTTTACATTTTCAGCCAATAATATTCTTGCCGGGTTCCACTGCCTGCTGGAAGGTTGGGGGGGGGGGTGCTTCACTGTGCGTAGGACTGAGATTGTGGTTGCACACCTATTGTGTTCTGCAGTGGAGTCTTGGTGCTGGCCATCAGACTCTTAGCTGGTGAAAGCCAGAGAAGGAAGAGGAGGTGCAGAACCTCTGTTTTTAATAGTGACACTAAAGGGCTGATCTTGTGCAAAGGTGGTTTTTGTGTATAAGCCATTCTTGTCAAGCATCAAGCAGATAAGATAATGTTATGACCATGTGACAGAGTTCAGGTTCGTTTTTACCCGTTGTGGGGAAAGGTCCCATGATCCAGGCCAGAGAGTTCGCTCAGGATGCCGTTTTAATAGCTGCAGCATTAAAAAAGGGTGGCATGGCAACTCCTGCCCCAAATTCAGCTTTCACCCACACGCAAATTAGGTCATTATCTAATTATCCAATCAGCACAAAATGTGATAAGCTCAAGGCCTCTGCCTTATCTCTAGTCTTGTTCATCTTCAGTCACATGGTGGGAGTGTTTTCCCTGTCCAGTTCAGCTTCCGGGGACCTTCCCCCTGCGTCAGGCAAGCTGTCGAGGCACCTTGCATGTATCTTAGTCTGTACAAAGTTCACTCTCCATTTCTCTAATAGCAGGATGCTTTACAAGCGGGGAAACCCCATGATGGTCACTCCATCAGTCCCCCCTTGAACTCCTGAGTTGATTTGATAAAGAGAAGGAGTTCCCTTGGGTTTTCCCTAATGGAACTACGAGACCATTTCTGCATGAAGAATCCATTCCTGAACAGCCGTTGAATGTTGGCAGCTTTTAGAGCTCCCTCCACATGATGTCACCTGCATCCCGAGGCTGTCGAGTAGCCGGGTTATGATTTGGCCGTTTTTAACTCGCGATTTCAGGAATCACCAAAGCTAGATTTACCACCCTAAATGGCACATTCCATCAGTGAGCAACCAGGGATAAGCCTGTTTGGAGGGGGAAATGCGCAATAGGCTTGGCAGCTTTGTCCCACCCTCACACCCACCCTCCCCTCTCCATTTCCTGCTCCGAGTAATTGTTTTAAATACATGGTGTGGTCCATGTTGCAGCGCTACTGCAAACCTACATTGTCAAAGGTTTAATAAAATCTTTAAAGTGTCCATGGTATTTTTGGGATCAGGCAGGTAAAACCTCCTGTTTTCTGGAGGTGGGGAATGACTTGGGAATGAGGGGGTGGGTGGGTGGGGGGGTGGGTGATCGGGCTGGCTTCTCCCGATTATACAGGGGAGAAGCATTTTATTGCATCACGGTGCGGACTTGGGCATTGATTTTCATTTTGCAGGAAGGTGAGATCGTGCAATACCACCCACCTGCAAAATAACCCCCCATAAACCCCCCCTTGTGTGGCAACTAATCCGCTGCTGCTTTGTATCCTAGGGGGATATGTTTCAGTGGGACGCCTGATACATGTCCACAGAGCAGAATGGGCCCAAGAGTAACAAATTTCTCTCTTGCTCAGGCGTTGTTGATCCATCAGACATGTACCTGGCTCTTTAGGCATTAGAAAAGCATTCAAATAAATGTCTGGTGCAGGTGATTTTTCTTCTCTACAGATGACAAAAATCCCTGGTCACAGTAAAGTTTGCTACTATGACAAGAATTCCCAGGATTAAGTATACTTACGATGGCTATTTCGTTTAACCCTTATTATAACACTTTGGATGAGAATAAAACATACATATCTCTATGGATATTTGTAGAGAGTTCCAATTCCCAGTGTGCTCTGAAAGTCTACGTCAGGTAGGGGATCTAACCAATTAGTAATTATAGCAGGGGTCTACTCTATTTACTCAGAATTAGAAAGGTCGTTTTCCGAAATCTTAACATTAGGTGCTTTTTAGTATTCTGCCCACTTGTGAAAACAAACATTTCTTGTTTAAGAACAACCTGCTGTTTTATCATCTTCACATCACATCCTGTTTTCTTGGACCAAGGTATATTGATCATAGAATCTTTGAACCGTCCCGCGGCGCGGAGTGCTGCGGACTAAATAATTCAGTAAGGGCTGTTGGGGAGGAGTTAGGGTGGGCTCTGTCCGAGATAAAAACTCGGAGGAGCTCCTGATTCGCTCCTCCAAGTGGCACTCCAGGGCCAAGTGTCTGTTGGACACTTGGCCCGTCTCCCGAACGCTGCACCACAGATTCCACTCCTCCCGAGCTGCCATCCTGCCCGGATAGCTGCCAGGGAGGAGGCTCGCCCCACGCCGCTGGCCTTGGGGAAAATCCCTTCCCCTCCGGCCACCGCTGCCCTTCGCCGCCAACGGCGAGAATAGCCACCGCGCTCCCCGCCCTTCCGCAAACCTTCCCCGCAGCCCCCGCGCCCAGCCACCGCGGCCACCACTTCCCCCGTCCCCGGCCCTCTGTCCGACCTTCGCCGCTGCTGCCGCGGCCACGGAACGCCACCGCTGCTTCTCAGCTGACGCCGCCGTCCCCGCTCTTCCTCACTGCCCCCGCCACCAACCAGCACGCTGCGAAATGGCCGCTGACTCCATGAGGCTGCCATCAACGCTTCTCCGCTGATGCCGCTGGCCCTGCTCTTCCCCGTCACCAGCCAGCATGCTGCAAAATGGCTGCCAACTCCACGAGGCCGCCGCCCAGCCGCTCCGCGCCAAGCCGCGCCTACACACGTCGCCGCCCAACCTCTGCATCGCACCGCCTCTAAGGACTCCGCCGCGCCATCACTCCACTGCAAGCGCCGCAAATAGCCCTTGCCGGCCGCTCCGCCACGCCGCCATCGCCACACATAGTCCTCGCTGGCCGCGTGGCGCAACATGGCCACCTGATCCCCTCTTCGCCTCCTTCTCGCCGCGCGTGTCCTCGCCCTGGTAAGTACCGCCCCAGTAGACTTGCTGAGCCCCGCTGCCCTACCTTGAGCAGACATTGCCCTTTTTCTACCTTTAGGAGTTGACAGGGGGGTCCAGGAAGAGCCCTTCTTGCGCCCATTTTATTGCTTTATAAAATGGGCTTTGATTCTAGTCATAGAATAATAGAGTTGGAAGGGACCTCCTGGATCATCAAGTCCAACCCCCTGCACTATCCAACCTCCTGCAGGTCACTCACAACCTTATCACTCATTCCCTGTCACCTGCCACCCCCTTGAGCCTTCACAGAATCAGCCTCTCCATCAGATGGCTATCCAGCCTCTGTTTAAAAATTTCCAAAGATGAAGAACCCACCACCACCCGAGGAAGCCCTTCCACTGAGAAACCGCTCTGTCGGGAACTTCTCCCAGATGTTTATCCCACTAGTTCTGGTCTTCCGTCTGGGGCAAGAGAGAACAACCTCTGTATGGCACCATTTTAAAAACTTGAAGATGGTTATCAGATTTATTTATTTATTTGGATTTTTATACCACCCATTCTTTATAGCTCTGGGCGGTTTACATGGAATCCCCTCTCAGTCATCTCCTCTCCAGGCTAAACAGACCAAGCTCTCCTACATTTCCTCATACGTCTTGGTCTCCAAACCCTCACCATCTTTGTGCCTCTCCTCTGGACACATTCCAGTTTGTCAACATCCCTCTTCAACCGTGGTGCCCAAAACTGAACACAGGACTTCAAGTGAGGCCGAACCAGAGCAGAGTAAAGCGGTACCATCACCTCCCATGATCTGGACACGATACTCCGTTTGATACATCCCAAAATCCCATTTGCCTTTTTAGCCACTGAGTCACACTGTTGATTCATGTTCAATGTATGGTCTACTAAGACTCCTAGATCCTTTTTGCACATTCTTGAGCCTATCAGGATCATCCTGTAATTAATTAATTAATTAATTAATTAATTTATTTATTTATTTATTTATTTATTTATTTATTTATTTATTTATTTATTTATTTATTTATTTATTTATTTATTTATTTATTTATTTATTTATTTATTTATGTGCCACCGTTCCCCTTGGGCTCACGGCGCTTTACAGATTATGTCTTCTGCTGTGTTTGCTACCCCTCCCGATTTAGTATCGTCTGCAAATTTAATAAGTATCCCCTCTAATCCCTCATCCAAATCATTTATAAATATGTTGAACAACACAGGCCCCAGGACAGATCCTTGGGGTACTCCACTTGTCACTCTTTTCTAAGAAGATGCTGAACCATTAACAAGTACCCTTTGGGTATGATCTGTCAACCAGTCATTGATCCACCTGACAGTATTAGGAGCCATACTGCATTTTACCAACTGAGTGTTTGATGATGTGTTCCAAAATTTTGCCAGCTTCAGATATCAGGTCAGTAGTTACCTGGATCCTCCTTTTCCCCTTTCTTGAAGATGGGGACAACATTTGCCTGCTTCCAATCGTCTGGCACCTCACCTGTTCTCCAAGAAGTGTCAAAAATAATGGACAGAGGTTCAGAGATGATACCTGCAAGTTCTTTCAGTACCCTTGGATGCAGTTCATCTGGCCCAGAAGACTTCGTTTCATTTAAGGAAACTAGGTGTTTGTGGACTGTTCCAACAGTGATCCTAGGCCACCATTCCCGTCCCCCATGTTCTGTTATGTTTTTGCCACATTGAGCACCATTTTCCTCACAAGAGAAGACGGAGGAGAAATAGGAGTTAAGCAGTTCAGCCCTGAAAATTTCACTTTCTTGTCCTCGCAGTGGTCCTATGGTGTCCCTATTCTTTTTCTTGCTTGAAATATAACTAAAGAAGCCTTTTTTGTTATTTTTAGCACTTCTTGCTAGCCTAAGCTCATATTGAGCTTTAGCTTTTCTATCACTCCCCCTAAAATTATTAGTTATCTGTTTATAGTCGTTCTTGGTAATAAGGCCTTCCTTCCATTTCTTAAATGCCTCTTTTTTATTCCTCAAATCATTTGACAACGGCTTATGGGGCCACCTTGCTTCCTTAGGCTCCTTCCATCTTTTCTTCTGATTCCAGCCATAGAAATTTCTAGACAATCTAAAAATATGTCTATAAGTAAACCCACTTTTTTGGTGATTCTTACCTATCATAAATCTCCTACTTCTTTTGAGCTTAGCCCTAAGCTGAGCCTTCCTAAGAACTAACTCTCAAGTCAGATCTCAGCCTAATCAACCTTTGGGCTTCGCCACATAGCCCCACCCTAGCGAATTCTTCCTTTAAACTTTATACTTCCACTGCTGCTTCTTGCTGCTACCTAACCCCACGCTATCTGACTTGTACTTCTCCTCAGCTCAATCCCCAGATCCCCTTTCCCCTCCTAGCAGCGCCTGTTGTTCTTCTGTCTCTTCTCTTGGAGATGAGCTCTTCCATGTATCCAGAGTCACAAATCATCCCACAAACTGTATCGTTGCATCACTTGAACCGCTGCAGGGAGGCCCCTGCTGCTTCCAGAAGGCGCTGGGCACGTGAAGCATCCCACTCGAGTCAAGCGGGCCTGTAGGCCGGCTTTCTTCCCAGCAGCTTCAGCACTTCAGCTCTGGCAAACCGTTCAGTTGTCCAGTTCCGTTTCTAGGCCTTTAAAGCATCCCAGTTTCTTCTCCAGGCTGCTAAGGCTCAGGGCAGTTTACAAGAAGCGGGAACAATACAGTTAACTCCGTTTATAATACTGTGGTAACAGCAGTAACAATAACAGTATAATGATCATAATAAACATTGATTAACTCGTACTCAGGCCCGGTGGGTTGGGCGGATCTGTCATGAGTGTTGTGGGAGGGAGGTCTCGGGCCCCGTGGGAAGCGGTGGGTCAGGTCGGCCTCAGCCCAGAGCCCGGCGGAGGAGCTCCCTTCTGCAGGCCCGGCGGGACTGTTCAGGTCCTGTCGTTTGCAAAGGGCTCCAAATCAGCAGCTGGCCTCTCCTCCTTAGGGGAATAAACTAGGCGCGGGAGCAAATACCCACAGTGCCCTCCGTCCCCCCTAGAAAAGGGGATCTAGGGGTTGTGCAGGTAAAGGTATGTTTCCTTTTTCGCCCCATCTTGCCTTATTATAAGTAATATCTGTGTTTGTTGTTATTTATGGGTTTTATTGTATGGTTTTTATTGGGGGTTTTATACGTTGTGACTCGTCTCAAGCCTCCGGGGAGAGGCGAGTAATAAATCTAAATGATGATGATGATTGATGATGATGATGATGATGATGATGATGATGATGATGATGATGCCTGTTAGGATGCCTTGCTCCTGTACAGCAACTCAGTGCTTCCCTTCACCTGAGACCAGAAAAAGGGGTAACTGGATCCAAACTTTCCCAGAACCACATTTGAGTCATTCAGTAAGGCTGTTTCCTTCTGAGCCAGCTAGACCGGCTTCCCCCAAAGATAAGTCCTCCTGCTTCTTGGAACGCCGGGGCTCTCAAACGAGCCGGTTCAAGAACGTCTCTCCGCTGCTTGCACTTAGAAACTTGGCAGACAGTCTTTTCTTCAGAGAGGGCCAGCATGGAACATTTTAAAAAATGCCAGAAAAATACACCTTTTTAAAGAACTCCAAAGGCTAGCAGATTCATAAACCTGCCTGCTGAGGGCGCTCCCGAACTGTCCTCCATCGTCTTAGATCTGTCCCACCAAAAGTAAGAAATTGCTTTCTTTAGGCAGAGGGTTATAAAAGCTTTTTAAGTTTGGTGCATGAAAAGACGGCTTGCAGCCAGGTCACCACAGCTTCGCCAAATCTTGTAAACAGTAAAGTTTTCTTTGGGATCAGGCGTCTTGATTGGAGAATGGGGAAACGGGAGAGGCACACCGCCTTCTCTGTCCGTATATATATATTGCTTCAATCCAGATCCACTTTTCAACATTTTTATCCGTGATCTGGATGAGGGGGTGGAGGGACTCCTCATTAACTCTCCTGATGATGTCAAGTTGGGAGGAGCAGAGAACACTCCAGAAGATCTGGACATGCTGGGAAAGTGGGCAAATTAGAACAAGATGCAATTCGATAAGAAGTGTGGAGTTCTCCGTCTGGGTCACAGACACGAGAAGCAGCATCCTGGGTGGCAGAGACTCTTCTGGGGAGCAGGGTGATCTTGGGGTACTCGTGGATTGTAAGCTCAATAGGAGCAGATTCATTTTTATGAAGATTTTTAGGATTAATAAAATACAAATGCTATTTCCTGATAAAGATGACAAAAACGATATAACATTGTGCTCCAAGGTTTCACTAGAAAGGCTATCGCTGGCTCTTCCTTAGAGAGATGTCTCTGCTGGGAATATGAGCGGGAGAATGGAGTCCCCAGCGGGGATCTGTGCCCTGGGCTTTCAGAGAAACACGAGGCCAGAATCAAGAGCAACGATTCCCTCTCGGCCAGAGTAAGGGATTTAAATGGCCTTTTGCCGATTTAAGTTGCCAATAAAACATTTCGATGTGAGGAAAAAACCACAAGGCTACTCTGTTAAGAGCATGTTGGAAATGACAAACGCAGTTTGTGAAGAGGGAGTCCCTGTGAAGACTCGTTTTCCGTGACTTCAGTGGCCATCTCTGCTAGGAGCAGGTCCCGGCACCTCTGTGTAGCAGAACGCTAGAAAGAGCAATCAGTCATGAGCTGGGGGACCACATAGAAAAAAAGATCTTTTCAGGTTCAGAAACCACAGGCAACTGTGGCCCAGTTTCATAGTTATAAGATTTAGCTGCCTTAAATCACAATGCCCCCAATTGAAAATCCCTCTTAGGCTGATTCTGCATGGCAGCAGCCACACTGGGCCCCTGCCAGTGCAAATTTCCGTGGGGCATGTGGTCCCCTGCTGAATTGTGTCTCCCTGGGAAACGCAGCAATGGTAGACAGGTTCCACCATGTGGGGGTGGTGGCTTCAGGGTTTTTTATATTTTACAGGGAGGTGGGGTTGTGTGGAACACAATACCTGTATCTTGGATCGCTCATCTTGTCCCACCTCCTCCCACTGCTGTCTCTGCCTCTTCCCCTTCTTATTGGGATTCCTGACTCTCTTGGACCCCTGCTGTCTCCCCCTCAGTTATACCGGGTGTATGTGGGATATCTGTGCTTGGGGACTGGTTTTCTTTCCAACCACTCTGTTTCCCTTTGGGTTTCCCGTTGGTTGCTTTTGGGTTTCTCTGCTTTCTTTCTCCTGTTTGCTAGAGCACTTTCCCAACCCCTGGTTTTCTGCTTGATGTACAATTGGTTTCCATTTTGCTGTTGGTGGATTTATGTATTTCTGGAGGGATGGCCCCGATCGCTAGTTTCAGCGTCTCACAGCTGCCCTGTCCAGTTATTAACTATGTGTAGGGTGCAATCTTTTGTGTGATGTCTGTTTCTGGAGGGGTGGCCCCGATCACCAGTGATGGCATCTTAGGGTTGCCTACAAACCCTTCCTTGCGAGTAAGCCCCTTGAATAACATGGGCTTCCTTCTGTATAGGTCTACCTAGGGTTCGTCTCTATGGAATCACAATTAACGGACCATTGTTAGTCCTTGGGATTTAGGGAGGGAGGACAGGGCAGTAACTGGAGAGCGGAGGAAACACACAAGCATGGGGACCTAGAGCTGGGAGGGACCTCAAGAATCATCTAATCCAACTCCCTGAAGAGTGCGAGAAATTCACAGTCACTACCGTCCCCCAGGAATCCCTGTGCTGTGTCTAGACTAAAGAAGGCGAAAACCCTCCAGGGTCCCTGGCCAGTCTCACCAGGAGGAGAATTCCTTCCTTCCGGACCCCAAAGTGGGGATTGGCATGACCCTGAGCAGGGAAGATGTTTCCATGGGACCCATCAGTAGAACCTTGAGGAGGACCTCTACCCCTGGGAAGTGGCTTGTGAAAAGTGGGAAACAGAACAGCCTGTGTTTTTTAAAGAATTCAAGATGGCTAAACTGGTGTTCCAACTTAATTCTCTTCCCAATAAGGTACCTAGTTTTGGTATCCGATGTCTACTGGGAGTACTCTTGGGAACAAATTAGACATGAGCTTGTTGCACTCAGGAATTGTGGCGGCCTCTGTTCATCTCACAGGAAGATTTTGCCAGGTCTGATTTCCACCTCTTCAAAGGTGCTGGGAAGGAGGCTTGGGGGGAGTAGTTTGCTAACTTGCTCCTTTAGCTGGATGCTGTTCCTCAAAAAGGGCAGGTCTCAGTTGCTTAATTCCTGCTTTTAACTACCGACCACATCACAAAGCGATTGCTTTAAGTCTTGCTGGGGTGTTCTAGTTTGTCTTCCTCTTCCAGGAGGTGAAGACTTGCCCTCTCTATCTTTCCAGTTCTTTCTTATTGGCAATAGCTGTGAGCACTTTTTGATGGAAAATAACTTTGGAAAACTGAGGGAGAAGAGCAGGAGGAGAAGGGAGAAGAAGGCGAGGCTCAATCTCTTTTTTCCTCAATCCAGAGTGCCTTGCCTTCCTTCCTTCCTTCCTTCCTTCCTTCCTTCCTTCCTTCCTTCTCCTTCCTTCCTTCCTTCCTTCCTTCCTTCCTTCCTTCCTTCCTTCCTTCCTTCCTTCCTTCCTTCTCCTTCCTTCCTTCCTTCCTTCCTTCCTTCCTTCCTTCCTTCCTTCCTTCCTTCCTTCCTTCCTTCCTTCCTTCCTTCCTTCCTTCTCCTTCCTTCCTTCCTTCCTTCCTTCCTTCCTTCCTTCCTTCCTTCCTTCCTTCCTTCCATCCTTCCTTCCTTCCTTCCTTCCTTCTCCTTCCTTCCTTCCTTCCTTCCTTCCTTCTCCTTCCTTCCTTCCTTCCTTCCTTCCTTCCTTCTCCTTCCTTCCTTCCTTCCTTCCTTCCTTCCTTCCTTCCTTCCTTCCTTCCTTCCTTCCTTCCTTCCTTCCTTCCTTCCTTCTCCTTCCTTCCTTCTCCTTCCTTCCTTCCTTCCTTCCTTCCTTCCTTCCTTCTCCTTCCTTCCTTCCTTCCTTCCTTCCTTCCTTCCTTCCTTCCTTCTCCTTCCTTCCTTCTCCTTCCTTCCTTCCTTCCTTCCTTCCTTCCCTTCCTTCCTTCCTTCCTTCCTTCTCCTTCCTTCCTTCTCCTTCCTTCCTTCCTTCCTTCCTTCCTTCCTTCCTTCCTTCCTTCCTTCCTTCCTTCCTTCCATCCTTCCTTCCTTCCTTCCTTCCTTCCTTCCTTCCTTCCTTCCTTCCTTCTCCTTCCATCCTTCCTTCCTTCCTTCCTTCCTTCCTTCTCCTTCCATCCTTCCTTCCTTCCTTCCTTCCTTCCTTCCTTCCTTCCTTCCTTCCTTCCTTCCTTCCTTCCTTCTCCTTCCATCCTTCCTTCCTTCCTTCCTTCCTTCCTTCCTTCCTTCTCCTTCCTTCCTTCCTTCCTTCCTTCCTTCCTTCCTTCCTTCCTTCCTTCCTTCTCCTTCCTTCCTTCCTTCCTTCCTTCCTTCCTTCCTTCCTTCCTTCCTTCCTTCCTTCCTTCCTTCCTTCCTTCCTTCCTTCTCCTTCCTTCCTTCTCCTTCCTTCCTTCCTTCCTTCCTTCCTTCCCTTCCTTCCTTCCTTCCTTCTCCTTCCTTCCTTCTCCTTCCTTCCTTCCTTCCTTCCTTCCTTCCTTCCTTCCTTCCTTCCATCCTTCCTTCCTTCCTTCCTTCCTTCCTTCCTTCCTTCCTTCTCCTTCCATCCTTCCTTCCTTCCTTCCTTCCTTCCTTCCTTCCTTCCTTCCTTCTCCTTCCATCCTTCCTTCCTTCCTTCCTTCCTTCCTTCCTTCCTTCCTTCCTTCCTTCCTTCTCCTTCCTTCCTTCCTTCCTTCCCTCCTTCCTTCCTTCCTTCCTTCCTTCCTTCCTTCCTTCCTTCCTTCCTTCCTTCCTTCCTTCCTTCCTTCTCCTTCCCTCCTTCCTTCCTTCCTTCCTTCCTTCCTTCCTTCCTTCCTTCCTTCCTTCCTTCCTTCTCCTTCCTTCCTTCCTTCTCCTTCCTTCCTTCCTTCCTTCCTTCTCCTTCCTTCCTTCCTTCCTTCCTTCCTTCTCCTTCCTTCTCCTTCCTTCCTTCCTTCCTTCCTTCCTTCCTTCCTTCCTTCCTTCCTTCCTTCCTTCCTTCCTTCCTCCCTCCCTCCCTCCCTCCCTCCCTCCCTCCCTCCCTCCCTCCCTCCCTTCCTCCCTTCCTCCCTCCCTCCCTCCCTCCCTCCCTTCCTCCCTTCCTTCCTTCCTTCCCTCCTCCCTCCCTCCCTCCCTCCCTCCCTCCCTCCCTCCCTTCCTTCCCTCCTTCCTTCCTCCCTCCCTCCCTCCCTCCCTCCCTCCCTCCCTTCCTCCCTTCCTTCCTTCCTTCCCTCCTCCCTCCCTCCCTCCCTCCCTCCCTCCCTCCCTCCCTCCCTCCCTCCCTCCCTCCTTCCTTCCTTCCTTCCTTCCCTCCTCCCTCCCTCCCTCCCTCCCTCCCTTCCTTCCTTCCTTCCCTCCTTCCTTCCTTCCTCCCTCCCTCCCTCCCTCCCTCCCTCCCTCCGCCATGATCCCAGGGGTATCTGTGTACTTAGGCCCCTGGAGGATAGAAAAGCAGCTTCAGGGAAGGCAGATTTTGGAAGACAGATGGCCAGTGGGGAGAAAGAGTCAAGACTCCAGTGGCTGCTTTCCCAAGTGCTGCCATGGCTGTATTTTGCATGCTGTCCTTTGCTGTGTCAGCAGAAAGCGGTCCTTGTTCCTGCCGTGGCCTGACAATGTTAAAGTGCTTTCTGTACAATCTCCTCTCCCTTCTGTTTCTCTTTCCCATGCAGAATTAAACGTAAAAGAATCAGATGCAAGAGTATGCGATGAATCATCGTGTAAATATGGGGGTGTTTGTAAGGAAGAAGGAGAGAGTTTGAAGTGTGCATGCCAATTCCAGGTAAGGATTTTTCACATTTGTCAGCTGCTGTATTCAGAGATATTGAGCTATGCTGATAAATGTGTCAATCTGAGCTTTTGACTGCCCTAAGCAAGCGTTTATATAATCCAGTGGAGCCCGTGTTTCAGAGGCTGAATGCAGGAGCAGACTGAAAACAGATGCCAGTTTCCACTCACAGGTGGTGTCCACAGGAGGGTTTGCCAGTTGCCCTGTGCACAAGGTCATCTTCCCAGGCACACTCTGGATCAGCGATCAGCCTTGGGCCTCTTCTTCCATTTCCACGTACTGCTTTCTTTCCCCTCCTCCACATGCCATTTGTCCATAGATGTGCACTAGCCAATAGGTGCTGACCACACCTGGCTTTTCCCACCCTTCTAAAACCAGAATGCCCAAGAGCATGAGAATGTCACAGATGTTTTCAAGATAGTCAAGGAGTATTTGAACCATTTTGCCTCACGTTACCTGTTTCTGCTGATATTGGGCCATGCTGGGCATAAACTGGCAAATGAACCCACCCGTCACCTGTCCTCTCTGCAGTGACACCGGGGAAGGGCATGACCTCCACTCTCGCAGGTTTTGGAGAGTCTCTTACTGTTTCCAGCTTCCCCCCAAACTAACACTGAGTGAGAATGAGGCAGGCAACCCCTGGCACACCTGCAGAACGGAGCAGGCCAGACCGATTTCCTGTGCTCGAGTGAGTGGGGCAAGTCCCTGGGACACAGCAGTGCATCTGGCTAAGGACCCCCTGTCTACCCCACACAGACCTTTTGCTTGCTGGTGCACCAGCATCTTCACAGCTATAGTTTGCCATTCTGTTGGCGCTTGGGCCCAAAAGCTTACCTTTTCCTGCTTTGCTTTATATGTCACTCTGTTCTCGAGAGCCTGGCTCATTGGTTAAAGAGCTGGAGTGAGAGCTGGTGAGCCTTAGTCCAAATCCTGCCTCTGCCTCAGTCGCTTCAAGGAAAGGGTTTCACCCCGTGACCCTCAGTGGTGGGAAAAGTCTTCACAGTAACGTTCCTGCTGTACAAATGCTCAGCGCAGGCACAGAAGAGGGTCGTTGCCTTGCCCCTTGGGGGTCACGCACTCAGGAACGCTGAGACGGAGCCTGGAGGTTCTTTGAGTCCAGGGACACCTTTAAGGCCAACAAAGTTTTATTCAAAGTGGATACGAAAACCTCGGCCTTGTCGGTTTTGAAGTGCCACTTGACCCAGACTTTGGGCATTTTGGCCTGTGACTGAGAGCTTATTGTGCAGAGTTCTGCCACGTTCTGCCAAGCAGGGAGGGGTCCCAGGCAGCTGTGCGCATTCCTAGCTTGCTGCGGGTGGGTTTTGCGGGAGAACGGAGTGGGCCAATGGGAGGAAGCTGCCAGCCCCCAAATCCCACTCTCTCGTTTCTCCTGAGCTGCGGCAGTTCAAAAGGGTATCGCATAACTGATTTATTCCCCCCTTCTCCTCTCTCCCCCTCCCCCTCAGTGCCACACAAATTATATTCCTGTCTGTGGCTCAAACGGAGACACGTACCAGAACGAGTGCTTCCTGCGCAGAGCTGCCTGCAAGCACCAGAGAGAGATCACTCTCGTCGCGAGGGGGCCTTGTTACTCCGGTGAGTTCACAGTGGATGGCTTCTCCAACGGGAGGGGCCTGCGGAGCATGCAGCCTCCCCCCCCCCCCCAAGGCCAAGGTGCACTTGTGCATGGAGCATGCAGTCCTGCTGTGGGTGTGGCCCAGAAGAGCTTTAGAAAACAGGTTGCCACTGATCAATGGTGCGGCAGAAGAGGGACCAGGCAGCTGTTCTCTCCCCTCCCCTCCCCTCCCCTCCCCGCTACTCGTACTAGCCGTCTGCTCATCCCCAGTAGCATATTGGACACCTTCCGACCTGAGGTGCTCATCTTCCGGCGTCATATCGTTTTGCCTTTTGAACTTGTCCATTGGGTTTTCATGGCAAAGATACTGGAGTGGTTTGCCATTTCCTTCTCCAGTGGATCACCTTTTGTCAGAGCTCTCAGCTATGACCTGTCCATCTTGGGTGGCCCTGCACGGCAGTGGTCCCCAACCTTTATTAGGCTGGGGACCGGCAGGGCATCGGGCCGCGCCCGCGGGGGCCGCGCCCGCGGGGGCTGCGCCCGCGGGGGCTGTGCCCGCGCGGGCCACGCCTACGCATTGGGCCGCGCCCGCGGGCCGCGCCTGCTGATCGGGCCGCGCCCGCTGATCGGGCCGCGCCTGCGGGCCGCACCCATGGATCGGGCCGTGCGGGCGCGGCCTGCACGGGCACGGCCCGGCCCTGATTCCCTCTCCCCGCCCTCCCCGCAGTAAGAAGCTTCCCGGGCCGCAAGCTTGCGGCCTGGGAAGTTTTTTACTGCGGTGGGGGGGGCGGGGAGAGGGAGCCGCGGCCCGGTGCCATGGCCTTTGCGGCCCGGCGCCGGGCCGCGGCCCGCAGGTTGGGGACCACTGCTGCACGGCATAGCTCATAGCTTCTCTGAGCTACGCAAGCCCCCTTGCCACGACAAGGCAGCTATCCTTGAATGGGCATTTAGGTAGGAAAAACCAAATACACCAATATAAGATGGGGGAGACTTATCTTGGCAGTAGCATGTGCGAAAAGGATCTAGGAGTCTTTAGACCATATACTGAACATGAGTCAGCAGTGTGACTTGGTGGCTAAGAAGCCAAATGGGATTTTGGGCTGTATCAAACAGAGTATCGTGTCCAGATCATGGGAGGTGATGGTACCGCTTTGCTCTGCTCTGGTTCGGCCTCACTTGGAGTACTGAGTTCAGTTTTGGGCACCCCAATTGAAGAGGAATGTTGACAAAATGGAGCATATCCAGAGGAGGGCAACAAAGACGGTGAGGGGTTTGGAGCTCAAGACGTATGAGGAAAGGTTGGGGTAGCTTGGTCTGTTTAGGCTAGAGAGGAGACGAACTGATAACCATCTTCTAGTATTTAAAAGGGTACCATATGGAGGATGGAGCAGAATTGTTCTCTCTTGCCCCAGAGGGACAGACCAGAACAAATGAGATGATATTAATTCAAAAGAAATTCCGTCTAAACATCCGGAAGAAGCTCCTGACAGTTAGAGCGGTTTCTCAGCTGAACAGGCTTCCTCGGGAGGTGGTGGGTTCTCCATCTTTGGAGATTTTGAAACAGAGGCTGGACAGCCATCTGACGGAGAGGCTGATTCTGTGAAGGTTCAAGGGGGTGTCAGGTGACAGTGGATGAGCAATTGGGATGTGAGTGTCCTGTACAGTGCAGGGGGTTAGAGAGCCAGTTTGGTGTAGTGGTTAGGAGTGCGGACTTCTAATCTGGCATGCCAGGATCGATTCTGTGCTCCCCCACATGCAGCCAGCTGGGTGACCTTGGGCTCACCACGGCACTGATAAAACTGTTCTGACCGAGCAGTGATATCAGGGCTCTCTCAGCCTCACCCACCCCACAGGGTGTCTGTTGTGGGGAGAGGAATGGGAAGGTGACTGTAAGCCGCTTTGAGCCTCCTTCGGGTAGGGAAAAGCGGCATATAAGAACCAGCTCTTCTTCTTCTTCTTCTTCTACATGACCCAGGAGGTCGCTTCCAACTCTATGACAAGGAATAGGGGGAAAAGGCTGCCGGGAAGTTTCCACTTCCTGACCCTCAGCTTCAGTGCAGAGACAAATATGGTAATCAAATTGGGGGCAAACAGATGGCAAATGCAGACACTGGAAATGGTCTGGGGTACAATGCCGAACTTTAAAACCAAGAAGCATGGTGTCAGCGTGGTGTAGTGGCTAGGGTTTGATTCCCCGCTCCTTCCCTACATGCAGCCTGCTGGGTGACCTTTGGCTCACCACAGACCTGATAAACCTGTTCTGACCAAACCGTAATCTCAGGGCTCTCTCAGCCTCCCCTCCCTCACAGGGGAGTGTGATGGGGAGTGGAAGGGAAGGCGAATGGAAGCCACTCTGAGACTCCTTCGGGTAGAGAAAAGTGGCATCTAAGAACCATCTCTTCTTCTTCTTCTTCTTCTTCTTCTTCTTCTTCTTCTTCTTCTTCTTCTTCAGAAATCTCAGGGCTCTCTCAGGCTCCCCTCCCTCACAGGGTGTCTGTTGTGGGGAGAGGAAAGGGAAGGGGATTGTAAGCCACTTTGAGGACTCCTTCGGGTAGAGAAAAGCGGCATCTAAGAACCAACTCTTTTTCAGAAATCTCAGGGCTCTCTCAGGCTCCCCTCCCTCACAGGGTGTCTGTTGTGGGGAGAGGAAAGGGAAGGCGACTGGAAGCCCCTTTGAGACTCCTTCGGGTAGAGAAAAGCAGCATATAAGAACCGACTCTTCTTCTTCTCCTTTAGTAATCTCAGGGCTCTCTCAGGCTCCCCTCCCTCACAGGGTGTCTGTTGTGGGGAGAGGAAAGGGAAGGCGACTGGAAGCCTCTTTGAGACTCCTTCGGGTAGAGAAAAGCGGCATATAAGAACCGACTCTCCTTCTTCTCCTTTAGTAATCTCAGGGCTCTCTCAGGCTCCCCTCCCTCACAGGGTGTCTGTTGTGGGGAGAGGAAAGGGAAGGCGACTGGAAGCCCCTATGAGACTCCTTCGGGTAGAGAAAAGCGGCATATAAGAACCGACTCTCCTTCTTCTCCTTTAGTAATCTCAGGGCTCTCTCAGCCTCCCCTCCCTCACAGGGTGTCTGTTGTGGGGAGAGGAAAGGGAAGGCAACTGGAAGCCCCTTTGAGACTCCTTCGGGTAGAGAAAAGCGGCATATAAGAACCGACTCTCCTTCTTCTCCTTTAGTAATCTCAGGGCTCTCTCAGCCTCCCCTCCCTCACAGGGTGTCTGTTGTGGGGAGAGGAAAGGGAAGGCGACTGGAAGCCTCTTTGAGACTCCTTCGGGTAGAGAAAAGCGGCATATAAGAACCGACTCTCCTTCTTCTCCTTTAGTAATCTCAGGGCTCTCTCAGCCTCCCCTCCCTCACAGGGTGTCTGTTGTGGGGAGAGGAAAGGGAAGGCGACTGGAAGCCCCTATGAGACTCCTTCGGGTAGAGAAAAGCGGCATATAAGAACCGACTCTCCTTCTTCTCCTTTAGTAATCTCAGGGCTCTCTCAGCCTCCCCTCCCTCACAGGGTGTCTGTTGTGGGGAGAGGAAAGGGAAGGCAACTGGAAGCCCCTTTGAGACTCCTTCGGGTAGAGAAAAGCGGCATATAAGAACCGACTCTCCTTCTTCTCCTTTAGTAATCTCAGGGCTCTCTCAGCCTCCCCTCCCTCACAGGGTGTCTGTTGTGGGGAGAGGAAAGGGAAGGCGACTGGAAGCCCCTATGAGACTCCTTCGGGTAGAGAAAAGCGGCATATAATAACCGACTCTCCTTCTTCTCCTTTAGTAATCTCAGGGCTCTCTCAGCCTCCCCTCCCTCACAGGGTGTCTGTTGTGGGGAGAGGAAAGGGAAGGCGACTGGAAGCCCCTTTGAGACTCCTTCGGGTAGAGAAAAGCAGCATATAAGAACCGACTCTCCTTCTTCTCCTTTAGTAATCTCAGGGCTCTCTCAGCCTCCCCTCCCTCACAGGGTGTCTGTTGTGGGGAGAGGAAAGGGAAGGCGACTGGAAGCCCCTTTGAGACTCCTTCGGGTAGAGAAAAGCGGCATATCACACAGACGTCACACAGAGAGCTGCTTCCAACACACCCTCTTGACTCCCCGACTGAGATTACAAGGTTCTTCTGACTTCTGTGAATCTGGGCTCAGGAAGTGGCTTCGTCGTCAGGCCTGCTAGCGTGTCTTCCAGTGTGCAGCAAATCCCCTCACTGGTTCCGGCTTTCTGCCTGTTGTGTAGTAGGTGGCACATCACGTCAAGATGCGCGGTGTGTTTCTGTGCGTCTTCTCGCTTGGACATGGGAATACGGGCTCTGTCGTCTTCATGCAATGCTCTGGACAGTGGTACATCTGCCCGAGTCCTTCAGTCGTTGACAGATCCATTGTGGCTCTCAGACACATCCATATTCGGCATCTGATGTAGATGTTGCCACAGTCTCTTGCTTGGCGCTGGCCCGGCCTATGATGCCGTTGCCATAAAAGGTCAGGAAACCACTAGATGACTTCCTGTCTGTGAGGTTGCTGGCCCAATCAGCGCCAGTCAAAATCCCAAGTTCGGGGTAGCGACTTGCTGGTAGTTTAAGCTCAATCTCCAAATATCTGGTCACTCTCTTAAGCGCATTCCAGTCTGTAATGGTGGGCTGCTCTGCTCTTCTGCATAAGCGACCAACTGCAGTCGGAAGGTCAGGTCTAGACAGTGTGGGTAAGTGTAGGAGCTGACCTAAGGCTGGACGCTATCTCATGTTGCCTGTTAGTAGTTCACTCCCATCTGTTTGGTTTGTGTAGTTGACACTCCTAGGTGTAGATGCATGACTGGATTCCTGAAGATTTAATTCTCTGCTCATGGTGGATGAAGAAACTTTTTTGTACTTGAATTCCTAAGTAGTGGTTTATTTGTTCAAGATTCTTTATCTCAACTTCCTAGATGATGCCCAATCTACTTGCTGTCACCTGGATTTTCAGAAGCCAAAATCAGATCCTCAGCATAAATCAGCATGCAAGTCCATTTCCCATTCTTGTATTTGGTGTAAAGGCACGCCTTATCTTCACTTCTTTTAAAGTCTGCTTGTAGCAACATGTCCTTGAGTTTCATGTTCCAGGCTCTGGTTGAATGTTTGAGACCATAAATGCTCTTTTGCAGTTTACAAACAAGATCTGCTTTGTCTCTATCTATCTAACTAAGTAAATCACCTAATAACAATTCATTAGTCATTTGTGAGCGGAGGAGGCATCCGAATGAGCCGTTGCAGGCCGACACAGCCAGCGCCGTGCCGTGAGGGGGGAGGGGGGGCGCGGGCACCGGTGTGCAACTCGGCGCACACACGCAGGCTGGCTGTGTCGGCCTGGGACAGCCGATTTGGACGCCGCTGCACACAACACTATTTACAGCTATATCAGCCTTTCAGAGAGAAGAAGTGTAGTCAAAAGGCAGATTCAGACCACTGGGTGTCACCCTATCCATTCTGAACAGTAATCAGCCTCACCTCTTAGTAATGTCTGTATCTGGTTGGTTGTCTTATGAGTGTCATCTTCAAAATGTCCCAATCCAGAGAACCTTAGTTCCCCTGTGATTGAGTTCTGTAAACTAATGGGGCCTCAAGAACACTGTTATGGAGTTTTGCAGATGCTCAAGGATTCTTACTTTAACAGCTCATGTGGAAACTGCCAAATCAATCAATCCACATGGACATGTAACCAAATACACAGTATATTTTGTTTTACAGTTGATGAATAATTTGATACGTAATCTAAAGTTCCTACTTGGAGGTTCAGATATCCTCCTTTCCAGCATATATTTGCATGCAGCACAGCCACCACATTGCTAACTGCCAGTGGGCAAAACCTCTACATGTGTTTGGACTGAACTTGAAAAGTTAACATCTCCTGTAGATTTTGCCCTTTTCTCCAAGCAAAAAGAGGCTTGTTGTCACAACCTTTAATATAGTATTTCTCAAAGCGTTCTCTGCTCTTGGCTGCATCTGACCTGGCTGCATCTGATCTGCATCTGCAGAACTTTAAGGAGTTTCTCCTTCTGTGCTGTAGCTGTCATCTGGGGATACCATCAGGTCTCCAGACCCCCTGTAAAGTTTGAGGTCGCTGGCCTTCCTCCAGGTGGGCTGATCTTGAGATGGTTACCTCATTAGTGATAGGGTCCTATCGGCTTTAGACTGGCCTGCATAGCCTACCATTGTGCCCTTTTTGGCCCCAGCATCTAGTTTGTGCCTTTTCTCTACTGGCACGTGTGCATATGCTGTGCAGCCAAAAATGCGTAGGTTTCTTATAGATGGTTTGTGCCCATGCCGCAGTTCATGGGGTATATGCCCAGTGGCCTTTGTGTACAGTCTGTTTTGTGTGTGTGCTGCATTCATAACTGCCTCTCCCCAGAGTTCGGCTGGTGGATTGTCATGCTAGCAGAGATCTTACTGCATCTAGCCGTGTTCTGGGCTTTCCTTCAGCCATTCCATTCTGTTCTGGACTGTAGGGATCCGTAGTCTGATGCAGGAACCCTCCAGGCCTCAGCTCCAGCTGTGCTTCTTGGGACAGAAGTTCTGGCCCCATTATCTGACCAGAGTACTTGTGGTGCCTTGTTGGAAAATGTGTCCTTTCCCATGGCTCCTAAGTCCTTTAGGTGCACGAGCATCTCCCACTTCTGCTTTAATAGATACACAACACAATAGCGTGAGAAATCATCAATTACAGTAATAAAATACCAACTACTTGTAGTCTCTGGTAGGGGACCGCTTATATCTGTGTGGATCAGCTGAAGCGTTCAGTTGTTCTCCCTTCACTGTTCTTTGGAATTGAAGCTGTCACTGCTTTGGAAATTAAGCAAGAATCCCAGTTAGTTTTATCATGAGTATAAGTCACAAAATCAAAACCTTCAACCAGTTGATTTCTCTTCATAAATTGAATACATTCAGAACAGCAGTGTGCTAGTCTTGGGTGCCACACCCGATCACACAAAGGATGAGCACAGGTTTCTGCTACATTCACCTTGTGCTGGTTGTTCATTGCAGCTTTTAGTTTCCCATCACTTTCATCAGAGTCTTGGTTCACTTCATACACTGGGAAAAGGCCTTTGCTTCTAAATCCTGTGAGACAGAGCTGATTATTTCTGTATACACAACATTCACCATCTTCAGAGGAGACTTTAGATCCCTCTTTGTTCAGCTGAGATATTGATAGAAGACAAGGTGTAAATTCTGGAATCAGCAGTTCATCGATACACTCGTATGGCCGTAAACAAGGTGAAATAACATGTCCACCAGGCTTTAAGGCAGTGGTTCTCAACCTGTGGGTCGCAACCCCATTGGGGGTCGCTTGGCCCCTTCCCTGGGGTCGCCAGGTGTCCGCCACCGCCACAGCAGGTGGTGGCAGCAGGCGGGGCGGGGTGGGGCGGGGCGGGTGGTGGCGGCAGCCAGCGGAGGTGGGAGCGGGTGGAGGCAGCGGAGCCAGGGAAATGCCAGTTGTGGTGGGCATGCTCGCGGGCACCCACACGCCACCTGAGGCCGCCACCGCCCCAGCCTCTGCCCAGTTGGGGTCCCGGACAAAGCAAGGCTGAGAACCGCTGCTTTAAGAGGAAGTCCGTCTCCAGCAAGCAGAGCCATTCCCCACCAGGGTTGCCTGTGACCCCAGGGTTGCTCCAGAGCCCCAGAGGGGTTACTTCAGTTGAGGGAGATTTAATTGTTTTAAAACATATTTTAATTTTGTTTTAAATGTACCGGAGTGGTTTCCTCCTTACTTGGGCAGATTGACTCACCTCTTCCCAAAGCGTCCAATGATGGGGTTGGGTCTTTTGGGATTTCTGCGGCTGCCTTGTTGGATTTACATGCACTGGGAAAGGAGTGGTGTGAGGGGGGAGCTGAATGTGCTGCACTCCCCCCCCCCCATGGCTCCTCCCAGGCCCCCCTCTCAGAATCTCTTCTCCGAGCCCCGCTGTCAGGAAATGGCTGGAGGAGGACTGTGGCAAGCAGAGGGATCCAGCTATCCAAGCAGGAGGCCACAGAGTCCCCCCTCCAAGGCAGGCACTCTCTCGGGAGGGTCCGGGCACGTGGGTGCCTGCAGGAGAAACGGCGGGGAAACAGAACGAGGGACAGAGCCACGCTGGGGCAAACCACGGAGAAGGGGTCCCTACTATGTTGGGTGCAACTTCAAATGCAAGAATAGAGACTGGGGCTGACAGAGAAGACAGGGGGGGGAGAAATGGGGACGTTCCTGCACTTAGGAAAGACACCGGGGCCACTCTGGAGAGTGAGATGGGGGGGGGGGGGAGAGGCACACTGAGAGAACATAGTAGACTAACTAAGGAAGGGGGGGGGGGGGAAGGGAAAGTCAAGCCCAAAAGGGACAGGGAGGAAAGAGAGAGAGTAGTGAATACTTACCAGATGGTCCAGCGGGGATGAGAAGCACAACAAACCCAGAAGGGGAGAGGAAGGAAAACACACACCTCCCCACTCAGTTGCAGGAGCGGAGCCAGCGTGTGAGCCCTTGGGGAGAAGCTGTGGGGGGACTGCGAGAGAGGAAAGGGTGGCAGGCAAGAGGGTGGGACGCCTGAGAACCAGAGAGGAGGGGGGGACCAGGAAGGGGAAAAGAGGGCGGAACTTTAAGGAAAAGGGCAGGAGAGGAGAAGGAGGAGGGAGAAACGTTGATGGATGGGGACGTATAAGAGTAACAAATAAACTTCATTGCCTGGAAGGTTTCTCCTATTACCAAAAGCAAAATGGCCCAAAGGGGTGGGGTGAGGGGCCGGGGTGTGCAACCTGCTATTTGGACAATAAAACCAGAGTCCAGGAGCCCCTTTAAGACCAACAAAGATTTATTCAGGGCGTGAGCTTTTGAGTGCAAGCACCCTTCGTCAGACTATAATCTTTTTACATGACAGGGAATATATAGCAAAAATCAGTTCTGTTACATCTGTGTCACAACCAGATACAGCCAATGATAATCCTTTATCAAAACAGCCAATGAATCCCCGGGAATTCAGTGTACTTTACAGAGAGAAACCAAAGTGTTGCTGGTAGGGAGATCAAAGGCTCTCACCTCCCCATATGTTGCTTGCTCCATCCCACTGGGAGACATTCCTGCCAGGGAGTTGCTGGTCACTTCCCAAGGCCAGGGAGTCAAACTCAAAGTTCCATTGCAATGCCAAACCTTACAGTCATATTATTATCACAAATAAAATACATAGTGAGGAATATGGATACACGAGTTGAACAAGGTTAGCATGAATAAAAAAAGCCTTTGTCCCAATTGAGTCCCGGGTCTGTCATAGTATAGAGATTTGTAATAACAGTCACATAATCCCAATTAAAATAAATTATGAGGAATGTAGACAGTTGACTGCTTGTGGAAGGATACGGGGCTTAAATAAGAAGGAAGAAATTGGCGCCAGTAATGGATTAATCATAATCAAAACTACAATTTCATCTGGATTTGGGGACTTTGCAGTTCAGCAGAGATGTAGCATTTTCCAAATCCACATGGCTTATTGATGTGAATTGGGAACTGCCCCCCCCCCGTCCTTGTGCATCATGGTTGATTTGAAGGCCCCACCCTGGATAACACTGTGCCTTTTCTTTTGCAGACAATGGCTCTGGATCTGGAGAAGGAGGTAAGCATTTCTGCCCTTTCTACTCCTCAGTGTGAAAACAGGGTTCCGGTTCAAAAAGGATTCCTTAGGATGCGACCTGGCAGGCCTGCTTTGGCTTTGCCCGGGGGGGGGGGGGGGATGCAACTTAATTGCAACGCAGTTTTATTTCTCAGGCTTTCAAGTGCATGACGCTAACCATAGTGTTGGCTTGCTTACCTAACAAAGGTTAGTTGTGGACAGATGGCATGCAGTCACCCAGGGGAATGGCAGGGCTGTAATAGAGATGGTCATGTTCATTATTCTTGAAATCATGGAGCTCTGGGGTCCTAAAGTACAGTGGCTCTGAAGGGTTCTGGGAGATGGCATTTACTGAGGAGTACCTTCATCTTCGGCATGTGGGTCTCACCTGAGGACCACCGGTCTGTGGCCCTTGCTGGGGTCAGTAGTGCCTGGGAGTTGTGATTGACTTGGACTGGGGTGTTTCTGAACCAGGAAATAGGTATATTTTTGTAATTGTGAAGCTGCAAAAGCCCTGCATCAGATGTAGAAGAATAAAATGGGGTGAGTCATAGCTGTTTTCCTCCCATGGGGAAGGGGGGGGGGGTATGTGCTTACAAATCGGAACAGACATAAAATTGACAAAAACGTGTGTACCCCAGTAGATCTCAGTACAAACTTCAGGGAGGTGGTGAGCTAGCCAGAGGGATACTCCAACTTAGGGATGTTTCTGCCATCCCAGCAGACACATGACCGGAGGCAAAGAGCCATGCCTAGCTTCCTCCCTCCCTCCCTCTTCATTCATTTATTTATTTTGATTTCTTAGCTGCAGCTATTGAAGGATCGTCTCGCAAAGGGTTACAGCATGAAATATAAAACCCCAACAAGTTTAAAACAAAAAAACCCAGAAGACTCTGATGGCAAGAGATAAAATAAGTGCTGTGACTAGCCCAAGGTCACCCAGCTGGCTGCATGTGGGGGAGCGCAGAATCGAACCCGGCATGCCAGATTAGAAGTCCGCACTCCTACCCACTACACCAAACTGGCTCTCAGTACATGTACATAAGTACATGCAGAGGGCAAGGTCCCGTGGGAAGCATAGGGCGACAGGTGGTCCCTCAGAGACGCGGGTCCCAGACCGTGAAGGGCCTTAAAGGTTAATACCAAAACCTTGAACTTGATTCGGGACGCAACTGGCAACCAGTGCAGCTGCCTTCCAGTGCAGGCTGGGTGTGGGCCTTCCAAGCTCCATTTTGCACCACCTGCAATTTCTGGATCAAGGACAAGGGAAGGCCCATGCAGAACAAATTGCAGAAATCAGTCCTGGATCACCGTGGCCATTTTGTCTGGGGACAGGTGATCTGGGGCTTTTAGCAGACACTGAACATGACTCAGTGGCTAAAAAGGCAAACGGGATTTTGGGCTGTATCAAATGGAGTATCGTGTCCAGATCATGCGAGGTGATGGTACCTCTGCTCTGGTTCAGCCTCACTTGGAATACAGTTTTGGGCACCACAATTGAAGAAAGATGTAGGGAAACTGGAGCACGCCCAGAGGAGGGGAACAAAAATGATGAGGGGTTTGGAGACATATGAGGAAAAGTTGAGGGAGCCTGGAGAACAGGCAACTAAGAGGTGATATGATAAACATCTTAAAATACTTGAGGGGCTGTATTATAGAAGACGGAGCGGAATTGTGTTCTGTTGCCCCAGAGGGTCAGACCAGAACCAGTGGGTAGAAATTAATTTAAAAGAATGTTTGGCTAATCATCCGGAAGAAGTTCCTGACAGTTAGAGTGGTCCCTTGGTGGAACAGGCTTCCTCAGGAGGAGGTGGGTTCTCCTTGTGGCCCTACCAGGGAATTTCTAATTGCTGTTGTTGGATAGTAAGTGAATTTCCTCCAGGTCAGGCTTGATTCTGGACATTCTTGACAGAGGGATCACTTGGGCATGGAATTGGGGTCACCGTGGGTAGGCAGGTAGTTTCGAGTGCCTGCACTGTGCAGGGGGTTGGACTAGATGACCCTTGAGGCACCCTCCAACTCTATGATTCTAAGTAGGTGCCAGTAGCTCAGCCTGGCAAAAAGAGAAGAATGCCAGCCGTGCTACTCTCGTGATCTGCGCCTCCCTGGTAAGGGAGGCGTCCAGGATCACTGCCTGGCCGAGGGGGAGTTGCTAAATTGCACTCCAGTCAGCTGGGGCAATCGTGCTTCTTGGCCTGCCCCCTTCCTTCTCAGCCACAGGATCTTCATTTGGGAGGAGTTGAATTTCAGGCCTGAGACATCCAGTTACAGTTTCCAAACCCCTGGCAAAAGTATCCAGGGGGTGACCAGGCGACCATTCATGAGGAGATAGAGCTGGGTGTCATCTGCACACTGGTGACAACCCAGCCCCAAACTCCGGACCAGCTGAGCCAGAGGGCGCATGAAGACGTTAAGAAGCATGGTGGACAGACCCGGTCCCTGAGGAACTCCATATGGGGGTTGAAAGGGGTGCGACAACACTTCCCCTCTGGGTCTGGTTCCATAGGCAGAGTGCAGCCACGGAAGGGCTGCCCCATGTATCCCGGTCCCAGCGAGGTGGGAGTCTAAGAGCTAACATTATAAGCGCCATTTCCCCATCTTTGCCGAGGCTACTAGCACCCTCCTTGCTCAGCCACAGGGATCCATGCCACTGGCACTTCTGTAGCTCACTCTCTGGTGGCCTACCCTTATTCTCGACCGGGAGCTCCAGGTGGTGCTGAGGCAGCTACTTTGGTTACTAGGGCTGTGCGTGGCGCTGTGCAAATTGGCTGTTCCAGGCCGACACAGCCAGCGCCGCGCTGCGGGGGGAGGTGCGGGTGTGGGTGTGGGTGCGTCAGTCAGTGCATACATGCAGGCGCGGGTCTCCGTGCCTCCCCTCCCCCCCTTGGTGCTGGCTGCTTTGGCCTGGAATGGCTGCTTTGGACGGCGCCACACACAACCCTATTGGTTTCCAGTTGTGGCCCAGATCAGATTCAAGGTTTGGGTTTTGACCTTTAGGGCCCTCCACGGCCTGGGCCCAGCCTGAGTACTGCCCCCACCCCCCCACAAGGGGTTGGTAAGGGCAGGCTAAAGTCTCCCCCACTGCCACCCTCTGTGTCCGGTTCTGGAGGAAGGACACAGCCATTGAAAGGCTGTAACCCGAATCCTGGCCCTGAGGAGGGGTGGGTGAGGAACTCGTGGTTGGCCATGTCAAGTAATTTAGTAATTACTTGATATAGTTGTCCCACGTCTGCATATAACTTTCAGTGCTTAGATATATGCAATACCCCCTGCCCTTCCCTATAGTTTTGTTTGCTGAAATTACAAAAAATTTAAAGGATTATAGGATTCCTATTAAATAAAGCAAAGGTTCCTGTCAAGAGACCTCAAGCCCAGGGTAGGAGTCTCTACAAAGTGAGAGAAAGCAGGCCTGGTGAGGATCCCCCTCGTCAGGCTAGAGCTGCCCCCAGGCCAGACAATCCGAGGCCAAGGAACGGAGTCTCAGACCATCCTTGAACTCAAGTCTAAATGGTCACCCTTGCAGGGTAGGACATCTTCAAGGCAAGTTTCACAACTGATTACTCTGGTAGTTGAACGTAGCTGAAGTTTCCTGAATTCAAGAATTCAGTGAAATATTTAAAATTGTGCAAAAATAATCAAAGCATCGGAGGGAACAGTAAGGCTAAAATAACCAGGTTAAAAATCTGTCTAAGCTCTTGCACGAAGCACACAGAAACCAGCCACAATTGAGGTCTTCAGGGCCGCAGGCTTCAAAGGCCAAGGTTCCTGGTCAGTAAGGCCCTTCCGACAAGACAGCACCCAGGCAAGCCCAAGCACAGGGTCGGTCCCAGCAGATACCAGAGGGAGCGGCTGTGGCCCAACACAATAGTCCCCTCTCCACGACTGCCTGTTGCAGTAGCCTTGCCCCCAACACACCATTGCATGCAGCGTCACACAGACCGACGTGCACATCTCCTGGCTGAGAGCCGCCAAGTGGCATATAAGAACCAACTCCTCCTCCTCCTCCTCCTCCTCCTCCTCCTCTTCTTCTTCTTCACCACCCTCTGCTCCGGTAGCAATAAAGTAGAAAAAACTTTTACTTGATGGCCCAGAGCCAGTGTTGGCCTGATTCTATCTAGGCCAGGGGTAGTCAAACTGCGGCCCTCCAGATGTCCATGGACTACAATTCCCAGGAGCCCCTGCCAGCATTCGCTGGCAGGGGCTCCTGGGAATTGTAGTCCATGGACATCCGGAGGGCCGCAGTTTGACTACCCCTGATCTAGGCGGTTAGGTGTAGGACAGATGTTGGAGCCTAACCACCAGGCCGTGATGATCTGACCAATCAGAGAGGTTTGTCACTTAACCAGACATTCTCCACTGGGTTCAAATGAACAGACACATCCTTCCCATCCGTGGCCTCAGGCACTAATGAGATGGAATGCACCATCCCTGCTCTCATGTCCTTGGGGTTGCCAGGCATAATGAAATTAAAGGAAGCTGGTGACTTCCCATCTGTCTTATTTGTATCTCTGAAACGTCTAATAGCTGACTTTGTTTCAGAGGGGAAACCTTTCTCCGATGAGGCCACTTTACTAGGCCACAAGCTTGAACCAGTGTTGAAATGTTGAACAAGAAGCTGCATAGGAATACCAGTTTCTTTCTTTTTTAATAAAAATTTTATTTAAAATTTAAACATACATACCAAAATGTATGCATTCATATCAGAAAAAGAAAAACAACCAACACTCAAAATCCAGGAAAAATGCCCCCCAAGCCCTTTCTAAAACTTGCACCAAATTCCCGCTCCAACAAAATGTACATTCAATAAGCATTTTAAAATGGAGAAATGGGACTTGTATGCATTTATAAAAGGAGACTGCTTCAGCAATAATAATAACAATGAACCCTCCATGATGACCTCCTTCCCTCTACATCAACCCATTTTGTTTTTTTGTTTTTTTTAAAATATTTTATTTATCCATATTTGCCGGCATATAAGACGACTGGGCATATAAGACGACCCCCCAACATTTCCACTCAAAATATAGAGCTTGTTACATTACGTTACAGTACTATGGGCCACTATGGGCAGCTATGTCAATCCCAACTGAAGTGCACCTGGCGTATAAGACGATCCCCCCCCCACTTGGAGGCATGTTTTTCAGGGGGGGAAAGTAGTCTTATACGCCAGCAAATACTTTATTTTTATTGTATATAAAGCGCTTACAGAAAGATTAAAAGAAAAAGAAACAACCAGCTGGGAAAATAATTGTTGATACATGTAAGAGTATAGTCTGTTATTATCTTAAAAAAAACATATTCAGTTCCCATCGCATATTAGTCCTAACCTAAAAGTTACTGTTGTCTTTCTTAGCAAAATAATTGTTGATACATATAAGAATATAATTTATTATTATCTTAAGTAATATATAGTCAGTTCCCATCGTATGTTGGCCCTAACCTAAAGGTTGCCGCTGTCTTTCCTAAGAGAGACCAGGTAATTGCTCCACTGTTCGTCACATTCTTCAGGTGGTCGCAAAAGAATTGTGCTCTTTTCCATGACGTATCTGCTGGCAGGTCTTGAAATATTTGTGCTTCTTGATCCACCAAACTCAGTGGCGTCGCCTGA
This sequence comes from Paroedura picta, assembly GCF_049243985.1. Lineage (NCBI taxonomy): Eukaryota > Metazoa > Chordata > Lepidosauria > Squamata > Gekkonidae > Paroedura > Paroedura picta. The sequence continues at coordinate 1,459,561 of NC_135382.1, forward strand.
TGCTTTTTGGGTAGAGTATTTCTTGCAGCCTTACTGTCAGGGCCCACAAAGCTGTCTCTTGGTTGCTTCTTGTGTGCGGTCACCTTTGAATAGACTCTTTGTCAATCCGGATCTCTTCCTCCTCTAAGTAGTCTTCCAGGCTTTCGGTGATTTCCTTCCTTAGGTCTGTTTTCCCAAATTCTTCCGAGACGCCTTTGATTTTTACGTTCCTAGCTTTAGATTCTACTTCCAGGACTTCGGATTTGTCTTCTGCCACTCTCTCCCGCTCCTGTTGATTAACTTCCAGACATTGGATTCTCGTTTGGTGTTGCCAGCTGAGTTGTGTTTTCATCAGCTATTTTTTTCAAACCGTCGATTCTGTCTGAGAGCTCTTTCTTGGTGTCTTGAATTTCCTTTTCAACCTTTTTGACTACTTTCAGTATCTCTGAGTTGCCTTTGCATAACAGATGAAAGATCTGTGCCTTAGTTAGTTTTTCCATAGCTGTAAACAGTCACAGATCACAGAGGCAGGGCGTCTTGCGAGAGTTCGGGCGATCAGAAATTATCAGTTAGTCAATCTCCGTAATATGTCAACAACTCCTGCTGAGCTCTCCTTAACAGATTCTTAAATTCTTTCTTTTGTTTGTTTTAATGAGTGTATTTAGCTGGCTTGCATCCCGTCCGAAGAAAGGATTCCCTTGTAAATTGGTTAGGGGGGAAGGAGGGGGGCTGATGCCTGGCTTTAAAGAATAGGGAAGCAAACAGAGAACTCACAGCCTTTGCATTGTTGATTTCATCAGACTTCGGCTCTTGTCACTCTGGCAAGAGATAATCTGGGAAGAATGCAGCTGGTCATTTCAAGCTTAGAAAATTATTTACAACAAGGACGCCATCATGGCCCCGAGCATAGGCAGTGGCAATCCGGAGAACTCAGTCTCCGCGGATCTGTAGGACCCTCAGGATGCCGTTCCCAGTTCCTGGGGCGACCAGCGAGCGAGATTTGCGCATCCCGGTCAGGTCTGCCAGGTGCATCTGCTCTTGGCCCTCTACTTGGCTCGAGAGCTCGTCACGAAACGAGCTATCATGGCGCCATCTTCAGTCGTCTCCCTACATCAACCCATTTTGGAACTTCATCAAGATCTATCTTTTCGAGTATACTCCTCATTCTGGAAAGTACCAGGTTCCACATTTTGTCTAACTTTCCAATATGTAACAAAATTTGTATGGCAGAATTAAAGGGCAAGAATAAAAGCTGAGAATTTATATGACATAAAGAAAAAAGGAGGGTTGAGCTACCCAAATTTCCAAGTATACTATCAAGTAGCTAAAATAGTTTGGTTAAAGGCTCAACCCAAGTGTTGAATTAACATCATAAATGATAGAACAGGAATTTGTGCAGTTCCCTTTAAATAAATGGCCCTAAGAACAGGCCTTGAAAGGGTCCCCTCCCCTGGGCACCAGCCAGGTAGTTTAAGGTGGCTTTGGGCCGCAGCTTGCAGCAAGATCAAATGAGGCGGGTGGGGGCTAGCCAGCTTGTTAGCAGGCCCAGGACAGAGCTCCTTAGCAGGGAGTCAGCAGTCCAGGAGGCCCTCATTAGCAGGTCCAGCCTAGCAGGCCTATAGGCCCTCGTTAACAGGCCCAGCCTACCAGGCCGGGAGGCCCTTGTTAGCAGGCCCAGCCTAGCAGCCCACGAGGCCCTCATTAGCAGGCCCAGCCTTGTAGGCCGGAAGGCCCTCCTTAGCAGGCCCAGCTTAGCAGGACAAGAGCCCCTCGTTAGCAGGACCTCCACCACGATCCTTTGTCCAGGGCCCTCTCCCCTTACCTACTGCTGGCTCCAGGCACTGAGGCACATCTGAGAGCAAAGAGGCTAGAGTCCATGAAAGGAGGGTGGGAGCTGCAGGGACAGGGGCAATCAGCCTTGTTGGCTGCACCCTGATTGGCCCTATTCAAACTTGTATAGCCGGAAATGGTCCACCAACCAGGCTGTTTCACAATTATATAGAGGAACCATGGATACGGATAGATCACAATAAATTCAATTCTTAGATAAAAATGGAGAAAGTAATTGCATTCCCTGACTTAGAAGAAAACAAGAGTCAGATATCCCTTTTTAGATACTATCAGATCAGAAACCATATAAGCTCCTTAATTAAAAAGAAACAGCTTTGGATAAGAACGCTCATCAAATTTGAAACAACAATTAATATCACATAAAGTCTCTATGAGGAAGATTTACTCTATCTTTCTACAAAATAGTTTGAGGAGTTCAAATAACTTTCAAATTAGGTTGTGGGTGTGATCTCCCACTGCAGAGGGAGATGCGTGCAAGACTGGTAAATCAGCTGGCTCTAGAGGAAAGTGCCCTGCCATGAGAGTCCTCCCCTGCAGCTGCAGAAGAGAGGACAGAATGGAAGCAGGACTTTGGATCCAAGCTGAAGTCTTGGGCTTAGCCTCTCCAAAGCTGTTGTATTCATGACACCATCTTTCCCCGATAGAATAACGCTGTTCCCCTGATGCAAGAGGCTTTTTGAAAGCCCCTTCCACTGGGGGGAAGCGTTAGTGTAGCTGGCTTCACAGGATCCAGCCCTTCGATGAGAACAGAGCATGGGGCAGGGCAGGGATTTGCAGCTATGTGAAGATAACATGGGATTATCTCGTCTAAGTGACTTCTTTTAAATATGCTTAATAATAGGAAGAAGATAACATTTTAAAAAAAGAAGTGATTAGACGATGCATTCATTTGACATGCCCTTTGTTCTGTTTAGAGTATGAGGGCTCTGGAACGGAAGTTCACAGGAAACATTCCAAGTGTGGAGTCTGCAAATATAGGGCTGAGTGTGATGAAGATGCAGAAAATGTTGGGTAAGTTGAAAGCTTCTCTCAGAGACTGGTTGTACATTTTGTAAATCCTTCAGCACTGAGCTGGATTTTAATATAAATGTACACAGTGAGGCTGGTATGTATCATGTATGTATTCTGCTAAAGCTGTTACAAATGGGTCGTGCATCACTGTCATCAACATATTCTATCTTAGTTTAGACCAGTGGTTCTCAACCTGGGGGTTGGGACTCCTTTGGGGGTTGAATGAATGACCCTTTCACAGGGGTCATGGCCGGGTAAGCAGCTTGGCCAGGGGGGGGGGGCGCTATCCACACAACAGCCTTGCGGGGTAGATTGAGATAGAGCAGCGGAAAAGAGCGAGATCGGCATGGTGGGACAAGAGGCAGAACTGAACTGAGAAACCCTGGGGGGGGGGGAAACTATGTACATTCATGAGCAGTGGATCTTCACACCATTGGTCAGTTTCGGTTTAATTTCTGTGAACAAACATTTACATGATTTTATAGCTGGGGGTCACCACAACATGAGGAGCTGTATTCAAGGGAAGGCTGGTTTAGATGAGGAGCCCTTCGTAGTGCAGTGTGGAAGACGGTGGTCAGGTCAGCGCCTCAAGTTGCCCTCTCCAGCTTCCCCCACCCTTTCCCTGCTTTGGGCTTAGCCCTTGTTTGACATGATCTCCAAAAGGGCAAACGAGTTGGTACCCTTTTTTTGAGTGGAAATTTTCTGTGGGATCCAAGCAAAACTCCCCTTTAGGGTGTTTAGTGTCCTCGTACATATTGTGTGTGTGCGTGCGTGTGTGTGATGAACTCAGAAGCTGGCTAATTACTTTTTTTCTCCCAGTAATCTCGGTATGAACCTTGCTCTACTTGCTTGTGCAGGCGTATTGGTTTGTAAGACAGGCATCATTTTCTTTTTTCTTACCCTACGACCTTTTTGGGTGCTGTTCTGAGCGGAGTGATCCTGATCTCTCAATGTGTTTGTGTTCCCAGATGTGTCTGCAACATAGACTGTAGCGGGTACAGTTTTAACCCTGTCTGTGCCTCCGATGGAAGTTCCTACAACAACCCCTGCTTTGTTCGAGAAGCCTCTTGTCTCCGGCAGGAGCAGATCGATATCAGACACCTGGGGCATTGCTCAGGTACTCCTGTTTTTAGTTCTCTCTAGAGAATTACGCCTGTCAGCGCGGAAAGGGGGGCCTCACTGTTACTTTTTCATCTTAGATGCGGGAATAGTGTGTGTGTGTGTGGGGGGGGGCGGTGCTGCAACGATGTAGAAATACCAAAAAACAATCAAGACATGTTCTTGGGTACAGGCCTTAGCAGAAATCTCAGCTTTCATTTATAGGCAGGAATGTCTCGTCTCTGTGGTTGTGAAGAGATGCCTGGAAGTGTGTTGCCTCCTGAGATGTCAGACGCCAGAGAGGGTGTTGGACAGGATCTCCATTGGTCGAAGGAGCGGGGCTTCCTTCCTCCACGGCTCCATGCCCTTCCCATGACTGGGGCCTCACAGCCCCCTGAGGTGTGGGCTGCCACTAATCAGCTCTGCAGCTTCAGCAGCCAAGTCCATGCCCCAGCCTGCCTTGCAGGGGGTGACCCTGCTTGACCTTGGGAGTCCTGGTGTGTGTGGGGGGAGGGGAGTGCGGGTGGCACTGATTCTGGGAACCCATCCTGGACTTTTGCACAGGGCCCCAGAATCACTTAACCCACCTTTGCTCAAAGCATGCAGAAGGCTTGGAATACTTACCATTTTGAGGACATGAAATGTTTGAGGATGTGCAGCACCTCAGTGGCAGAGCATGTGATTTGCATGCAGAGAAATCCCAGCACCTCCAGTTAAAAAGGACCAGGTAGTAGTGAAAGGAAACTGTGGGACAGTAGTCAGAAAGTCATGCTTTTTAGGATCCAGTCTTGTGTCTGCCACCTTAGGGACTAGAATCTTAGTTTGTATGAGAGTCCAGTGCCACCTTGAAGCCCACAAAATCTTATACCCAGAATGAAACTTTGTTGGTCTTAAAGGTGCTGCTGGACTCAGACATTGTTCTGCTGCTTCAGATGAACACAGCTGCCCACCTGAATCTTGGTTTGTGGTTATTCTATACCTAATTATAGAGCATGAAGATTCTGACCTTAGGGTCATTTCTGCATCTCTGAGAGGTGCCAGAAGAATTTAAACTCTGGGTTAATGGGGGGGCTGGCATTCTCTTCCTGGCCTCCCACCCTCAGTGCTGCGAGTGTTAGCTGGAGTGTTGCTGCCCTTGCTGATGAAATGCAGATCAGATTTTGACTTGCTGCACCTGGGGGGTGCTAAGCCATGGGTCTTTCAGCCTCCTCTCTAGCTTAGAATGCTGAACTGCATCCACAGGTGAAGGAGATGCCAGGTGGTCTCGGACAGGATCTTTTTCTTGGCCACGTGAAAGAAAGAAATATTGAGCACGTCACTGTCTTGCTGCCAATCAGCTCTTATCCCAGGAAACCGTCTGTTCTGACAAGGCAGGAACTGAACACCTGTGGTCCTTTTTAATGTTTTTCTTTACCTAGAATCCGATGACACGGGCTCATTGGGGAAGAAAGATGAAGGAATGCAGTATCGGCCAGATGTGAAAGGTACTGTCTCTCGTGTTTCCAGCAGCGGTAGAGATGCCAGAACACATAAGTCACCAATGCCGCTGGCTCCCCCCCCCCTGCAGGATGGAAGTACCAATGCAGATGTGTCTGTTGTTGCCCTTTAAATATAGAAACAGGGCTTTCCCCCTAGAAAATAAATGTCTTTTTTAAAGAAGGAGCTCTGAAATTTGATTAATTCCTCTGTTAAGCATGCTACAAGACTTCCAGTCTGCCTCCAAATGATGAAGTTTTGCTTGCACAAACCCTATTCTATGGCCACCCTTCATGGTCTGGGCTGATCTGCAGAGGATGCCATGAGACCACTTTGTATAATAGAATAATACAGTTGCGATGTCCTAGACGTGCCTTATATCAATGCTAGACACAGCCCTGTTATTAAGAAGAAGGACAGAAGCTTCCATGTTTTCTGAAGAATGACTTATTCCTGCAGACTTGATTTCCTGCGTTCCGCATTTGAGCTTCAAAGGTGCCTTTAATGCCGGCAGCAAGTAGGAGGGGGAAGCCTTCCACAGAACCATTTCCTTCTCTTGTCACTTTTGTTCTCCCTTTTATTGTTCCTTGAAGACATTTGTGCTGGGTTGTTTTTTAAAAGGAGGCTTTAAGGGTTTTCTGAAGGGTTGGGGGGGGAGGGGCATTTCTGTCAAGGCACAGAAACGGGATCACAATTCTTCTCTCATTAATTTTATCAGTGCTAACTTGATTAACACGGGGTACCACTGCCCTCCAAAGGAGTTGATCTAATTTTTTGACTACCCTGATGGTACAGAGGGCAGATAGTCGTGTGTGTGTGTGTTGTGTGTGTGTGTGTTGTGTATGCAGTGCAGCAGACCTGCAAAGTGGGAACAGCAATTCAGACATCAGGGGCTTGTAATGGTATTGGCCGGTTCAGTTGGTGCGATCCAGTAAGGAGCCCCGGCTGGCACCAGCTGAATCTCCGGCTCCCTCCTTTCTGACGCGGGGCTGCTGAGCTCCCTTCCCAGCTCCCTGCCTGCCTTCCCAGAGAGAGTCCCAGAGAGGAGGAGGAGGAGGAGGAGGAGGTTGGCCGCTTGCACTGCAATGCGCCCGCTTGCTCCAGGCAGCACCGCTGAGGCACAAGCTGAAGCCGTGCCCACAAGACGTATAAGTTCAGGGACGCCACATTCGTGAACTGTGGAAAGGCGGGCCACATTCAGATTGATTTTATTTCTAAATTGATTGACCACGACTCCTGGACCGTGCTGGCTCATGGCTCATGGCGGCTTACAAAGAACCCAATAAAAACAGTCTCTTCCCTCCCAACTCACCAGCACCACTCCCAGGGCGGGAGGCACCCCCTACTGAACATCCCTGTCAGCGACCGCCCAGTCTCGCACCTTGCATTTCTGGGTACAGCAGTTGAGACGGCCACCGTGGACAAGCTCCTAGGATTCTTGGAGGGGAGACAGTGCTAGAAGCTTGCAGGCTGAGGTGGGGCTGGAGTGGGGTGAAGGACTGCAATCTGCATGTTCAGATAGTCAGGTGGATAGGGAACTGGTTAGAGAACCGCACTCAAAGAGTTGTTGTCAATGGTGTTTCATCAGACTGGAGAGAGGTGAGTAGCGGGGTACCTCAGGGCTCGGTGCTCGGCCCGGTACTTTTTAACATATTTATTAATGATCTAGATGAGGGGGTGGAGGGACTAGTTGAGCAGTGGAATAGGCTGCCTGAGGAGGTGGTGAGCTCCCCCTCACTGGCCGTCTTCAAGCAGTCTTTCTCCCTTTCCCCATAGCAGACTCCCCATGTGGGAGGTGGGGCTGAGAGAGTGCTAGCTCATGGTTTGGTGTGGGTTTAGTGCCCCACTTTGAAGCTGGCACCCCAAAGAGGTGGTCTCTCTGAGCACAGCAGTCTTGACCTGAGTCAGGTAGAAGCACACCTGGGAAATGTGGAATTCCAGAACATGAACCTACACCGATTCACAACCTAACTTCCTCTCTGCAATGTTTTCTTGACCTGAAATAGGTCAGGGGGTGCTAGGGGGCTGCAGGGGCATTGCACACTTTTGAGGCCCCACTTCCAGACTTCAAGGAATAGGTTCAGACCGGGGACAGCCAACCTCCTGGTGGGGCCTGGAGATCCCCTGGAATCGCTGCTCATCTCCAGACTATAACGATCAGCTCCCCAGGCAGAAAGGGCTGCACTGGAGGGTAGACAGGGTTGTTGTGGAGAAGAAACATTTAAGGCCTCCCAAGTAGGTGGCTGTGGAGTTAAACACTTGAGGTCTACTTCACAGGTTTGTTTGCTGATGAAACAGGAGGCAAACGAACCCTTGCAGCGGTTTCATTTGCACAACAACCGTGTACAGTAGGCCTCATGTTACACCTCCACAGCAACCTTGCGCAGTAGGCCTCAAATGTTCAGAGAGTTGCGGGGAAGAGACACTCATGCCTGGCTCCATCTTCCCTCCAGCAGCGAGGCCAGCCACAACACTATTTTGAGTGAGGAGGGGCTTGTTGGTGGCCTCCCAGTGAGCCAGCGGTTAGGCAGGAGGGAAAAGCTTCCCCCACTCCAAAGGAAAGCCCTCCCATGCCCTCCGTCTCCCCTTTGATCTCTCTGAAGGAAATGCCTCCCTCCCCTCAGCCAGGTGCTCTCAGAGGCTCCTTCACAGCAGGCCTGAAGGGAGGGGGGTTAGCTGCCACCCCCCCCCCCCCCCCGGTTACTGGCTCTGATGAACTGAAAGAACTGTGAGGTGAACAAACTGTGAGGAGACAGTCAGGGGCAGGACACATATGCTGATTGGAGGCCGCTGGGCAGACAGCCAATCAGGCTGGAGGAGGATACAGCCAGGAGCCATACAGGGGACCTGATAGGCCAGTAAATGGCGAGGCCCAATTCCACCTACGACCCCTTGCCACCATTATTATAATGCTAAAGTTTACAGATGATTCTAGATCTTCAAATCTTTGAGCAATTGATTTAAATATATATTTTTCCTTTTGAGTGATAAACATATGCATTTTTCCTTTTTCCTTTGCTTTTCTCCCAAGATGCAAGTGATCAAAGAGAAGACATCTATATTGGAAACCACATTCCCTGTTCCGAAAGCTTCAATGGCTATTGCATTCATGGGAAATGCGAATTCATTTACTCTACGCAGAAAGCTTCCTGCCGGTAAGTTGGTGAACACAAAAGAATCATCCGGGAAGCGTTTAACCTTCTCCTGCATCAGTTGTCTTGGTTGCCGTTTCACGGTTGGTAAAATGTCGAAAAGACCCCTTTGTCTAGGAATCCTCGTTCTTCTCTTCCAGGTGTGAATCTGGATACACAGGGCAACATTGCGAAAAGACGGACTTCAGCATACTTTACGTTGTCCCCAGTCGGCAGAAGCTCACTCACGTCCTCATTGCAGCAATAATCGGAGCCGTCCAGATTGCCATTATTGTCGCCATCGTCATGTGCATCACTCGGTAGGTTGCTGGGAAGGCCCCGCAGAGGATGCCTTGGCCTTTGTCTGCACCCTCGGCCCCTCCGGGCACCTGGCCCCTCCACGCTCAGGTTCCTGCAGGTTCCCCTGTAGGCTTCAGGGCACAGTTACAGGATTTAGAGCCCTGGAATGTTTGTTTAGAAGCCTCAGCATTAGGAATAGGGTTGTGTCCAAAGCAGCCAGTGCCACGGCGCCGGCTGCTTGAGGATCAAATGGCCGTGAAGCGGACAACCCTAATTAGAAACGAGTGAATCCATAAGGCTAGCCTACCAGAATGGCCCACAGTGTAAACTGCGAGACAGAAAGTCTGTAGCTTTAGATGGCACGTTGACCATGGACTCAACAGGTGGGCCTAAGGAGAGCAACATGCACCTCTTCTTGTGACTGTAACTCAAGCAAAGGGTTAAAAAGAGGGACTGTAGATTCCTAGAGAGCTGTTGGTGAGGTCCTGACATTACAGGCATCATGCCAGGTGAGGGCCTGAGAGGAGAAGGACGTAGGTGGGCTCGTGGAGTCCATGATCCAGGTGATAGCTGAACTGCAGACATACTTTCTCACCCTGTTGATCAATCTTACTGAATTGTTACAGAGATGAGGTAGGTGATGCCTGCAAAGTGCCCTCGAGATCTGTCCATGCCTGCAACGTCTGACTCTCAAGGCTGATACTTAAGCAATGCAGTTTTGTTGAGGGTGCAAGAAAGGGGTCCCCATCCCCAATGCGTAAGCAAGTGTTGGCCATGGGTGTTGCCAGTGGTGGAGCTCCAGTGATTCATATCCTGCCCTTTCTTTTCCATGTTGGTCAGAAAGCCTCCTTCCTGACTAGGCCAATTCGCATTGGAGAAAGTGCTAGTCATCAGTCCTTCCTCTGTCTCTGGAGCTCAGGGGAAAAGGCGCTTGGGTTGCCTGCTCCTGGCACCTCTCCAGAGATGGAAGTGGAACCAGCCCCTGGGGGAAGTGGAAGGGGCCCCTGGGGGAAAAACACAGGGATTTCTTTTGCTGTTTCCTTCACCCTTTTGGCAAACAGAGAGGGCGGGATCTCACCAGTCCTTCACAGGACACGTTTCATGTATTTATTAACGTTTTTGAAGTCTGCCTGTGTGGTTGACTAGGAGGCCCCTGGGAGTTGGAGCCGTCTGAGCCCTGCATTTTTCTAGCCCTGCATTCTAGCCCTGCATTCTCTCTGCCTCGTGGCCCCAATGGGGCTTTATGGTCCAGGTTGTGTGGCCCTTCCAGGCCCAGGCCGCCCCCCACAAGACTAATTGCTGCTGGGGAAATGCAGAGCTTTGTACCCTGAGGCACCATCCCTTGAGGATCAGGGCCAAGTTCCTGACTGATTGTGCCGTTTGAAGCTGCATACCAGGCACTTCCTGGTCTGACCCTTTCCCCCGATCCAGAGGACCTCTGTCCTCGAGAGGCTGCGTCCCCTGTGACTGTGCTGGGACCAGTCTGCTTTAGCCTCCAGGCATCCAGCCAAGGAATCAGGTGGCAGTGGGGGGGGGAGGGGGGTTGTCAGGCTGACCGTCCATTAGGAGGTAGAGCTGGGGGTCATCAGAGTACTGGGGACAGCTCAACCCATCACTTTGGACCAGCAGGGCGAGAGGGCGCATGAAGATGTTAAATAAAGTTGAGGAGAGAATTGCTCCCTGTGGAACTCCGCCTTTGAGTTCACAGTGGTGCGATTGGTCCTCCCCAATTGTCACTCTCTCTTTGCCCCTGGAGAAAGGAGGTCAACCCGGGATCCCGCATCGATGAGGCCAGCAAGGCACAGTCTCCAGGCTGTGAAAGGCTCTCAGCGCCATAGCCAGCAATGGGAATCGAACCGGGGAATGGGCCAGCCAGTGGGCCAGCCAGTGTCGTGGTTTCAAAATGTCCAGCATGTGTTCCCATCAGCTGACCCCGGGCAATAGCTGAGCTGCTTCTGGTAGACCACCTGCCGTTTGGGAGCTGTCCTCTGCTCAGGTGCAGAGGCTAGCTCTCCTGGAACAAGGCCAGAGGGTAGAGGAATGGGAGGCAACAGTCTGAGGGCCAAACCAGCTGCTCAATAGCAGGAGGATAAAACCCTTTTGTTCTTCTTGGTTCTTCGTTCTCCTGCCCCCAGTGAAGCTGCCAGCCAGCCAGGAACCTTTTATTGGCATAAAGCCTGCTGGCCATGGAGGCAGCCCTACTGAGTTGCTCTGCAGGGGAGTAGAGGCAGGCCTTGGGCTTCAGAGGCACAGAGAGCCAGGGGCAGCCTCTTTCGCACACTGACTCAGAGCTGAGCTGAGTGAAACATTTGATATCATTGATTCCAAAGGAAGCACATGCAGGGCTGCAGCCTCAGTTTGCCAGGACTTGGCTGCTGGCTGCCGACAGTTGAGGTTCTCCCCTCCTCTGGGTCAGGCACAGCATGCCAGCTAAAGGGGGGGGGGATACCTGGCTAAGCGAGCAAGCTGCTAACCCTAGTGGAAATGGGTGGGTGGCTCTGCGGGGAAGACACTGAAGGTCTGGCCCTCCCAGTTGCCCGGCTAACCTGATCTCCTCAGAAGCTGTAAGCTCAGCAGGCTCAGCTCTGGGTTGTATTTGGATGGGAGAACCCAGGACGGCCCGGATAGCCATGCAGAGGCAGGCCAGGGAAACCACCACCGAACGTCTTTGGCCGGCTGCACTTTGCCGGCCTTTCTCACCGCCCCTCCGGCAGGGAGTCTCTGGGGAGTGGCGGGACCAGAAAAAGGCCTGCCCAAGGGCTGTCAGCCATTGGGAGTGGCTCAGTACACCATGGCTGGGGCAGCTGCATGGGCTAATGGGTGGCCATCGTTGTGAGGCTTTGACTTTTTCTAGCCCATAATTTTGTGCCCGGCCGGTGTGAAAGAGACCTGAGCCAGCTGGGCCAAGAGTGGCGGTCTAAAAGCTTAATAATAGCTTTCCTCCTGCCCCAGCACGGCACGGGGCTATATTTCTTTATTTGTGCATGTGATGTGTTGAGCCACTTCTGATTTCTGACAGCCTGAGGTCTTGCTCAGGTCTTCCTTTCTTGGGTCAGTTCTTCTTGTGTCGGGTTTTCCCTTTTCAGGACTACCTTCAACTTTTCCTAGCAGGATTGTTTTTTCCTGTCTTCTTGTGATGCTTTCGTTGTTTTAGCCTCCAGAACCCATTTCTGTATGCCTGTGTTTAAGGATTTAAACCCGCACCCGCGTAACGCCTCTCACCTCTTGTGCCTCTTGTGGCGCAGAGTGGTAAGGCAGCAGACATGCAGTCTGAAAGCTCTGTCCATGAGGCTGGGAGTTCGATCCCAGCAGCCGGCTCAAGGCTGACTCAGCCTTCCATCCTTCCGCGGTCGGTAAAATGAGTACCCAGCTTGCTGCTGGGGGGTAAACGGTAATGACTGGGGAAGGCACTGGCAAACCACCCCGTATTGAGTCTGCCATGAAAACGCTGGAGGGCGTCACTCCAAGGGCCAGACATGACCCGGTGCTTGCACAGGGGATACCTTTACCTTTACCTTTAACGCCTTTCACCAGTATGAGGCGGCTTCCTCTTCCATGGGAGGAAGGGCAACTTAAGCTGGCTAGATCCACCTCAGACGTGCTGGCCCAGCTCCTTCCCCTGCCACGAAACAGGGAGGCTGGGGCGGGAGGGGAGCGGGGAAGAGGGGGGCTTAAGCTGGGAGAGAGTGGGGGGCAGGGCAGGCTTCAGTGTGGGGCTCCGAGCCCTGCGCTGAAGCCGGGAGACAGTGGGGGGGCAGCCCCCACCCACCCACTGCCTGCTAGCACTCGCTGTATTTTTTATGCAGCGGGCTTAATTTCTAGTAAACCATATAAGTGGTCAGACAGCATAAACCATCCCTCTTCATCCCTGCGACCATGGAGGTACCACTGAAATAGTTTCCAGGCTTTGGGGTACCAGAAAGTGATGCCAGCTGGCCATGCCCCCCTGCCACACCCCCCAGAAGTGACATCACCCAGACCTCCCCACTTCCACAGCGACATCAGAGGAAGAATTGAATTCTTAGCTGTGGGGCAGGACTAGCATCTGGTGCAGCAAAGTAACACACAATAAAATTCAATTAGCAGCTTTAAAAATTGCAGACTCCCTCCACTCGAGAGCCTGTGAATGAAAGGAAAAGCAGCACATTGGTCCAGATCACACCTCCTCAAACCAGGGCCTCAAACTCCACCCTGCCAGCTTCCTTCTCCCTGTCTTTCTCCCCTACTGCCCTCTTGCTCTTTCTTTTCCTTGTGGCACTCCAGAATTTGCTATGACAAATCTGCTATGCCTTGTCCTCCACAAGAGCCAGAAACTGCCATCCAGCTGTCGTTCATGATCCTTGGTTTGGAGCACAGGACTTCACCAGCAGCTGTGGGCTTCTTGGAGGCATTTTCAGCCCCTCCCCCGCTCCAGGGAGCGCTCTGGTTTGCCAGCAAGGGAAGAGAGGAGGAGAAGCAAATCAGTGGGACAGGCTTCCTCGGCAGGTGGTGGGTTCTCCATCTTCGGAAATGTTTAAGCAGAGGCTGGAGAGCCTTCTGGCAGAGAGGCTGATTCTGTGGAGGCTCAAGGGGGTGGCAGGTGACAGTGGAGGAGAGAGTGTCCTGCCTAGTGCAGGGGGTTGGACTAGATGACTCAGGAGGTCCCTTCCAACTCTATGATTTTTGATACCCAGTAAGAAGCTCTACAGGCAGTGGGAACTGAAACGAGAAGCTGCAAGGAGACCTTTGTTGCTGGGAGGAAGCATGCCTCATGGCAGCCGCAAGTAGTGCGACGCTCGGGTAGGCCACCCACCCCATCCCCCTTAGAAAAGGACTCACCCCTCGACTCCAGCTCCAGCTCCAGCTCCAGCCCCCCCCCACCCCAACCAAAAAAGGGACAACTGAGAGGAGTGGAGCCTCGATGGCAAAGGTCTGAATTGCTGGGGCCCCTCCCTTTGCCAGCATCTCCAGGCCCCTCCCGGGCCACTTTGGGAAGGGGTGAGTTGCCCTGCCTGCCCAAAGAAGGGGAGATATTCTAAAACAGTGGTCCCCAACCTTTTTTCGGCTGGGGACCGGCTGGGGACCGGCTGCGCGGCATGGCCCTGATTCCCTTCCCCCCCCCCTCCCGCAGTAAGAAGCTTCCCGGGCCGCAAGCTTGCGGCCTGCAAAGTTTTTTACTGCGGGGGGGCAGGGAGAGGGAACCGCGGCCGCGGCCTGCAGGTTGGGGACCACTGTTCTAAAAGACTAGCTGGAAGTAGCAAAAGGGGGGGGGGGCTCTTCACAGCAGCCATTTTGAAACCCTTCATGCTACAGTACCATGGTACTATGATGCCCCAGTCAAAAAAGTCAGTGTGTCAATACAATTGGTTTTGTGCCGTTTTGTGACCTTTAATAAAGTGTACCTCTTATTTGGGCCTCTTGTGGCGCAGAGTGGTAAGGCAGCAGAAATGCAGTCTGAAGCTCTGCCCATGAGGCTGGGAGTTCGATCCCAGCAGCCGGCTCAAGGTTGACTCAGCCTTCCATCCTTCCGAGGTCAGTAAAATGTGTACCCAGCTTGCTGGGGGGTAAACGGTAATGACTGGGGAAGGCACTGGCAAACCTTGAAAAGTCTGCCATGAAAACACTGGAGGGCGTCACCCCAAGGGTCAGACATGGGATCCCTTTACCTCTTATTTTCTGGTTTTCCTCTTTCTTTTTTGTGCAAAGAGAACAGTCGCTTAAGAAATCTCCCTCTCTTTTTGTTCCCAACAACAGGAAATGCCCCAAAAACAACAGAGGACGGCGACAGAAGCAAAATTTAGGCCACTTCGCTTCAGACACGTCATCTAGAATGGTGTAGCATAATTTTTATACCCACATTGACCATGTGATGTAAATTTTTATTATCTTTTTTTAAAAATGGAAATATTTATTTCAGAGGCCTTATTTTTGGACTTTTTTGTGTGTGGCTCTCCTTTTGTTTTATTCTGACAGCAGCTGAAGCTGTGGACAGCTTGAGTGATTTCTCATTTCACAATTTGGATAATACGGACGTTTGTTTTTCTGATCCTTGTATCACATGGTTCCAACAGACTCATGGTTTACTCATGGAATGTCACGGTTTTTGGATAGCAGAGACATTTCATCCGTGGTTGTGGGAGGGTCAGTCACGTTTCCTAGACAACTGGCCCCTGCCAGAGGGGTAAAGATGTTTACAGCCGACTTTTCTTACAAGGAACTAGAAGACACTGTGTTTAAATACCATAGTTATTTAAATGTTTTTGGAAGTTAGTAAATGATTTTTTTAGATGATGCCAATTGCATGAATTGTGAAGGTGTGTCCTTGTGTGTGGTTGTAACCTATTTATAACACCTACGGACTGGGTCAGAGAACCATTGTCCTCATAAATATTTGACACTTTATTTTTAAATTGTAAAAAAATGGATAATAATGTACATTTCACAATTGGAAAAATTGCCCCGTAAAGTAGAGGCCATTTATGCTACGGAAACAGGTCTTGGTTAGACTTGCGTGTTGTTTTTAAAAAGCGTTCTCGTGAACGGTCGGCCTCCCGTGGGCCGGGCTCCACCCTGCACCGTCCTCGTTTCAACGGCCTTCGTACTTCCTACAGTTTTCTAAAGAGGTACCTGTTTTCACATCAGCAAATATAAATTGTATATTCTTTGTGATTAAAATGCAAAACAAAAAACAAAAGAAGGAATAATGATTAAATGGCATAAAGGTTCGTGCTCTTGTCTAGACTATTTTCAAGAGCTAAAATTGCGTCTTTTCCAGATGCAAGTCTTCTAGTTGTGGGGATTAGAGAAGTAGGACGTGAGTTGTTGTTTGGATGATCCAGAGCTACAATGTCAGTAGGGTGTCTGTTCCAGCCATTCGGCCCGTAGTTTTAGGCATTCCAATTCTGCATGTAGGTTTGAATCATTTGTTCAATAAAAAAGCTTTCAGAATTTGAACTGGGAAGGCATGTCAATGCCGTGTTTTCCAATGGTATCTCATCTGTTCCAAGTGTGTTTGTTCATTCCTGGAAGGCTTGAAGGGAAGGGGCAGAATTATTATTCCGTTTGTTATTTTTCAGATAGCCAGAAAAAGTCTCTTGGAAAGCACTGAACTCTACCCAAGTTGCTGCTCAAGAAAAGGGCTTAATTAAATCAGAAAAGCAACAGTGGGTCTTCACAGTGCCAGTTCCCTGCATTTGTTAGTAGGTTGCGTAGCTATTCTGGGATTAGCTCGAGTGAACTAACTGGTACAGAAGCACTATTGGTGGGCCACGTGTTCCTTTCCCGGCATGGCTTCCTATTTTAGAGGCTTCATATTGCAGAAAGTGCTTGAACAATCAACACGTAGGTATTCTGTGGTTATAAATGTCTGTCAAGTCATTTGGGTGGAGTTTCAGAGCCTGCTTCTGAACATTCCCCTCGAGCCAGCTGCCGGGCAACTTCTCGTCGTGGTGCCAGAATCCCCCAGCTGGGGCTCGAACGGCTGCCGTGCGGAGGGCTTGTG
Organism: Paroedura picta; assembly: GCF_049243985.1. Taxonomy (NCBI): domain Eukaryota; kingdom Metazoa; phylum Chordata; class Lepidosauria; order Squamata; family Gekkonidae; genus Paroedura; species Paroedura picta. The sequence continues at coordinate 1,475,887 of NC_135382.1, forward strand.
TTTCAGTGCCTGTGAACCAGTCGAAGGTGGCAGCATGGATCACCACGGAACCACCGTGGAGGCAGACAAAACTCGCCAGAATCGCCTGTCCAGCATCACGGATGATGATGAGGAGCCGGATGCGGCATTTGCCATCGTCCGGGTCCTGGACAAGGTGGCCACCATTGTCGACAGTGTGCAGGCCAGCCAAAAGCGCATCGAAGAGAGACACCGAGAAATGGAGGAGGCCGTCAGGACCATCCAGATCGACCTGCTGAAGCTGGCTCAGGCTCACGGCAGCACCGAGTACACCATCAATAAGCTGCTGCAGAAGACCCGCAAAGTGAGCGCTCGCGTCAAAGAAGTCCGGCAGCGGGTGGAAAAGCAGGGCTCCAACGTGCGGAAAGTGGAAGCCAAGCAAGAGGAGATGCTGCGGAAAAACAAGTTTCGGGTCGTCATTTACCAGGTAAACGGACTTTGTTGATAACCGCTGTCCCTTTTGCTGCACCTGGCACAGTTATCCCATCCCTGGGAGAGGGAGAGGCTGTGTCCATCTCAGAGTGTTGCTTTTTCTTTTAAAAAATCCATCTCTGCCTGTGCAGGAATCCCCTGGTGGCGAGTCACTTGGTCTATTCTTAGTGTCCGGGGGCTTCTAAGGCAGCCAACAAGCTCAGCCACAGAGCAGCCAGGCCTATCGGTGGCCTGCCTGAAAGGCAATCTGAGGGCGTCATGACAGCCTGTCCCATGCTGGGCTGTCATCCTGGTTATTTTTTGACCAGCTTAACGAGAGATTGAATTCTCAGTGTTCCTTTGCACAAAGTGGTGCTTTGCTGGACTGCATTTCTTTCTTTTCCTTTCTAAAAAAGCTTGTTTGCGTGTTGTTTCCTAAACCCGGGCTGCATCGTAAGTCTCCCCTCCCCTCCCCTCCCCTCCCCTCCCCTCCCCTCCCCTCCCCTCCCCTCCCCTCCCCGCTGTGCTGGCTGGCAGGCAGGCTTCCTTCCCCTTGAGCTAATGATGCACATCGTGTTCAGGATCCGTTGGGAACAGCCCGCCCTGCCATGGATCATCCAATCAGGGTTTTGCAAGATGGATTACCTGCAGTGGAAAGAAATCAGACATTCTTGAGCTAAAGATTTTTATATTCTTAGGAGTGTGAGTGAGAGAGGCCTTAGAAAATGCACATACTTCTCCTTTCTTATTGTGAAAAATGCTGTGAGGGGTTTCTTTTTCAGGCATTTCAAGGATTTTTGTGTGACCAAAGATGCTTGGAGAGGAATGGGAAGGCGACCATAAGCCGCTTTGAGCCTCCTTCGGGTAGGGAAAAGCGGCATCTAAGAACCAACTCTTCTTCTTCTTCTTCTTCTTCTTCTTCTTCTTCTTCTTCTTCTTCTTCTTCTTCTTCTTCTTCTTCTTCTTCTTCTTCTTCTTCTTCTTCTTCTTGACTGTGATGTTAAACTGTGGTTTACTTTGCTTTATGTTTAGCTTAGGAGCAGATCCCAGATGAGAACTGCAAAGCTTTGGACATTTGTTGAAAAAGCTCTGTAAAATTTGTGAATAGCAGTCGGCTCGATCCAGGCAAAGTTCAACTCTTTGAAATTCTTCTTTTTCAGTCCGAGAGGGAAGCATACATTTCACGCTCCTCCACGGAAACCTGTGCTTACCTTTGTCTGGGGAGAAGTTGGGTTGTGCCACCAAAAATTTCTTTATAGCGATATGTAGGTTAAAATGGGCCACGTTGGGGTGGGAGGGAGGAGAGTACCACTGTAAGATGCTTGAGGAGTATTCCACACTTACAGCAATGACACGTTCTAAAAGGGTACGTTTTACTATATGCTGTTTCAGTGCAATTAAATGTGCCCTTTAGTTCACCTGAAGACCATAACTGGTGGGTCCGTGTTAGTGCCCACTGAAGTACGGAGGACGCTGCTTGGCACAGCCCTGTCGGAAGGCTTAAGTGTGGCGTGTCCTATCAATGGGTCCCTTGAAATCAAATATATTCAAAGCCAGGTTGCCAAATAATCACACCTTGCATTTGGATATGAAGTGGCTGAAAGGGCTGCTGCGGGCCAAATATCAGCATTCCTGGAGGAAACTTCAGCCCTTGACCCATTTCAGTCGGGCTTCCGGCCTGGCCATGGGGCGGAGACAGCGCCAGTTGCCCTGACGGATGACCTCCGCCGCCAACTGGACCGAGGTGGATCAGCGCTGCTGCTACTATTAGACCTGTCGGCAGCGTTTGACACAGTCGATCATGAGCTCCTAGCTCACCGCCTTGCCGACGCTGGGATACGGGGGACAGCCCTCAAATGGCTGATCTCCTTCCTCCGGGGTCATGGACAGAGGGTAGCAATAGGAGAGAGAGTATCTGGCCATCATCAGCTCACATGTGGAGTCCGACAAGGAGCAGTGCTCTCTCCTATCCTATTTAATATCTTCATGCGCCCTCTTGCTCAGCTGGTGCGGAGGTTTGGGCTGGGCTGTCACCAATACGCAGATGACACCCAGCTCTTCCTCCTGACTCCCCCCCAGAATCTTTAGCCAGGTGCCTGGAAGCAGTGACAAAATGGATCAAGCAGAGTCACCTGAAGCTCAACCCTACAAAGACGGAAGTCCTGTGGTTGGGTAGGAAGGGACCATGGGAGGAAGCGCGCCTGCCCACCCTGGACGGTGTGCAGCTCCTAGCGACTCACTCTGCCTGTGGCTCCAGCCTCACGGTGCCCCCAAATAAATAAATAAATAAATAAATAAATATATATATATATATATATATATATATATATATGAAGGCAGAAGAAGCTTAATTTGCCTCTAGCCCTAATGCATGGGGCTGCCGTTTCCTGCAGATTACAGACTCATAACAACCGGAAGTCACTGGAAGTCTATTTATGGGGCATTCAGCAAAATGTACCCTGCTGTTTGCTACCTGAAGGAGTCTCAAAGTAGCTTACAGGCACCTTCCCTTTCCTCTCCCCACAACAGACACCCTGTGAGGGTGGTGAGGCTGAGAGAGCCCTGATATTACTGAACAAGAAGAAGAAGAGTTGGTTCTTATATGATTTCTCTACCCAAAGGAGTCTCAAAGGGGCTTAAAAGCACCTTCCCTTTCCTCTCCCCACAACAGACACCCTGTGAGGGAGGGGAGGCTGAAAGGTGACCAGCCCAAGGTCACCTAGCTGGCTCCAAGTGGGAGGGGTGGGGAACTGAACCCAGTTCTCCAGCATAGAATCCACTCCTCTCAACCGCGACACCACCCTGCCTGTCCGGATGCAGGATTGTGGTCTGCGGCCCCAGTTGGCCATGGTAATTTCGGCAGAAGCTTGCTTTTGAGGGTGGTAGGAAAGGGAGACAGACCCTGAAGTGCCCGGCCCCACTTGCATCAGCCAGTGTGGAGATCCTGATGCAGTCCCCATGCCTCAGGGGTTTGGGCCTGCTAGCCCAGCCGAGGGGTTTCCTTCCAGCAGGAAGAGCTTTCCTCAGATGTCAGGCAAACACTTCCACAGGCATGAGCCCACAGTTCGCTGCTGCGTCCCACTGGATCGGGACCTGTATTTGTCAAATGGGCACCTGGGGTCTGGCCTTGGTGTGACGCTAAACGTTGGACCGGACACACCACCGGCCTGATGCAAAATACCTTATTTTCATTAGGACATTTATCTCATGAGGCTCATGTTTTTGTGTTCTACGGCTGGTGCCTCATATAACCAAAAGGAGCAGAAAGCAGGACAGGAATTGGGGGCTGGAGGAGCTGAACCTTCAAGGAATAAATGAGGTGGGTGGCAGGGGGACTCAACCTGCCCCTGGGGTCCATGGGCTGGGCGAAGATCAGCAGGCGGTTCTACTGCCACATCGGGTTAGGATTTCAGCATATCGTCACTAGAATTATTTATTTATCGATTTATTTAGATTTTTATACCGCCCTTCCCTACAGCCAGACCCCAGGTGCCCATTGTAATTAAAATTGGAGCCCCTTGTAGCCGATACAAGGGGCGCTAGAATGGGGGGAGGGGAAAATAGCAAAGAGAGAGATGGAGGTAGAAAGGAAGAGAGTGAGGAAAATAGAGAGACACGAAGAGAGAGAAAGAGGATAGGGAAAAAGGAAGAGAAAGGAAAGGAAAGGAAAGAGGGAAAAGAGGTAGCCAGAAATATTGGCGGAAGGGAAGAAACTAAGGAAGAGAGAAAGGACAGAGGAATATAGAGAGTTAGAGAGCGAGGAGAGGAGAGGACAGAGAGAGAATTATAGAGAAAGAGGGAGAATGTAAGAGATAGAGATTAAACGAGGGAGAGAAATAGAGGGAGAGAAGGGAAGAAAGGGAGAAGAATACAGAGAGAGATTGAGTAAGGAAAAGTAGGAGAGAGACAGTAAGGGTGAGAGGGCTAGAAAGGAAAAAGGGAGAGACAGGAAGACAGAGATGTAGGAAGGGGTAGAAAGGAAAGCGAGAGAAGCCACCCGCTCCCCCCTCGCGCCTCTCATTGGGCCGAAGTCCAGACAGTCCCCTGCCCACTCCCCACCCACCTACCCCTTGCTCTTCTATTTAACAGCGCAAGCTGTTACAGATAATCTTGACAAAATCAAGCCTTTGGTTTTCTCCCTCCCTCCCTCCCATCTTTCACATTCCAAATCACAGATTGCTCTGTCTTTTTTTCTGTTTGGGGAGTGTGTGCCTTATAAAAAAATTAAGTGTACACCTACAGAAATGTAAAGTGGCAAAAAGGTGCTTTGTCATGCAGATGCTCTGGACTTGGCCTTGTGTCTCAGCTGAGATGGGCACACACGCAGACAGGTTGGTGCCTGAGCAGTACCTGAACTAGCTGCTCTTTGTATTTTTGACAAAACCTTTGCTTGAGCATTGGAGGAAATCAAACTATGCTCAGAGTTGCTAAATCAAAAGCAACAGACTGTGCCTGGGCAGTTCTAACCTCATAGAGAGTCGCACAGGGAACGCTGTGGCTGAAACCCCCTCGTCCTCCTCACGGGCCATTCAGGCGGGTCTGCTCCCCTCTCAGCTGAGAGGGCAGCTCCACTTAACCTTCTCGGTGGCTCTTGGGCCAGCTGCAGGACTCAAGGCCACAAAACTGCCCCACATCCTGCTTTGAAGGCCCACTTTGCCTGCAGCAGCAGCAGCAGCAGCAGCCACCAACAGGCACGGGGCTGAACGTGGGCTCCACACCCCCCCTCGCCCCGTTCATCATCCTCTGCCGCTGATGCCACTGGGGACCGATTCCCTTGGAACAACAGAGCAGTAGAGCAAAGCCCGGGTTCAGGCTGCCTTCCCTTCATTCCCTTAGAGGCTCACGGATTAACAAATCTTCTTGAGCAGGAAAAGATTCTCATTCCTCATTTTTTGGGCACGAGGGCCAGGAGGTCTGGAGGGTTATTGCGGCAGCCAGAGCGTTCTTAGGCGCCTTGTGGCTCAGCTCTTTGATCAAAGCTCTCTGAGGCTGATCAATCTCCGGCCCAGTTTTTAAGGAAAACCCTGAGCATCCCCAGCTGTGCATCAAATGTTGTGTTGTGGGCAGAATTTGGGCCGATATCCCCGGAAGCAAGAGCACGGCTGCGTGCCTTTAACCGAGACTACAGTCGCTCTGCACTTGCTGGCCACTCTGAAACGGGATACCCTCTCTGGATGGAAGCTCTGGGCAAGAAACTGATAGTAGCTGGAATGTCAGCTAATCCTATTTCTGATTTGGGCAAAATCCAAAGCATTTTCTGTAATCAAAAAGCATGACCTAGATATTAATTACAATGGTACCTTTAAGACCAAGAAAATGTAATTCTGGGTATAAACTTATATGCAGTATTAGACTTTGTTGCTCTTAAAGGGTTCAAACCTGGATTATATATTTAGGGCCATTCTGCTTTAAAAAAGTGAAATCCTTACCGTTTGTAAACACCATTTTTTTGGCATTTTGCACAATGTCATGAACATCCAGCATAACATCTGCAAAACGGCTGCTGCATCCTCCATTTTAAAGCGCTTGTAGGGAAATCCACAAAACTGGATTACGCCTTCGAAGTAGCGCGAGCAGGATGAGAGCAGCCAGCAAGACACGCCCACAAAGGCCTGTGCGTTGCCCAAGTGGCCGCGGTAGCGAGATTTCCTGCTCCAACGCCTGCCCTCGAGCCCGCCTCCCTTTCTCTTCACCTGGAATGGGGCTTTCTTCTTCTTTTTTTTGAAAAATTGCCTGGACCAACGATGGGCACACAATTGCCCAGGCAGAGCAAATCAATCAATCAATCAATCAATCAATCTTTATTTACAGTTGTTTAGACCAACATTTCAGATGCACTAATAAACAAATTCAGTAAAAAAGGAAGGTAATACATAAGAAAGAGGTTAGAAATGCTTCAGCAGTAAAACTTTAGAACTTTTAAAACCATAAAAGTCAATATTTAAGAGAAGTATTAAATACCATTGACTATTTTACAAAAGCAAAATGTGACATAATAGCAATAAAACTATTAAAACTATTAAAATATAAAACTAAACCAAGATTAAGGGACGTACCATAAAAGCTACTAACAAAAAACTTAAGTAATTCTATGTACCAATCGGCTAAGTTATAATGACCCAGTCTTTCCTAATTCTTGAAGCTACCCAAGCAAATTTTGCTGCTTTGCTAGTTAAAAAAAACTATTTAAGTCTGATAGCAATAGTTGCAGGCGATGTTTTCTGCAAGAGCATTCCGTAAGCATTGGTACTAATGCACCTGTGTGAATATGATTATACAGCTTGCACTCAAATAAGACATGTTCTGTGGTCTCCACTTGACCCTCATTGCAAACGCAGAGCCGATCCTCGCGAGGGAGTCCATCAAATTTCCCACTCAGGTGAGCAGAGGGCAGGGCGTTGTGACGATGGAGGGTTAAGGATCTCCTGTGCTCAGGATTTACCAGTTTACTTAATGCATCAGATAGTGCAGAGCAAAAAAAAAACTGTTCCCCACCAGTTTGCCCAGTAAGTATGCCTGTTCCTCAGCCCCCCCAAAAAACAAATCACCTCTTCCCCAATTTTTTAAAAAGCTTCAAGGCTCCAGATTTCAAGAGGGATTCTAGTGAAAGGAGCCCAGTGCCTCCATGAATTAACACATATGCATTTAAATGCCCCCCGCAGGGCTCGGTGCTCTGCGAGTGAGAATCTGCTGGTCGTTCCCGGCCCCAGAGAAGCACGCCTGGCCTCGACCAGGGCCAGGGCCTTTTCGGTCCTGGCCCCCACCTGGTGGAATGAGCTCCCGGGAGAGCTGCGGGCCTTTCAACGTTCCGCAGGGCCTGCAAGACGGAGCTCTTCCGCCAGGTCTATGGTTGAGCCTGGGGCTGCTGGGGTACATCGATTGCTCTCCCCCGGGCTTCTTCTTGAACATCGTTGACCTCCTTCTCCTCCACCCCCCCCCCTTTTTTAGGAAGGGGGTAGGAAGGGGATCTTATTATTGTGCTGCCATTTTAAAGTTTTAAGACATTTTAAAGTCTTTTAATGGGAGTTTTAATGGGGTTTTAAGACACTGTAACCCGCCATGAGCCATTTGGGAGTGGCGGGAAATAAATCGTAATAATAATAATAATAATAATAATAATAATAATAATAATAAATAAATAAAAAATGAATAGGTTTTAAAAAACCATGGGCATCGCGTTCCTTATAAAAGAGCGAGGAAGGTGATTGGCTGCCTGTCTTGACTGACAGGTGGAAGAGAGGAGCGCGTTCCCCTCATGTCTAGCGCGTTCCCCTCATTTGCCATTTCAAGGAGGCGTGCAAAATGTCAGGAAGCGCGAGATGGCAGCAGAGGAGTCAGCCGGTGAGGGATTCTGGGAGGGCCGTTTTTATTTAGTGTTACACCATTGTGCTGGTGTAAGGCTTCTTTCCCCCCTGTGCGGAATGGCCCTCAGTGTACTTGATTCAGACACTGTCCAATTAAGTAGCCTTGGAAATAGCAACACATCAGTGGCACAGCACCCAACTGACCAGCCTCCCTGTCTGTGTCTGCATGGAATTATTTGATCTCTAAACCGTGCCATCAAGTGATGCTGGCCGCGTGAAGTTCCCTCTCGCGAGGGTTCAAGGCAAGAGGCCAGGAGAGGCATTTGCCTCCCTGGAGTTGGGGCTCCCATCCCATCCTGACCCTGCAGCCTCCGGCCTCTTGGGTCAGCTGTCTGCTTTCAGTCTTGCCGTAACGTCTTGCTGTTTTCCTGTCGCCTGCCTTGGGGATCCCCTTGGGTGGAAAGGCAGCACAGGCGTCCCTCACAGAGATGGCAGACGGCCTCCTGAGGACGCAGGGAGGGGCAATCCGCAGGCCTCCAGCTCACAGGCAGGCTCCCCTGCACACAACGCCGGCTAATCACTGGCAAGTGGTTACTTAGACATTACAAGCTTGACAGTGAAGTCACTGAGGGTTCCCTCCTTTTCTTCTGAATAATTTCTGATTCATATTTTTCTGCCCACCTGGAAAGTCCCTCAAGAGCACAAAGACCATCAATGCATCCGCAGGCGGCTTGTTTGTGCTGCTTCCAACATCTGTCAAGTCTATAGTTTACTTATAGTGATGATATTTGGGTGCAACTTAATTTAGGTAAGGTTTACTTCAAAGTACGAGGCTACAATGCAATCCTATGCACAATTAATTTAATCTAAACGGAATTATTTCAGCAGTTAAAGTGCTTCGTTGGAACAGGCTGCATATGTGGTTTGGCCAGGGGAGCTCTGGTCCGTTTCCAGAGGCTTCAGGGTAGGAGGACGTGTTTCCTCTTCTCCGAGGATGGGAGGTCCCACATGTGCACGAAGGTTCCCACGGAGGGTGGACTCTGCTCACCAGTCCTATGACTAAATGGCGTCTGTGGGAAACCTCTAGCCCCTCCAAGGCTTGGCTTGGCTTGGCTGGTTTCTGGCCTGGGAAGCAGCACCCAGAGGTTGGTGCTGATCGAAACACCATTTCGTGCCTGCCCTGGATAGTGAAGTAACCACCAGGTAACAAGTGGATTGAGTCCTGTTTCTTTGGCTTGATTTCTGATGTTCAGTGTAAGTAAAAACACCAACAGCCAATGTACATATATTAGCCTTGGTTCATGGATAAATGCTTTTCTTTGGAATCCCCCCCCCCCCACTCTCAGCAGTTTCTGTTCTTGGGTAGGAATCTCGCCACCCTCCCTTAACGGTTTTAAAGTACTCGGGCTGAGGCCGACATTGTGCAGGAGATCCACAGGTAAACACTGATGCAGGTTAAGAGATCAAATGCAGCTGAACTGAGTTGGATTGGGGGAAGGGTCACATTTTCTCCTCCCCAATGATTTGTATTTGGTCTGCGGGGTTTTCAAGGCTAGAAATGTTCAGCAGAGGTGACTTGCTAGAGCCTGTCTGCACAGCACAACCCTGACTTCCATCGTGGTCTCCCATCCAACTACTAACCTGCTTAGCTTCTGGGCTGATTCTGGGTTTATTCCATTGTGCATCCTGCTGAAATCAGGTCGATTTGAAATTGGGTCTTCCTCTACCCCCCCCCCCCAATTGAAAGAGAAAGTGTTCTGCACTTGATTAGGGAAGCTCAGAGCGGAGAGGGGAGCCAAGCGCAGCAGGAGTCTCTTTCTTTTCTTGAACAAAGTGGGGAGGGGGAGGGTTGGAGACAGCAGAGGAGGGGGGAATAAATTCAAGAAGCAAATCTCTGCTGAGAGGTCGGGACTTCTGGAGCGCAGTCACTTTAAGGGAATCCTTGCAACTGGGATCCAGGAAGTCTTTGAACTGACGTCTTGGCCAATCAGGGAAGACTGCTTTGCTACCAGGCACGGAGAAGGGAGTTAATTAGAAAAAAGCAAAAATCTGCACATTAACTGATGCCAGTTTTCAAATATCAAGGGTTATATCCGCTTCTGGATTTTGCAGGGGAAAGGTCTGGATCAATCATGCATGTTGCAGAGACAAAATTTAAAGTGTCCAAAGTCAAAATGGAAATCGAATTCAGTGTAGACGGGAGAGATTTATTAGAACTGAGAGTGGGTAAAAAGCCCTGTGCAGACTACACCCTGGTGATGCCAGGTTAACCTGGGCTATCTAGGCCCCCTCCCCAGATCCCTTTTCCTGTCTATGTTTTCCTCCAGAGGGAAGAATAAGGACTTGAGGGGGGTTTGAAGAGCTGTAAGTGGGGGCAGCGTACAGGGGGAAGCGGCCTCCCTCCCTCCCTCTCTTGCGATGCCGTTGCTGGGTCCTTTCCCTCCTCCCCCTCGGTGCTGTGAGACTGACTCTCTGTGCTTTCACCTGCAGGAGGACGTTCCGTGCCCATCATCTTTAACCGTTCTCAAAGACAGGACACAAGGGGGAAATCTAGAGGATGCCTTCGGTGCACCTGATGACCTCTCCTCTGACGAAGAGTATTACACAGAAGAAAGCAGAGCATCTCGGTTTAAGAAATCTGGCATGCGTCGCATCAACAACATAAAAAAGGCATTCTCCAGGGAGAACATTCAGAAGACAAGGCAAAATTTCGGCAAGAAGGTGGATAGGCTTCGAACAAGAATAGTGACGCCAGAGAGGAGGGAGCGAATCCGGCAGTCAGGAGAGAGGCTCAGGCAATCTGGGATCCGGTTCAAGAAAAGTATAGCCAAGGCAGCCCCAACCAAGGAGACATTCAAGAAGAATAAGAAAACGGCCACGGAAGGTCAACCGAGAGTCAAGGATGCCAGCACCGACACGGCAGCAGACAGCAGAGAGGCTGAACCCGTCACCGAGGAGATTTCCTACACGGAAGTGATCACCAAAGTGAAGAAAGACAGAGGCGGGAACGCCAAGGGCCCCTTGCAGGTGGAGAAGAGAGCGATCACTCCAGAGAAAAATGTGCTCAGGCCAGAAATGAAAGAAGATGAGGATGCCCTTCTGCTGACTTTAAAGCCATCTGCTTAAGGAGGCAGCCTTAAGTAGGCAGGGGGCTGCTGGCCTTTTGTGTCATGTCATGCAGATGAATTTGCCCGGCACGCCCCTTGGCCCGTGTATTCCTGGAAAGTTGCTCTTGGTGACGATGCTGCCCTTCAGGCAGTTTGTCTGCCGTTCTTCCTCGTCCTCCTGAGGAACTCTGGTGCCCAGAAACATGCATTCGGAACCACAGGCGTGGAGGAATGTGTGTTGATTACTGACCTGTTATTTGAAGAAATATATATATCTGTATATTCTGATTTCATTTCATTTACAGGCAATGGGTTCTTTTTTCATCACTCCGTGTTGCACCAATAAGCGAAATAAAGAACTGATCACGATGGAGGCTACATTTCAACACCAAAGGAGGGGGAACTCCCTACTGCCCATAACCTTAATGGCATTAATTCCCTCACTGGTTTTTCTTCTTTACTTTATGCTCAGGAACAACCGAACAGAGCAAATGACTCATTAGGCATCTTCTATGGTTGGGGGAAGAGAAAATGAATGGATCAACAGAAGGCTTCACTTACTCTTCTGCGTGCATAACTACTCGGTTCCTTTTGTGGCAAAGATTTTGTGTGCGTGCGTGGGGAGGGGGGGGGGGGGAGGGGGGGAAGGCACTGCCCTGGAAAAGCTGCCGCCAAGCTGCCGGACTCCTGGGGAGGCTTTTGTGAGGAAGAGGTGAGTTTGCCGTCTGTGGTCAGGACCAAGGAGGTCGAGTCTGTTAGAGATGTTGAAAGGGGTTGGCTCAAGTGAGCAAAGGCCTTGTTTAAGCAGAAGGGAATAAGATGCTGAAGGAAACTCTGCATGAGACAACGGCAGTGCCTCTCTAAGCAGCAACGCATCCTTCTCAGCCCGCTGGCTTGAAGGGTGTCTGCACGCCGAGGCTGCCCCTGCTAAGGTCTCCATGCAGAAGAGCTGTGTGGACAGATTCTGGCAGGGCCCCAGGCCTCTGGGCAGCACGGGCTGTGATCCAACCATGTGGCCTGGCAGGCCTGGCGCCGAGGCTTTCCTCGTTTTCCGGCTGGCCACAGGTGGCGATGACCAGCTGCCCAAGACAGACTATGGCTGTTGCTCCGAAGCAGCAGAACAAGGGTTGAGACCAGGTGTATCATTCAAAACACACGGTTTTGTGTGCACGCATTGCGCATGCACACGAAAGCTTACACCTTGGATAAAACTTTGCTTGTGGTAAAGGTGCCTCCGGACTCAGACTTTGTTCTGAGAGAGTCAAATATGATTCAGAATGGAATTCCACAGGCATGGGGAGTCAAATCCAATATTCATTTATTCTTCTCGTAGTCCATCCTCATCAGGACAGGTTCCCAGGTGACTCAGTTCCCCCTTTTCCCTCTCTTCCGCAGGGATTGTGAGACTTCCAATATTTCTGAGTTGTAGCGTATCGATTATCACCTGGGTTCTCAGGTCCTCAAATTCTGGAGTCCTGACTGTGACGATAACCAATTCTGCAGTCCTGGTGTCCCTCTGCCCATTTTGAATCTTTAATTTTGAAGTGTTAAGGCTCCTCAGCAACTTCCGCACACTTGCAAAATGTCTATCTGCTCGGAAACTTGCCTTTAAAACGTGGTCTCCTCTAGAGCCTTGGAGGGGTGTGGGTGGGTGTGCCTCCCCCATACTCAGCCCTGCCTGTGGGCCGGTCATCTTGTGTGTCCTGCCAGCACGTAGCAAAAGGACTGCAAGAACAGCGGTGGTGAGTGAGGGACGTTCCCCTCTGTTTCAGAGTGGATTAACGTTTCCAGATTGGGATGGGTGACTTCATTGCAATGGAAGGCACAGGAGGCAGACTTTATAAGGGAGGAAACGGCTTCAAATGTACTGTAAGTATCTTGCCACACATGTGGCCAACAGAAATGACGGCAAATGAAAATAAATGGAATGCGTTGATCTCTTACTTCATGAGCTATGCTGATGTGTCGATTCTGTGGCCATCTTGGATTTCATTAAGGTCTAAAATGGTCTTAGTTTGTGATCTTATTTATCCTGTAATTTGTGCTGCATGACTGATTTTCTTTGGCTTATACTTAGGGACTAGCTTCTAAAATAAAGTAAGACTTGAATTAAAACCAAGTTTCTTATATATATGATTGGAATTCTTGAAGATACGGGATGCATGTATCTTCTGGACCTATCAGTTTATATGGAATAAATTGGAACAGAATACAGATTTGTTTTCTCATTTTATATAAAATCATGGTGTTGTGCACAAAGCTCTGTCTCAGAAACATTACACTTAAATGTAGCATATTTTTGATGTTGAACAGACACACAGACAAATTGTGTTATAGCACTCTGCAGAATGCACATTGCAAGATGCTATTTTTTAAACATATACCCAAACTACAGTAAAAATCTGAACACTGCCCGTGGCGCTGCAGGCGCCATGGACTAAATAAAAGAGTAAGGTGTTCTGGGGCGGGATGTGTCCGGGATGAGGAAGGGTCCGGATTGGACCCTTCCTCGTGACAGACAATCGGAGGGACCGAAGCGCCTGCTGATTGGTCCCTCTGATTCCCAGCCCCAGCAACTGCGAGCCGTGCGCAGCGCAGCTCGCAGTTGCTCCCGGCCTGACGCAGAGAGAAGAGAAGCGCCTCTCGCCATGTCAGGCCGCCGCCCGAGGGAGCCCCCGGCAGTCGCGCGGAGTGCGGCTACCCGGGGCTCCCTGCCCGAGAGAGCCGCCGCCTGCCCCAAAAGAGAGCCGAAAGAGATGCAAGCGATGTCCTCTGTGTTCTTGGGCAAGTCAACATTCCTCACATTGGCGACAGTAAGGCATGAAAGCATTTTTTAATTGGGGGGGGAGGGGGGGCGAAAGGCAAACAGCCTCTCCGCCTAAAGCCCGCTCGATCCGTCGCAGACAGAAAAACAAAACTGGGCTGCGGACCTGACAATCCAGAACCCTCCAAGGAGTGGGAAAGATCCCTTCCTCCCTAGAATGGCCATGGGGGTAAGAGAGCCAAAGGAGCCAAGCGCCTCTCTCCCGGGGCTGGAGTGGAGAGAAGGGCAAAAGTGTCAGCCACGCAGCGGAGGATTCGGGGCACGGCGAAGCCCAGGAGGGACCGCAAACTCGCACGGCAAAGCGGCACCGCTTAGGCTCCCCGGAGGAAGGGCCCCCGCTCTTCCCATGCAGGCCGCAGCCCCTGCGCGCCGCCCCCTCGCCCCCAGCTTACAATGGTCTCCGCCATGTCCTCGCAGCCGCTCCCGGCTCGCTTCCTGCCCCGGCCTCCGCGGCGCCGCCTCTCGCGTGCTCGTGCAGCCTACAAGGTTCCGGGGAGAAACAGTCCGCCGGCGGCCCCGCCCCCTCGCCCCCACTGTGGTCCAGCCTCTGCTCGGACCCCTCTTGGGGCCGGCGCAGGGCTATGTTCGCAGGCGTCGACGCTGCGCGATCTCCTCACGGCTGTCCATTACAGGGTGCACAGAAGCGACAGCCTGGTCGGTTTTAGGGTAAGCCTACTGCCCCGCTGAAGATTGCACTTTCCCCAGTATTCTCCCAAGTGAAACGGAACAGCTCTTTAAGTTTCCTCTGAGCACTATTAGCCAGAGAGGTCTTGTTTCCAAAAATACAAGTTAAGATATTTCTAATTCTGCTTGTATTAAGTCTCTGGGTTCAGACACGGACACTCCAGCTCCAAACCACAAGGCAGCTCAGTTGCACACAAAAGAACTGGACCGCAATAGGCAGAACTGCTAGGCCTGAAATACTTGGTTAATCAACAGTCCATTGTTTATAATGTATGTTTGGGATTGGGTCATACCCCTCGAATGACTGGTTCCTTTAGTCATTCTGGAGAATCACAACAGCGGCCTTATAATCCAAGTCTAGGCCTCACGTGCATTTCCTTAGAATAGTCAACAAACTGCCCATGGACATAACATCCATCCCCTCATAAGTAAAAATGAAACTTTATCCACACTGAAGGTACTGTGGCTGCAAGCACACCCATTGAAAACAGTGAAGTTGTATTGATGAGCCAGCCAGTCGGAACCAGTGCATCTCTGCTAGCAGTTGTGGCAGTGCCAGAGGAATCGTCCTTAGAACAGTCTGGGGAAAACAAGACATCCTGAGAAGTGGTGGGTTCTGCTGACATTGGCTCATGCGCTGAGCAGGGTGTCACACTTCATTTTGAGCTCAGTGGTCTTATTTGCTCCTAGAAACAGGCTAGGTGAGTGCCGTATGAATCCCACTTGATAGGAACTGCCAGATCAAATTCTCCAGTGTGGCCGCTGATGGACATCATCTCAGTCCTTTGGTTAGGCCCTCCACGGATGGCAGGGCACCAATGATTTCGGATGGTCCCTCCATGGATGGCAGGGCACCAATGATTTCAGTTGCTAGCCAGGGCTGCCTACTTAGCATAGCGTCAGGCTCCCGCCCGAGGGAACCCCCGGCAGTTGCACGGAGCACGGCTGCCCAGGGCTCCCTGCCTGAGAGAGCCACCGCCTGCCCCAAAAGAGAGCCGCCCGAGAGAGCTGCCCAAGAGAGCCGCTGCCCGACAAGGTCAGTTTCTAGCGCCCGCTGTATTCGGCATACAGCGGGTTTTATTACTAGTTCAGTATATTTCGACACATGGTCAGATTGGATGGTATGTATAGAAAGGCACCACATGCAATTCCAAGAACAACAACAAAAAAGACTTCCATGTGCCATTATAATGCAAAAAAACTGTTTTTCTTCATATCATACGAATCTTTCACAGTGAAAGTGTAGAAGCACAAGCCCTCCCAGGCCACAGGATTCAACTCATGTGCTCATCCCCGTCTACACTGGTGTCGATCTGAACTCTGCAAGGGAGAGGAAGCCATGGGGTGGCAGCAGGGGGGCCTGGTTACGTCCCTCCAGGCTGGGTGGGGGTCTGAACACAGCCATGCCAGCAGCCATGGTGAGAATCTGACAAACCATAATGGGGAAAAAAATTGTTTTCATAATCACAGTTAGCCCTTACACAACTTTGTGTAGAATATGACTGCAAGCATCCAAGCTTGTTCCCCAGTGAAGGGAGAGAGTAGAGCTGTTTTTTTATATCTTCTTCTTCACTATTGGAAGGAGTTCCAAAGCTGCTTAAAAACACCTTGCCCCTCCTCTCCCCACATCAGCCACCCTGTGAGGTAGGTGGGATTGAGAGAGCTCTAAGAGAACTGTTCTATGTGAAAAGCTGTGACTGGCTCAGGGCACCCCAGCTAGCTGCATGTGGGAAAAGAGTGGGGAATCAAACTGCTTATCAACAACAACAATACAATACCTTTATTGGCATAAAGCAGATTAGGAGGCTATACAAAGATAGTCAAGATACATCGGACAGTTTAAGTTTAAAAACTGAGGACAGAAATTTAGCCATAATAAAATTGACATCGGCATCCTTATCACTCAGTAAAAATTGGCAAACCAAGTCTCTTGAATGGTTTCTCCATTTTGGTATGAGAGGTATGATATGCCTTCTCTGTTGAGTGAACAAGGGGCAATCCAGTATGGTATGTTGGATGGTGTCAGGAGAACTTGATTCACAGGTGCATAGTCTGTTTTCGAAGGGGATCTTGGCAAATCTCCCTTGTAATACTTTGGATGGAACTGCTTATCCAGGTTAGAGGCAGACACTCTTTAACCACAGCCAAGCAGCACTGGAGGGATGGTCTCCGAATAGAAATGAATTGCAGGTCAAATAAAGCCAGGCTTCATGCTCTGGTCAAAACGGAGCCAGGGACTCAAGAGACGAGACAAGAAAGGGAACTCCGGAGACCTTGTCTTCTGGGGACGGGTCAGGACAGTGCGTGGGAGGAGCTGAACTGCCGTGTTCCTGCCCACAACAGACAGCTTGTGTGGTTTTGCTCACAGATGGGTATTCCCCAGTTTTTTCTTGCCCACAGTACAAGCGATCCCAATTTCCCTGCATGGTTGAGCACACTGCAACCACAGCTGCCGCTGCAGGCTCCTGGCGGCTGGCATCCGGAGTGATCTCCAGAGCCCTTGTGCAGCACTAAGCGTGTGAGGGACTCCTGGGAAAGTGCGTCCACACTGCGTCTGAGGAAGAGTGCGTGCACATGAAAGCACATCCCTTGAATAACACTTTGCTGCTCTTAAAGGTGCCCCTGTTGGACTCTACGCCTGCCCGCTGTCCCCCTTGCCCAGGGTGCCCTTGCTGTTGAAAGGTGGTGGACCGGCCCAAGTGATCCTGGGGCTTTTGCGATACACACTTTTCATGGAGAAAAAAAAAACAGTTCATGTTTAAAGAAATAGTATAACGTACCAAATCTCGTTTGTTTTATTGCTTGTTTGCTTCATGGATTTGTATGCTGCCTTTCCCGTTTTTTTTAAAGCAGCCGGACTACTCAGCCACAGCCCCCCCCTTTTTGAGATGGTCCATGCTTTTCATTTCTTCCGTAGTTTCCGACAAGGGGCTTGCTGCATCCAGTGGCTTGCCTTCATGTTACCATCTGTCCCTGAGATGGGGGTTGGGAAGTGGCAGAGTGAGGTTATTTTCGTTGCCAGGGTGGAATAGATTATTTTACTGGGGTCTCATTGTGGGGTTTTATACATGTGTAACCCACCATGAACCAGCTTGGCTGGGAGTAGTGAACTATACACCAAATTAAGAAAGCCAGTTTGGGGTAGTGGTTAGGAGTGCGGACTTCTAATCTGGCATGCCGGGTTCAATTCTGCGCTCCCCCACATGCAACCAGCTGGGTGACCTTGGGCTCGCCACGGCACTGATAGAGCTGTTCTGACCGGGCAGGAATATCAGGGCTCTCTCACCCCCACCCACCCCACAGGGTGTCTGTTGTGGGGAGAGGAATGGGAAGGCGACTGTAAGCCGCTTTGAGCCTCCTTCAGGTAGAGAAAAGCGGCATATAAGAACCAACTCTTCTTCTAATAATAATAACTAGGGGCAAAGCCCATTGTATCCAAGAATACATGCTAGAGCTTGGCAGTGGGAAGAGGAAGGGGAGGAGTTGTCCAGTCTGGAAGGGCATGGGGTTGAATGTGTGTGTTGTGTGGGAGGTTGTGGTGGCATGGTGGCAAATGAGGGCATGGGTGTGGAGATATGGGTGTCAAGAACCTGTGGTGTGGAATGTTCATTGAGTGTGGGAGAGGAGTGACCATTGGGAATTTTGGCATAGTGGATACAGATGAGCTTTCCAGAGCCATGTCCTCAGATATGTGAAGGGAAAATCAGACTGGAGACTCTTCTTAGGGGGAGATTACATGGCAACCAATTCCTCCCAGTTCTGCGTCATTTCCCTTCTTGTGTGAATTAGGCCACATTCACCGAAATGCCCCTCTGCCCTACTACATATGGGGTAGTCACAGTACGCAGGTGTCCACCCTGTTCCTTCTTCTCCATTTTTTCACTGTTGATAAAATGTTATGTGCCCACATGCTTCTTTCATGGTTGCTCCTTAGAAGAGGTTTTTGTACCCTGCTGTTTATTACCCAAAGGAGTCTCAAAGTGGTTTACAAACACCTTTTCCATTCGTCTCCCTACAATAGTCAACCTGTAAGTTACGTGGGGCTGTGAGAGATCTGAGAGAACTGGGAATGGGCCGCAATGACCCAGCAGGCCTCAGGTGTCTCAAAGCATTTTCCAATCATCTTCCCTTTCTCTCCCCATAGCAGACTCCACATGAGGGAGGTGGGGTAGAGAGCCTCACAGGGAAGTTGGCAACCCTAAGAGGAAGACTCTCTGTGCACAGCAGTCTTGACCTTAGTTTTTTATTTGCCAGGCCAAAGTTGGAAAAAGTAGAGTTCCCATGCGTCTCCAGCCATTTACTTGTTCACTATTTACAGTTTCAGGCTGTAAATATTTATTTAGATCTTCCTGCACTTTCCAGACTCTCAGGACTGATGCTGGTCTGTCTGTCTGCACCCCAAAATAAGGTAAGGGCTGGCCATAGCCCATAGGCCAGGAGGGACACTCCTGCACCACTCCCTCCCAACTGCAGGCAAGAATGGCTCCTTTGAAGGCTGGACTCTGAGGCATTGTACGATTTCGAAGTCCCACCTCCAAACCTGCAGGAATATTTCCAGCCCAGGGGTAGCCAACCTCCAGGTGGAGCCTGGAGAGTTCCTGGAATTACAGCTCACCTGCAGAGTATGAAAATCAGCTCCCCATTCAGCAATGGGAAATGACCCATGAGGAAGGGCAGGAATATTACCATTGCTTAAAACTGAACTATTCAGTCTTTAGCCTCCGGACACACAGGAGCCGATCCATCGACCCCCAAGTGCTGGTTGCATTCCTGTGCAACTGGGCAACCAACTAAAGTGGCTAAGGGCTTGTAGTAAAGAAGCAAGTACTTGAATTTATACTACTGGGACAAAACACACAGAGTGCACATAAGGACCCTGCACAATACAAATGTGGAGCTCAAACAGCACCCCCACACTTGTTCCCAGAATTGCACCAGGACCACAAGTGCCTGAGAGCTTGCCGGACTCCAGTTACTGGCTGCAGCCCCAACCAGCGCTGGAGGTCACACTCCTGAGACTCAGCTAAGGGCAGAGGGAAGCACGGCCTTGCTCCCTCACTTCCAGCTGCAGAAGGGGGCTGGTGAATTTGGCCATGTCATGAATTAGCTCTTGCCCTGACTGACCCTGGCGGTTCCGAATCTGGAAGCCAGGAAGATGCCTATACAGAGTCCGACCCTTGGCCCTCGGAAGGTCCATGCTGTCTCCTCAAGAGCGGCTGGGGCTCTCCCGGGTCTCAGGCAGGGACTTGCTCCTTTCAATTGCCGATGCCGGGGATTGAAGCCGGGGTCTTCTGCAGGCCAAACAGATGGCTCTGCCGTGGAGGCAGGTCCCCCTCCCCATTCTGTCATCTCACATACAAAACAGCTCAGATTCAGGCATGACTGGGATGACATGGATGCTGATTTCCACACTCCTGTGTCTCAACATGTCAAAAGCAGCAAGGTGCATTTTGGTCAAGGTCAGCATGAATCAACGCCATTTGGGTGAGCCACACGGTTCTGTCTGGCAGCTCCGACTAGAGCAGCGTGAGACCCAGGGAAACTGCCCTGGTGCCATCCTGGCAAAAGCACTGCGACTGTCCCATTCCTAACAAAAGTTACAAAAACCCTCATTAAAACCTCTCCTGTCCTTCCCCTTTCAAAGTCTGGACTAGGCACCCTCACAAGGATCCGTTCCTCATTCCGGCTAAGCAAAATAGACTCTCCTGGCCTTTTTAGGGGGACAGAGGGAGTTCTGGGGCGGCATGGACTCAAGCTCTTATTCAGAGAACGAGCACAAAGGCTCGTTGCCTGAGGCCCAATATGTAAAAATTGGCACATTTGAAAAGCTCTCAAAATATTTCCTCTGTGTTTGTATGTGTGTAAGTCAGCCCTTCTCAGCCTTTTTACCATTAAGAAACCCCAGAGATATTCCTCAGGCTTCTTGGAAATGATGTCAGTAAGTCACCCCCTCCCGAAAATCCACCCCCCCCCCAGGCACCCAACGCGGGAGACAGCCCATCAGGGGTCCAGGGCTGGGACGGGCTCTGCCACAGCTCTGCCCCCCGCCCCCTCCCCCCATGCACTTAAGTCCCACGGCGTGTCCTTCCCTCTCTGACTGCAGGGAACCTTGGCCGGCAGCGATTTTTACGACTGGCCCTTTTGGAAGGAGAGGTGGGTCGACGTAATCATATGTGGTCATATCATCTGATAAATTTTTAGAAATTTTGAAAACTATATAAAAACTTATCTAACTCCCACCCAATCTATGAAACCGTTCTGGGGCTACCAAGCAATGCCAGAGCCTCACAAGACCCCTGCTGAGGGAGCCTGGCTGAAGTTGACCCAGCACCACCCCCACCTTCCCCCTGGACGTGCCCAGTGCCCACCCTGCATGGGACGGCATGTGCGAAGGAGGCCAGGGCACAGGCCCACCAAAGGCTGAGGGTTACAGTTTGGGCAGCCCTGACCTCAACATCCGAACGGTCCCGGGGGGGGGGGGGAGGGCAGGGAACCCCCCACTGCCATGGTGGGTTGGCATATCCATGCCTGCATAGCTGGCTTTGTGAGGCGGGGGGTGGGGTGGGGGCACAATCAGTGGAAGGGGGAGAGTTGGTTGTTGCTGACGACGCTCTAGACACATGGCCGTTCTGTGCCGCTGAGGTCCAGGGGCCATTTCTGGGTACAAACCACTCGACCTTCCTTTCCGTTTAGAACCATGTCACAGCTTTGTGTTTGGACTTTTATTTTTTGTTTCACATTTCCCCAAGCAGCAAAACGTTTCCAATAATATAGCAATGCTCCATTCAAGTTTCTATCACTGGGTATATTTGCCATGATAGTTTGAAAAATGTGAAATAGTTCATACATTTAAAAAAAATCATATCAAACAGTACTCATCTGTGTGCCAACGACTAACTAAGTTAAACTCTTATGCTGGGAAACAAAATTTAGGTCTGATAACAATTCCATATTGTACACATCTATATCCCCCCAATATAAATAATTCCATTTTTGAGCGGCAGCAAAGAGTCAAGGGCAGCAACAGATTCTTCCCAGATTCTGCAGATTCTTCCCAGACTCCCAGAGCTGTTCTCCTCCTCAGCCTTCTCAGAGCTGTTTGCACACGACGTCCACTGAAGCGGATCCTTCAGCCCCGCCCATCAGCTCTGCGGACAGTTCAGCCTGGACATGCCTCCCGTTCCACCTGCGCTTTGCATTAATATCGACGGAAAAGGTACAAAGTTAAGGTTTAAGGAGAGCTGTGTAAGGCAGGCAGCCAGGAAAGTAAGACAGCGACACCATTACCCAAGGGGACAGAAGAACCAAGAGTTCGCCTGTCCCACGCTGGCTACATCTGGAGACACCTTGCTTGCACCTTTGAGTACATCCTTCTGAGTAAACATGCCTAGAATTGCATCGTCAGAAAGAAAAATTATGGAGAAGATCAAAATGCACTGCAGCCTCTCCCTAAGTTCCTATTTAAGGAAACAGATGCCAGGCAGTTTATAGGTAGCCTAGGGTGCTAAAAGGCAACTAATTTTAGATATGCATCTTGTTGTTATTATTAGGTCAGCTAATATTGCTTAAGAGTGTTCCTGGATGTTCCTTTTGATGAGTTTCTCACAGGCCAACGGTCTCTGTGTCCATCTCCGTAGCAGTCCCTGTCCTATCCGGATCGGGTCATCCTCCCATCTTGCTCTCTGACCTGGATGAATGTATCTGCTACTTCTCTGTTACATTTCGTTCCGCAATTCTCCTCTCTTTTCTTCCTCTGCACCTGGAACAGCACAGCCTCCTCTCTGTCTGCTAATTCCCTCCACATTATGCCAATCAAGGTTTTCCGAATCTGATGCCCTCCATATATTATTTCGTGCTCAAAACCTGCTGTCTTCACAAAAACACTTTTGCTGACAAGGGTTTGATCTGCCCACCTTTTGAAGAAGGCAAAGCTCTCTTTGTCATCTGCTTAACTCAGTCCCAAGCCTGCACTTTACTTTCCTCTTTGCTTTATTGGTGTTTCTTGGTCATGGCAAAATGGACTCTTTCACAAGAAGTGCCCCCCCCCGCTAACCCCACAGCGACTGTTTGCGCTTTCCAGGCAGGCCGGTCAGAGGCAGGGCGCTTGGGGGCGAGTCAATGCCCAGAGGCTGCAGATGCGGCGCCAGATTTCTCAGGCACTCCTAGGTGCTGTCTCCCGGAGTCTCCAGGCTGGACTGCAAACCTTGAGCTTCAGGCAGGACTGTTTTGGCTTCTGGAGGGGGCCACGGCTAAGAAAACTCACCAGTCGCTTTCCACTGGCTGAAGGGGGGGGGGTGGCTCGATGGGTGTGCCTTTTATTCAGCCAGCAGCATCGGCCAGGTGTTCCTTCCGACTTTGTGCAGAGTCATTAATCAACACCCAGCACTGGAGGAGTCACATATTGGTGGATTAATATGAACACAGAACCAGGGAAGCCTGAGGGGGAGACTGAGCCCGTCCCTACTCAGCAGGGCCAGAGGTACAAAGCAGGTGGGCTGGGCTTTTATAAAATGGCTGGTTGTCAGAAGCCCTCTCAATATTTAAAAAAACTGTAATTATAAAAAGTAGTATAAACGTAGTCGTCTGCTCCTACAACATAAAAAGCAAGTTCTTCTATTTACCACATTTAAATCCTATGTGCAAAAGAATCTTCCCCACTCCACCCCACCCCCAAGACTGTGAGGGCAAAAAAGCCCCCACTTTCTACAGTTAAAAAAAATACACACATATGCAGCACATTTCTTCAGCAAAGACAAACATCAGAGATCTAGGTAGGAAACAATTTTCTTTGCACAATTTTGCATAACAAAAATTTTAAACAGGATCCCATGGTTGGATTCTACCCTGTACGCAAGAAGCCCTGGACCAGGCCCAAGTCCCGAGCCCAAGAGCTGCAGCGGCCTCCGGTGCAGCCCCAGAAAAGCCTCAGGAATAAATCGTGATGACTTCGCGGCCGCCTCCTCGCACGAGCAGGATTCTGTTCAGGCCTTCTGTCAAAACCTCCAAGAACTCCATATCTGGATCCATCAACATTAAGGTCTGCATACAAAGAGCTACGATGCTTCTAATTCGTTACAGGCCATCCTGCACATACCCAAAAGTGCACCCCACACCCCATGAGATGTGTTATCAAAAGGGGTAGTTATTTGGCGAGTCCATTTTCCAGCTCTGGCTCTGCCACAAATTCGCCAGGGAAGCCATGGCCATCCTCAAGCCGTCTGACCTCTCGGGGTGCCTTTGCAGGACCAAAGAGGCCTCTGACCATGGGGCGGGCCACAGGTTCCCTCTCCACAGCCTTGCACGGGGTATGGGAGAAGGTGCCCTTTAAACGGCAGAAGGATTTCCTGCACTGCAGGAAAAAAGACAGGAAGGAAGGAAGGAAGGAAAGAAGGAAGGAAGGCAGCCTCCCCCCACCTTTCCTGTCAGTTTGCAATGGCGCTATGGCCAGGAGGCTTCCCCCCAGCCTTTCCTGTCATTTTTTGGAGGGGAGGAGGCTTCCCCTGCCCCCCTGCAGGCTCCCATTGGGCCAGGAAGCCCTAACACCAACTCACAGAGGCGGCATGAGGGCTTCCTGGCCCAACAGGAAAAGAGGCCCCCACCCCCAGGGCACTTACATGTGTCCTGGGGAGCATCCAGGGCAGATTGCCAGCAATTCCAAGCAGAGAGAGTCTGGCTGGCTGGGGGGCTGGAGAGTGGGCATGGCCTATCTGAGGCAGGGCCCAATTGGGACGTGCTTTGTGCATCCCGACTGGGCCCTGCCTCAGAC